>NW_026778935.1:175000-537111 GCF_030144855.1 Hypanus sabinus
GGTAAAGACTGGGACCACAGTAACCCAGTTTCACCACCTCCCAGGGACCCCCGGGAATCCTGGGCACTCTCCCACTCAGCCTCTCAGAAATCCCGGGGATCCGGGAAACCTCTCCCCCTTTGCTCACCGCGTGGCATCCCGCCGGATAGTGCACCCGGAGCCCCTCCCACCTTCCTGGGCCCCCCTCGCTGGTCACCGCATGCCGCTCGGCCGTCCGGGGGTCTCTCCTGCCCTCAGCGACATCCTACGCAATCTGCGGCGGGCTAGGACGACGATGGAGAACGGGCCAAAGGGTAGCCGGTCGCTGTGGAACCTCAGCGCCCTGAGTCAGCTGGCAGGGGCACCCAGCCTGGGCAAAGGCTCGTCCGTGGACCCACTGGAACTGGGGGAGGATGCCAAGGTAGGTGAGGAGGGGCATGGGGCTGAGGGCGGGAGAGGAGTGCGGGGTGGGAAAGACGGCATGGAAATTCAGAGACTGAGCGGGCTGGGGAGTGGAGGTGGGGGAGACTGCTTTACCTCAGAATCTAACCACCCTCCCTTCCTGCTCTCAGACTCGCCTGACGAAAACACTCCCCACACCTGCGGCCACTCTGATGAGGCACCGGCGGGTACAGAAGGAAGAGGAGGAGGAGGGGGGGAAAGGGACGCAGCCCCCTGCCGGGGCGGGAGCCGAGGGAATTCTACCCTAGCCACCGGCAGGGGGTTGCGAGGGCGAGGAGCCAGTCGGCTGGGCGCTCGATAGCAGAGGAAGGAGACCACCGTCATCTCCCAGGACCTCCTGCACAGCAGGAACAACGCAGTGTGGACTGTCAGGATCAAAAAGCGGGATCACCGCAAAGCGCTGGGAGGCTGGGAGGACCGACCGGGAAAGGTGCTGCCCTCCTCCCACAAACATAATGTGACGTGACAGGTTGATGTTTACACAGGAAATCCCCATTGAGGGGCAACGGGGAGGGTGGGGGGAACGTGAGCAGAGAACATGGGTGCGGCCTACGAGACCCAAGAACAGAAACCACGCACGGTGCTCCCGGTGTGGGTCTGACCCGGGGGATATGGAGATGGGAACTGTGCACGGTGCTCCCGGTGTGGGTCTGACCCAGGGGGATATGGAGACGGGAACTGTACACGGTGCTCCCGGTGTGGGTCTGACCCAGGGGGATATGGAGACGGGAACTGTACACGGTGCTCCCGGTGTGGGTCTGACCCAGGGGGATATGGAGATGGGAACTGTGCACGGTGCTCCCGGTGTGGGTCTGACCCAGGGGGATATGGAGACGGGAACTGTGCACGGTGATCCCGGTGTGGGTCTGACCCAGGGGGATATGGAGATGGGAACTGTGCACGGTGAACCCGGTGTGGGTCTGACCCAGGGGGATATGGAGACGGGAACTGTGCACGGTGCTCCCGGTGTGGGTCTGACCCAGGGGGTTATGGAGATGGGAACTGTGCACGGTGCTCCCGGTGTGGGTCTGACCCAGGGGGATATGGAGATGGGAACTGTGCACGGTGCTCCCGGTGTGGGTCTGACCCAGGGGGTTATGGAGATGGGAACTGTGCACGGTGCTCCTGGTGTGGGTCTGACCCAGGGGGATATGGAGATGGGAACTGTATATGATATACTTACTAATCTTTTTACTATTTGAAATAAATTGGAAATTCCAAAGGGAAAAGAAATGTGATCTGACCAAGTGAGTGTGATCAAGTGAAGATGTGAGTGTAAATGCAGAGAGATTGTGTGTTTTGTTACGAACCCCGTAACTGGGTCACTTACCAGCAAAGATAGAGAGGTCCGTTGAAGTCTGATGGTACTATTTTTAACAGTATTTATTAGTAAAAATACACAAAAATAATATCAATGCAAACATACAGATAATGTACATCGTCAATACTAAATCTAAAAGTGCGGGTATAATAATAATCAATAAGAAATAGCTCTATCGTTGTCTAGGGGATAATGTATTGTCCGATGGAAATATCAAAGTCACTCAGTTCATTCAGGCTGCAGCCTTTGGTTGGAGAGAGAGAGATTTTTAGAAACTTGCCAGCTTTTCCTGTTATGATTTCGATCCTTCGGGAGTCCCGTTGGTGTGGCCATTCACTGGTGGCCTCTCCTTTAGCTAAGCCATTCTTCCGTTGTAAGGCCGCCAATCCCAGGCAAAGGGAAAAGACGCACGCGGGCCCCCCACCGGCTGTCGCTATTAAACGCTGTCACAGGATTTCTAGCGTTTCTCCTGGTGCGTCTAAAGGGTTTGTTCCCCAGACCCTCTTTTATCCTTACTCACGGGTCTCAGACGTCAATCAGGTTGGGATTATGGAATCCCTCAACCAGCCCACTCTGGTCGTCCCCTGAGGGCTTCAATGAATAGTACAGTACTCAATACACAATTCCGTCTGCAAGAGACTATGGCCGTTATCCGTGCCTTTGTATCGCTGAGGGGCCAGGACTCTCTCATTTCCTGGGTCTCCTGACCTGAATTAACAGCGATCTTGTGATTCTCAAAAAGAGGGGGCTACTTTGTACCCTTCGGCCCCTCAGAGTTGGGGCACAGTCGTAACAGTTTAAATGCACATTGTGTGGTTGTATTGTGCAAGTGTGCGTGGGCTCTAACTTCAAATGTGTGAAACATCGGTGTGCACTTCTGTGGTGTGCAAGTGTATGAGGAGTGTGCAAAAGCAGGGTGTGCAGTCCGTTGTGGGGTTGTAAGTGAGTAAGTGCATTGTTTGTGTGCAAATACGGGGGTGTTTACACTTGCACTGGCTATGAATGAGCAAATGCATAGATCATACACGTGCAAATGCTGGGGGTGTTTACACTCAAATGCATTGACTGATTGCACAGTGTTGAAGCATGTGAATGCCTAGGCCCAGATGTGAGTGTGAAAATGCATGGGGCAGGTGTGTGCAAATGTGATTGTGTAATAACAGAGTGCCAATGTGTGGGCACAGAGCATCTGAGGTACAAATGAAAGAGGTGTAAGTGTGCAGGATTGAGCAGCTACACCTGCAAAGACTGAGTATGTCAAAGCAGGGAGCGTGTGCACACAAATACAGGAATGTAATTGTGTAAATGTGAGCACTGTAATGTGCACCTACAGTGAGAGGCAATGTACTGAGAGCAAGAATGTGTAAGGCATGAAGTCCAACAGTTTGGGTGTGTAAATGCAGGCAGTATGAGTTCACAAATGTAGGTGGTGTCAGTGTGTAAATACTGGTGACCTAAGTGTGTGACTGCAGGCACTGTTGAGTGTAATTATTAGCTTATGTGAGTATGTAAATGTCAGCTATGTGATTGTGTAAATACAGGCAGTGTGAGCCTTCATCCACTGGGAGGTTAATCACAATGAATATGTGGCATGAGTGTGCAAAAGCAGGGAGGGTGAGATTCTATCTTTGAGGAGATAGAGGCCACGTGTGAAGTTGTGTAAACTTGCAAACAAGGTGAGTGCGTGTGTAAACGAGTGGTGGCCAAGTGAGCGAGTGCAGGCAGCTGATGTGCAAATGTGTTGGGTGTGAATGTGCTAATACTGTGAGTGTGCAAATGGGTCTGAGTGAGTGTGCAAGCCTGGCCTGTCCTCCTCCCATGGCCTCGTCTCACTGGACAATAAACAACTCAAAGATGAAGTGGGGGTCTGCTTTTTCACTGGAGGGCCCCCACCCCCTCACAAGGGGATGGAGGGGTGGTTATGAGGAGGGAGAGAGAAGCCGAGAAGTAGATGGGCAGATAGAGGAGGGGTGAGTGAGAGAGTTAGAGGGGGGACTGGAGGGAGGTTGGGAGAGTGATGGGTCGGTAGAAAGTGAGAAAAAGAGGGGGTGTAGGGGAGCAAGTGGCAATAGAGGGAAGGTTTGTTAAAGACGATGGAGAGAGAATGACAGAGAAGGGGAAAGAGATTGAGAGCAGAGCACTAGAGACAGAGGAGGGAGTGAGTGCAGGCGGAGTGAGGGGGGAAATGAGAAAAAGGATAGTGGGGGAGGAGGGAGTGGATGGAGGGAAAGAGCAGAGAGGGAGTTGGGGGTTGGCTGGAGGATGAGAAAAAGGATAGTGGGGGAGGAGGGAGTGGATGGAGGGAAAGAGCAGAGAGGGAGTTGGGGGTTGGCGGGAGGATGAGAAAAAGGATAGTGGGGGAGGAGGGAGTGGATGGAGGGAAAGAGCAGAGAGGGAGTTGGGGGTTGGCGGGAGGATGAGAAAAAGGATAGTGGGGGAGGAGGGAGTGGATGGAGGGAAAGAGCAGAGAGGGAGTTGGGGGTTGGCGGGAGGATGAGAAAAAGGATAGTGGGGGAGGAGGGAGTGGATGGAGGGAAAGAGCAGAGGGAGTTGGGGGTTGGCGGGAGGATGAGAAAAAGGATAGTGGGGGAGGAGGGAGTGGATGGAGGGAAAGAGCAGAGAGGGAGTTGGGGGTTGGCGGGAGGATGAGAGAAAGGATAGTGGGGGAGGAGGGACCAAATGGAAGAGCAGGAGAAAGTAGCTGGGGGAGAGGGAGTGAGGGAATGGAAGGTAGAAATTGAGAAAGGGGAGCAATGGGGAGAAGGACAAAGGGAAAAGGTGAGAAAAAGGGTGAAGAAAGAACAGCGAGAGAGACGGGGTCAAAGCTGGTGAGGACGGGGAACACAGAGAGAGAGATAGAGCCAAGAGGGAGACTGCACAGAGAGGGGGCACAAAGATAGAGAGCTAAGGCAAGGGAGGGGAAACGGTGAGTGGGAACTAAGGTTAAAGAGAGAAGACAAAGAGAGGGGGAGGGATTAAGAGAAGGCAAGGGGGACAGAAGGAGAAGTCAAAGGGGAGGGACAGAGAGGGAGAAAAGTAGGCAAAAGAGAGATGGGGACAAAGAGAAAAGGGCAACACAGACAGGAGGTGGGGCAAAGAGAGAAGATGAGGGTGGTTAGAGAGGGAGGGATGGAAAATGAGAAGGCAAGAGGGAGAGAGAAAGAGAAGGTGATGGGGTGGGGGAGGGGCAGAGGGAGAAGGCAAGGGGGTCAAAGAGAGCAGGTGAGAGAAAGGGGCAGAAAAGGTTTAGAGAGAAGTTTACAGAGAAGGTGAGAGAGAGGCATTATTAGTGGTGAGCCAATTGATTCGAAGAGAGTGGGAGCTTCATACAGATCGGGGAGAAGTGCACAAATGCAGCAGCTCATCATTGCACAAGGCCACTGAGAAAGGTCCGAGATACAAGAGAGACACCGTCTAGCAGAGCGGTCATCAGAGTAGTGCAAGTCAGAGTAGTAGGGCTTTGGCTCATCTGGACACAGCGAGGACGGGCCTAGGTGAGATAGAACATTACAGCACAAAAAACAGGCCTTTTGGCCCTTCTTGGCTGTGCTGAACCATTTTTCTGCCGAGTCCCACTGACCTGCACCCGGCCCATATCCCTCCATACACCTCTCATCCATGTACCTGTCCAAGTTTTTCTTAAATGTTAAAAGAGAGCCCACATTTACCATTTCATCTGGAAGCTCATTCCACACTCCCACCACTCTCTGTGTGAAGAAGCCCCCCACCTAATGTTCCCTTTAAACTTTTCCCCCTTCACCCTTAACCCATGTCCTCTGTTTTTTTTCTCCCCTAGCCTCAGTGGAAAAAGCCTGCTTGCATTCACTCTATCTGTACCCATCATAATTTTATACACCTCTATCAAATCTCCCCTCATTCTTCTACGCTCCAGGGAATAAAGTCCTAACCTATTCAACCTTTCTCTGTAACTCAGTTTCTCAAGTCCTGGCAACATCCTTGTAAACCTTCTCTGCACTCTTTCAACCGTATTAATATCCTTCCTGTAATTCAGTGACCAAAACTGCACACAATACTCCACATTCGTCCTCACCAATGTCTTATACAACCTCACCATAACATTCCAACTCTTATACTCAATACATTGATTTATAAAGGCCAATGTACGAGAAGCTCTTTTCACGACCCTATTTTGTATCTGTATTCCCAGATCCCTCTGTTCTACTGCACTCCTCAGTGCCCTACCATTTACCTTGTATGTTCTACCTTGGTTTTTCCTTCCAAAGTGCAATACCTCACACTTGTCTGTATTAAACTCCATCTGCCATTTTTCAGCCCATTTTTCCAGCTGGTCCAAATCCCTCTGCAACATGGCACGTGGCACAGGCAGCAATCCTGAGATTACCACCCTCGAGGTCCTGCTTTTTAATAAGCTCTCTGTCCTCACTCTTCAGGCCCTCCTCACTCTTTCTACCTCAAAGGTTACTAATTAAAAGATTACGATCTCGGGATTACCGCCTGTGCCACGCGACAGCGAGAATAGGAATAGAGTGAGGTGGAGGATAAATGCGTAGCTGAGGGATTGGAGCAGGGGGCAGGGATTCAGATTTCTGGATCATTGGGACCTCTTCTGGGGCAGGTACAAAAGGGATGGGTTCCACTTGAATCCGAGGGGGACCAATATCCTGGTGGGGAGGTTTTCTGAGGCTGCTGGGGAGGGTTTAAACTAGATTTGCAGGGGGGTGGGAGGCGAACTGAGGAGGCAGAGGGCGGGGAGGTTGGAGCACAGGTAGAGACAGCTTGTAGGGAGTTTGTGAGGAAGGATAGGCAGATGTTCGAGCAAAGATGAACTGAGCCAGATGGTCCATTTCAATGCTAGGAGTATTGAAGGTGGGACTGATGCTGTAGCCGTTTTGGATGTCTCAGGAGCAGGAATGGCCGCTGAGTGTGGGGCAGCAGAAAGGATGGATGCTCAACTGTCAGTGTCGGGGAGTCAGATTCTGGAATGGTGCAATAATAATGGTGTTGTTGTGATGGGAGATTTTAACTTTCCTCACATTGACCGGCATCTCCTTAGAGTGAGGGGTTTAGATGGGGTGGAGGGGTTTGTTAGGTGTGTTTGGGAAGGTTTCCTAACACAGTATGTAGATAAGCCAGCTAGAGGACAGGCTGCACTTGATCTGGTGTTGGGAAATGAACCTGGTCAGGGGTCAGATCTCTCAGTGGGAGAGCATTTTGGAGACAGTGATCATTGGAGCATGGAGAATGAGAGGGGACTTCAAGTCAACTTAACTTTTATTGTCATTTCGACCATAACTGCTGGTACAGTACACAGTAAAAACGAGACGTTTTTCAGGACCATGGTGCTACATGAAACAGTACAAAAACTAGACTGAACTATGTAAAAAAAACAACACAGAGAAAGCTACACTAGACTACAGACCTACACAGGACTGCATAAAGTGCACACAAACAGTGCAGGCATTTACGATAAATAATAAACAGGACAATAGGGCAAGGTGTCAGTCCAGGCTCTGGGTATTGAGGTATTGGGGGAAGAAACTGTTACATAGTCTGGTCGTGAGAGCCCGAATGCTTCAGAGCCTTTTCCCAGACGGCAGGAGGGAGAAGAGTTTGTATGAGGGGTGCATGGGGTCCTTCATAATGCTGTTTCCTTAGCGGATGCAGCGTGTAGTGTAAATGTCCTTGATGGCGGGAAGAGAGACCCCGACGATCTGCAGGGTCTTGCGATCTGAGACGGTGCAATTTCTGAACCAGGCAGTGATGCAGCTGCTCAGGATGCTCTCGATACAACCGCTGTAGAATGTGATGAGGATGGGGGGTCGGAGATGGACTTTCCTCAGCCTTCGCAGAAAGTAGAGACGCTGCGGGACTTTCTTTGCTATGGAGCTGGTGTTGAGGGACCAGGTGAGATTCTCCATCGGGTGAACACCAAGACATTTGGTGCTCTTAACGATCTCTACCGAGGAGCCGTTGATGTTCAGTGGGGAGTGGTCGCTCCGCGCCCTCCTGAAGTCAACAACCATCTCTTTTGTTTTGTTCACATTAAGAGACAGGTTGTTGGCTGTGCACCAGTCCATTAGCCGCTGCACCTCCTCTCTGTAAGCTGACTCGTCGTTCTTGCTGATGAGACCCACCACGGTCGTGTCATCGGTGAACTTGATGATGTGGATAGAGGTCGACAAGATTATGAGGCATAGATAGGGTGGATAGTCAGTACCTGTTTCCCAGGGCACCAATAGCAAACACCAGAGGGCATCTGTACAAAATTAAGGGAGGGAAGTCTAGGGGAGACATCAGGGGTAAGTGTTTTACACAGAGGGTTGTGAATGTCTGGAATAACTTGCCAGGGATGGTGGTGGAGGCTAAAACATTAGGGGTATTTAAGAACCTCTTGGACAGGCACATGGATGAAAGAAAAATGGAGGGTTATGGGGTAGTGTGGGTTTAGTACTTTTTTAAGGATTATATGGGTCGGCACAGCATGGAGGGCTGAAGGGCCTGTACTGTGCTGTGGTGTTCTGTGGTTCTAAAAGGCCGAGTTCACTCAGCCTATTCTCATAAGGCATGCCCCTCCAATCCAGGCAACATCCTTGTAAACGCAAACACGAGGTAATCTGCAGATGCTGGAAATTCAAGCAACACACACAAAATGCTGGTGGAGCTCAGCAGACCAGGCAGCATCTATAGGAAGATCTCCACATCCTTCCTGTAGTGAGGCGACCAGAACTGAGCACTGTACTCCAAGTGGGGTCTGGCCAGGCTCCTGTATAGCTGCAACATAACATCTGGGCTCCTAAACTCAATGGCCAATACGCCGTATGCTTTCTTAACCACAGAATCAACCTGCTCAACAGCTTTGACTCCTGTGGAGTCAGACCCCAAGATCCCTCTGATCCTCCACACTGCCAAGAGTCTTACCAGTAATACTACATTCTGCCATCATATTTGACCTACCAAACTGAACCACTTCACTCTTATCTGGGTTGAAAATTAGAGTTGCCAGGAAGGAGCTTCTGAGTGGAATTAGGAGAGCCGGAAGGGGTCATGAGAAGGCCTTGGCGGGCAGGATTAAGGAAAACCCCAAGGCATTCTCCAAGTACGTGAAGAGAAAGAGGATAAGATATGAGAGAATAGGACCAATCGTGGAAACGTGTGCATGGCGACGGAGGAGGTAGCAGAGGTATTTAATGAATACTTTGTTTCAGTATTCAGTACGGAAAAGGACCTTGGCAATCATGGGGATGACTTACAGCAGACTGAAACGCTTGATCATAAAGGCATTGGGAAAGAGGGTGTGCTGGAGCTTTTGAAAAACATCAAGTTGGATAACAGACAGACAGACATACTTTATTGATCCCGAGTGAAGCCGCACCAGCCCTGAATAGTGAAGAAATATAGCAATATAAAACCATAAATGATTAAATAATAATGTTAATCATGCCAAGTGGAAGTAAATCCAGGACCAGCCTATTGGCTCAGGGTGTCTGACTCTCCGAGGGAGGAGTTGTAAAGATGGGAATGACTTCCTATGACGCTCAGTGTTGCATCTCGGTGGAATGAGTCTCTGACTGAATGTACTCCTGTGCCTAACCAGTACATTATGGAGTGGATGGGAGACATTGTCCAAGATGGCATGCAACTTGGACAGCATCCTCTTTTCCGACACCACCGTCAGAGAGTCCAGTTCCACCCCCACAACATCACCGGCCTTACGAATGAGTTTGTTGATTCTGTTGGTGTCTGCTACCCTCAGCCTGCTGTCCCAGCACAGAACAGCAACATGATAGCAATGGCCACCACAGACTCGTAGAACATCGTCAGCATCGTCCAGCAGATGTTAAAGGACCTCAGTCTCCTCAGGAAGTAGAGACGGCTCTGACCCTTCTTGTAGACAGCCTCAGTGTTCTTTGACCAGTCCAGTTTATTGTCAATTCGTATCCCCAGGTATTTGTAATCCTCCACCATGTCCACACTGACCCCTTGGATGGAAACAGGGTCACCGGTGCCTTAGCCCTCCTCAGTCCACCACCAGCTCCTTAGTCTTTTTCACATTAAGCTGCAGATGATTCTGCTCGCACCATGTGACAAAGTTTCCCACCGTAGCCCTGTACTCAGCCTCATCTCCCTTGCTGATGCATCCAACTATGGCCGAGTCATCAGAAAACTTCTGAAGATGGCAAGACTCTGTGTTGTAGTTGAAGTTGAAGATAACTCGCCAGGGCTGGATGAGATATACCCCAGACTACTGTGGAAAGTGAGGGAGGAGATTGCTGAGCCTCTGGTGATGATCTTTGTGTTATCAATAGGGATGGGAGAAGCACCGGAGGATTGGAGGGTTGTGGATGTTGTTCCCTTGTGCAAGAAAGAGAGCAGAGATAACCCAGGCAATTATAGACCAGTGAGACTTACTTCAGTGGTGGGCAAGTAGTTGGAGAAGATCCTGAGGGGCAGGTTTTATGAGCATTTGAAGAGGCATAATCTGGATAGGTACATGGAGTTTAGAAAAATAGAGGGCTATGGATAACCGGAGTAATCTCTAAGGTAGGGACATGTTCGGCACAGCTTTGTGGGCCAAAGGGCCTGTATTGTGCTGTAGGTTTTCTATGTTTCTATGATTGGGGGTAGTCAGCATGGCTTTGTCAAGGGCAGGTCATGCTTTACGAGCCTGATTGAATTCTTAGAGAAAGTAACAAAACACATTGAAGGTAGAGCAGTGGATGTAGTGTATATGGATTTCAGTAAGGCATTTGATAAGGTTCCCCATGCGAGGCTCATTCAGAAAGTAAGAAGGGATGGGAACCAAAGAGACATTGCTTTGTGGATCCAGAACTGGCTTGCCCGCAGAAGGCAAAGAGTGGTTGTAGAGGGGTCATATTCTGCATGGAGGTCAGTGACCAGTGGTTGGCCTCAGGGATCTGTTCTGGGACCCTTACTCTTCGTGATTTCTATAAATGACCTGGATGAGGAAGTGGAGGGATGGGTTGGTAAATTTGCTGATGACACAAATGTTGGAGGTGTTGTGGATAGTGTGGAGGGCTGTCAGAGGTTACAGCGGGACATTGATAGGGTGCAAAACTGGGCTAAGAAGTGGCAGATGGAGCTCAACCCAGGTAAGTGTGAAGTGGTTCATTTCAGTCGGTCAAATTTGAAAACAGAATGTAATATTAACGGTAAGACTCTTAGCAGTGTGGAGAATCAGAGAGATCTGAGTCCACAGGACATTCAAAGCTGCCGTGCAGGTTGACAGTGTTGTTAAGAAGGCTTCTGGTGTGTTGGTCTTCATCAACCATGGGATTGAGTTCAAGAGCTGTGAGGTAATGTTACACCTTGATCAGTGCTGTGCTCAGTTCTGGTCACCTCACTACAGGAAGGATGTGGATACTGTTGAGAGAGTACAGAGGAGATTTACAACAATGTTACCTGGATTGGAGGGAGTGTGTTATGTGAATAGGTTGGGTGAACTTGGCCTTTTCTCCTTGGAGTGACGGAGGATGAGAGGTGACCTGATAGATAATGAGAGGCATTGATTGTGGGGATAGTCCGAGGCTTTTCCCCCGGGCTGAAATGGCCAGCACAAGGTGGCATCGTTTTGAGGTGCTTGGAAGTGGGTACTGAGGGGATGTCAGGGGTAAGATTTTCATACAGAGAGTGGTGAGTGCATGCATTGCACTGCCAGCGAGGGTGGTGGAGGCGGATACGATAGGGTCTTTTCAGAAACTTTTGGTAGGTACGTGGAGCTTAGGAAAATAGAGCGATGCGGTAGGGAGAAGGTGAGAGAGGAGGTCACAAAGAGAAGGAGGAGTGACAGAGAGGAAAGGTCCATGAGAGAGGGGGACAGAGAAAGAGCAAGAGAGAGACAGAGGGAGAAAGAGGGAGAAGACAAGAGATAGGGAGAAAGATAGAATGTGAAAGCGAGGGAGGGTTAGGGAGGTACAAAGATACAGAAGTTGAGAGAGAGAGAAGGTGGGGGGGACGCAGAGAGGTGGGGCAGAGAGAGAAGGCGAGGGGGACAAAGGCAGAGAAGAGGTGAGGGGAAGATAACAGAAGAGAGATAAAGCAAGGGGGCAGAGAGAGAGAAGGTGAGGGGGACGCAGAGAGAGAGAGAAGGTGGGGGGGGGACGCAGAGAGAGATAAAGCAAGGGGGCAGAGAGAGAGAAGGTGGGGGGGACGCAGAGAGAGATAAAGCAAGGGGGCAGAGAGAGAGAAGGTGAGGGGGACGCAGAGAGAGATAAAGCAAGGGGGCAGAGAGAGAGAAGGTGGGGGGGACGCAGAGAGGTGGGGCAGAGAGAGAAGGCGAGGAGGACAAAGGCAGAGAAGAGGTGAGGGGAAGATAACAGAAGAGAGATAAAGCAAGGGGGCAGAGAGAGAGAAGGTGAGGGGAACGCAGAGAGAGAAGGTGAGGGGGCAGAGAGAGAGAAGGTGAGGGGAACGCAGAGAGAGAAGGTGAGGGGGCAGAGAGAGAGAAGGTGAGGGGAACGCAGAGAGAGAAGGTGAGGGGGCAGAGAGAGAAGGTGAGGGGGCAGAGAGGTGGGGCAGAGAGAGAAGGTAAGGGGGCAGAGAGAGAAGGTAAGAAAGGGAGAAGGTGTGAAGGGGAGGAGAGGGACAAGGATAGAGAAGGAGAGAGAGAAGGAGAGGGGGAGCAGAGAGAGAAGGTGGGAATGAGAGGAGGAGAACAGAGTGAGAGAAGGGGCACAAAGAGAGTGGAGAATTGAGAAGGGGACAGAAAGAGAGTGGAGAGAACTAGAGAAGGAGAGAGGGTGGACAAAGAGAGAAGCTGAGAGGAGAAGGTGAGAGAGAGGGGTGGAAGATTGAATGTGAGAGAGAGGGAGTAGTCATCAGTCCTGCTCCCCCATTCAATAAGATCTGGCCATGGACTCATCTCCACCTACCTGCCTTTTCACCCCAACTCTCTGCTTTCTATTGGTTAACCAGTCCTCTATCCATGCTAATACATCACCCCAACTCTCTGCTTTCTATTGGTTAACCAATCCTCTGTCCATGCTAATACATCACCCCAACTCTCTGCTTTCTATTGGTTAACCAATCCTCTGTCCATGCTAATACATCACCCCAACTCTCTGCTTTCTATTGGTTAACCAATCCTCTATCCATGCTAATACATCACCCCAACTCTCTGCTTTCTATTGGTTAACCAATCCTCTGTCCATGCTAATACATCACCCCAATCTGCTTTCTATTGGTTAACCAATCCTCTATCCAAGCTAATACATCACCCCAACTCTCTGCTTTCTATTGGTTAACCAATCCTCTATCCATGCTAATACATCACCCCAACTCTCTGCTTCCTTGTCTTATGGATAAGTCTCTTATGTGGCACCTTATTGAACGCCTTCTGGAAATCCAAGTAAATAATGTCCATCTGTTCCCCTCTATCCACTGCGCTCGTTATATCCCCAAGGAACTCCAGCCAGTTTGCCTTTGCTGAATCCATGCTGGATCCATTTCTTTCCAGATGCCTCGCTATTTCTTCTTTAATGATAGCTACAAGCAGTTTCCCAACTACAGAAGGGAAGAGAGAGGGACAAAGAGAGAAGTTGAGCGAGAAAGAGAGGGGGGTGGGACAAGAGAGCAAAGGCAAAAGAGGGCAAGATTCAGAGAGAAAGGGACACAGATAAAAAGAGAGAGAAGGCAAGAGAGAGGGGAGGAATTGATGGTTTTGTGGCAAAGTTTGAGAATGATACAAAACAGGTGGAAGGGTATTAGTGCTGAGGAAGCAATGTGTAGGACAAATGGAAGAATGGGCACCGAAGTGCCAGGCGGAACACAGGCAGCAGGCTGGAGGGACTCAGCTGGCCAGGCTGCTTCCACGCAAAACAGCACAGCCAAGACCCTTCGGCAGGACTGGAGAAAAGTGCTGGGGAAAGAGCTAGGAAGTTGACTGCAACTCTTTACCAGCTCTTTTCTCCATCCCGCCCCTCCAAGTTTCACCTATCACCTATCCACTCCTCAGCTTTTTTTCTCCAGTCCTGCCAAAGGGTTTCACCCCACTATGTCGACTGTGCTTTTTCCCCACAGATGCTGCCTGGCCTGCTGAGTTCCTCCAGCATTTTGTGTGTGTTTCTCGTATTTCCAGCACCTGTAGATTTTCTCCTGTTTGTGAGATGGAAGACAGTGTAGGGAAATGTACAATAAAGCACTTTGTAAAAGGAGAAATACTGCGGACTATTATCTGAATGGGGAGGAAGTTAGAACATCAGAGGGACTTAGGAGTTCTCATGCAAGACTCACAGAAGGTAACTTACAGGTTGAGTCTGTGGTAAAGAAGCCAAATGCAATGTTGACATTTATTTCAAAGGGAATAGAATATAACAACATGGAGATAATGCTGAAGACACTAGACTGGAAGCTCTTGGAGTATTGCCAACAGTTTTGGGCTGTATGTCTCAGGAGGGTAGGGATAGAAGAAAGAGGACCATAGTAATAGGGGTCTCGGTAGTCAGGGGCTCAGACAGGCGGTTCTGTGGAGGTGATCGGGAGTCCCGGATGGTAATTTGCCTCCCTGGTGCCAGGGTTCGGGACGTTTCTGATCGCGTCCAAGATATCCTGAAGTGGGAGGGTGAGGAGCCAGAGGTCGTGGTACATGTAGGTACTAATGACATAGGTAGGAAAGGGGAAGAGGTCCTGAAACGAGAGTACAGGGAGTTAGGAAGGCAGTTAAGAAGAAGGACCACAAAGGTAGTAATCTCGGGATTACTGCCTGTGCCACGTGACAGTGAGAGTGGGAATAGAATTAGGTGGAGGATGAATGCGTGGCTGTGGGATTGGAGCAGGGGGCAGGGATTCAAGTTTCTGGATCATTGGGACCTCTTCTGGGGCAGGAGTGACCTGTTCAAGAAGGACGGGTTACACTTGAATCCTGGGGGGAACCAATATCCTAGCGGGGAGGTTTGCTAGGGCTACAGGGCAGACTTTAAACTAGTAAGAATGGGGGGGGGGGGGCGGGAATCAATTTGAGGAAACCATGGGAGAGGAGGTTAGTTCACCAGTAGAGCAAGTAAATAGACAGTGTGTGAAGGAGGAAAGGCAGGTGATGGAGAAGGGATGCGCTCAGCCCGAAGATGTAGGGGAGAAGAAAGAAAAGGATAATAAATTTGAATGCATTGTTAGGGATGAAAAGAGAGGAGGAGGTGGAGAGTATCTTAAATGTATCTATTTTAATGCTAGGAGCATTGTAAGAAAGGTGGATGAGCTTAAAGCGTGGATTGATACCTGGAATTATGATGTTGTAGCTATTAATGAAACATGGTTGCAGGAAGGGTGTGATTGGCAACTAAATATTCCTGGATTTAGTTGCTTCAGGTGTGATAGAGTAGGAGGGGCCAGAGGAGGAGGTGTTGCATTGCTTGTCCGAGAAAATCTTATGGCGGTGCTTTGGAAGGATAGATTAGAGAGCTCGTCTAGGGAGGCTATGGTGGAATTGAGGAATGGGAAAGGTGTAGTAACACTGATAGGAGTGTATTATAGGCCACCTAATGGGGAGCGTGAGTTGGAAGAGCAAATGTGTAAGGAGATAGCAGATATTTGTAGTAAACACAAGGTGGTGATTGTGGGAGATTTTAATTTTCCACACGTAGATTGGGAAGCTCATTCTGTAAAAGGGCTGGATGGTTTAGAGTTTGTGAAATGTGTGCAGGATAGTTTTTTGCAACAATACATAGAAGTACCGACTAGAGATGGGGCAGTGTTGGATCTCCTGTTAGGGAATGCGATAGGTCAGCTGACAGATGTATGTGTTGGGGAGCACTTCGGGTCCAGTGATCACAATAGCATCAGCTTCAATATAATTATGGAGGACAGGACTGGACCTAGAGTTGAGATTTTTGATTGGAGAAAGGCTAACTTTGAGGAGATGCAAAGGGATTTAGAGAGAGTGGATTGGGTCAAGTTGTTTTACGGGAAGGATGTAATAGAGAAATGGAGGTCATTTAAGCGTGAAATTATGAGGGTACAGAATCTTTATGTTCCTGTTAGGTTGAAAGGAAAGGTTAAAGGTTTGAAAGCACAATGGTTTTCAAGGGATATTAGAAACTTGGTTCGGAAAAAGAGGGATGTCTACAATAGATATAGGCAGCATGGAGTAAAGGAATTGCTCGAGGAATATAAAGAATGTAAAAGGAATCTTAAGAAAGAGATTAGAAAAGCTAAAAGAAGATACGAGGTTGGTTTGGCAAATAAGGTGAAAGTAAATCCGAAAGGTTTCTACAGTTATATTAAAAGCAAGAGGATAGTGAGGGATAAAATTGGTCCCTTAGAGAATCAGGGTGGTCAGCTATGTGTGGAACCAAGGGAGATGGGAGAGATTTTGAATGATTTCTTCTCTTCGGTATTCACTAAGGAGAAAGATATTGAATTATGTAAGGTGTGGAAAACAAGTAAGGAAGTTATGGAACCTATGACAATTAAAAAGATGGAAGTACTGGCGCTTTTAAGAAATTTAAAAGTGGATAAATCTCTGGGTCCTGACAGGATATTCCCCAGGACCTTGAGGGAAGTTTGTGTAGAGATAGCAGGAGCTCTGACGGAGATCTTTCAGATGTCATTAGAAACAGGGATTGTGCCGGAGGATTGGCGTATTGCTCATGTGGTTCCATTGTTTAAAAAGGGTTCTAGAAGTAAGCCTAGCAATTATAGACCTGTCAGTTTGACATCAGTGGTGGGTAAATTAATGGAAAGTATTCTTAGAGATAGTATTTATAATTATCTGGATAGACAGGATCTGATTAGGAGTAGCCAGCATGGATTTGTGCATGGAAGGTCATGTTTGACAAACCTTATTGAATTTTTGAAGAAGTTACGAGGAATGTTGACGAGGGTAAGGCAGTGGATGTAGTCTATATGGACTTCAGCAAAGCCTTTGACAAAGTTCCACATGGAAGGTTAGTTAAGAAGGTTCAGTCGTTAGGTATTAATGCTGGAGTAATAAAATGGATTCAACAGTGGCTAGATGGGAGATGCCAGAGAGTAGTGGTGGATAATTGTTTATCGGGATGGAGGCCGGTGACTAGCGGGGTGCCTCAGGGATCTGTTTTGGGCCCAATGTTGTTTGTAATATACATAAATGATCTGGATGAAGGGGTGGTAAATTGGATTAGTAAGTATGCCGATGATACTAAGGTAGGAGGTGTTGTGGATAATGAGGAGGGTTTTCAAAGCTTGCAGGGAGATTTATGCCGGTTAGAAGAATGGGCTGAACGTTGGCAGATGGAGTTTAATGCTGAGAAGTGTGAGGTTCTACATTTTGGCAGGAATAATCCAAATAGAACATACAGGGTAAATGGTAGGGCATTGAGGAATGAAGTGGAACAGAGAGATCTAGGAATAATAGTGCATAGTTCCCTGAAGGTGGAGTCTCATGTAGATAGGGTGGTGAAGAGGGCTTTTGGAATGCTGGCCTTTATAAATCAGAGCATTGAGTACAGAAGTTGGGATGTAATGTTAAAATTGTACAAGGCATTGGTAAGGCCAAATTTGGAATATTGTGTACAGTTCTGGTCACCGAATTATAGGAAAGATATCAATAAATTAGAGAGAGTGCAGAGACGATTTACTAGGATGTTACCTGGGTTTCAGCACTTAAGTTACAGAGAACGGTTGAACAAGTTAGGTCTCTATTCATTGGAGCGTAGAAGGTTGAGGGGGGATTTGATCGAGGTATTTAAAATTTTGAGAGGGATAGATAGAGTTGACGTGAATAGGCTGTTTCCATTGAGAGTAGGGGAGATTCAAACGAGAGGACATGATTTGAGAGTTAGGGGGCAGAAGTTTAAGGGAAACACGAGGGGGAATTTCTTTACTCAGAGAGTGATAGCTGTGTGGAATGAGCTTCCTGTAGAAGTAGTAGAGGCCAGTTCAGTTGTGTCATTTAAGGTAAAATTGGATAGGTATATGGACAGGAAAGGAGTGGAGGGTTATGGGCTGAGTGTGGGTAGGTGGGACTAGGTGAGATTAAGAGTTCGGCACGGACTAGGAGGGCTGAGATGGCCTGTTTCCGTGCTGTGATTGTTATATGATTATATGATAGCGTACAACAGATTATAGAAAAAACAGACAGGAGATGAGGCTTAATCACAGGCAGTGGCATACTTTCCAGGGCAAAAGAGATGTGGTGCAGTTAAAACAGAAAGCAACAAATTCTGGGCTGAGAGCGTTGTGTAAGGAATAAAATGGATGATCTAGAGATTGACAAGTTTGACGTTGTGGCCACCTCTGACACTTGGCTAAAGGATGGCTGCCATTGGGAGCTGAACGTCCCAGGGTATACAGTGTATCGGGAAGATAGATTAGTAGGCAGTGTATATAAGAAAGAATATTAAATCATTAGAGAGGGATGACATGGGATCGGAAGGTGTAGAGTCTCTATGGGTTGAGTTAAGAAATAGCAAGGGTAAAAGGACACTAGTGGCAGTTGTACACAGGCCTCCAATCAGCAGCCGGGATGTGGGTTACAAGTTACAGCAGGAGACAGAAAAGGCGTGTCAGAAGGGCAAGGTTATGATAATCGTTGGGGATTTTAACATGGAAGTGGACTGGGAAACCAGGCCAGTACTGGACCTCAACAGAGAGTATTTGTAGAATGTCTCAGGGATGGTTTTTAGAACAGCTTGTTGTCGAGCCCACCAGGGGATCGCCTGTGCTGGACTGGGTGTTGTGCGATGATCCGGAGGTGGTAAGACAGCTTAAGGTTAATGAACCCTTGGGGAACAGTGATCACAATATGATCGAGTTCACTTTGAAATTTGAAAAGGAGAAACTAAATTCCAATGTGTCACTATTTCAGTGGAACAAAAGGAAATTACAATGGCATGAGGGGGAACTGGCCAAGGTTGACTGGAACGGGACACGAGCAGGAAGGACAGTAGAGCAGCAATGGCTGGAGTTTCTGCGAAAAATGAGGGAAGTGCAAGACAGATATATTCCAAATAAGAAGGCATTTTTGAATGGAAGGAGGACACTACCGTGGCTGACAAGTGAAGTCAGCCAAAGTTAAAGCAAGAGAGAGGGCATAGAAGCCAAAGTCAGTGGGAAGATAGAGAATTGGGGAGCTTTTAAAAACTTGCAGAAGGAAACTAAGAAGGTCATTAGGAAGGAAAAGAAGAAATATGAAATGAAGCTGGCAACTAATATCAAAGAAGATATTGGAAAGCATCAAGTTGGATAAGTTGCCGGGACCGGACGAGGTGGACCCCAGGCTATTGTGGGAGGTGAGGGAGGAGATTGTTGAGCCTCTGGCGATGATGGAGACGGGAGAGGTTCCGGAGGATTGGAGGGTTGCGGGTGTTATTCCATTGTTCAAGAAAGGGAGTAGAGATAGCCCAGGAAATTATAGACCAGTTAGTCTCACCTCAGTGGTTGGTAAGTTGATGGAGAAGATCCTGAGAAGCAGGATTTATGAACATTTGGAGAGGCATAATATGATTAGGAATAGTCAGCATGGCTTTGTCAAAGGCAGGTCGTGCCTTACGAGCCTGATTGAATTTTTTGAGGATGTGACTAAACGCATTGATGAAGGAAGAGCAGTAGATGTAGTGTATATGGATTTCAGCAAGGCATTTGACAAGGTACCTGATTCAAAGTTTATTGAGGAAGTGAGGAGGCGTGGGATCCAAAGGGATGTTACTCTGTGGATCCAGAACTGGCTTGCCCACAGAAGGCAAAGAGTGGTTGTAGAGGGGTCATATTCTGCATGGAGGTCAGTGACCAGTGGTGTGCCTCAGGGATCTGTTCTGGAACCCCTGCTCTTCGTGATAAATGACCTGGATGAGGAAGTGGAGGGATGGGTTAGTAAATTTGCTGTTGACATAAAGATTGGAGGTGTTGTGGATAGTGTGGAGGGCTGTCAGAGGTTACAGTGGGACATTGACAGGATACAAAACTGGGCTGAGAAGAGGCAGATGGAGTTCAACCCAGATAAGTGTGAGGTGGTTCACTTTGGTAGGTCAAATATGATGGCAGAGTATACTATTAATGGTGAGACACAGGCAGTGTGGAGGATCAGAGGGATCTTGGGGTCCGAGTCCATAGGATACTCAAAGATGCTGTACATACGCTGCATTGGCCGTCGTCAATCATGGGATTGAGTTTAGGAGCCAAGAGGTAATGTTGCAGCTACATCGGAATCTGGTCCAGAAAGGCCAAAGGACAGGCATTTCAACCCTCTGTACGCCGACCGGCACAGCCTCGAACCGGATGTGAATTTGTCCTCCTCTTTTCGGTCAGATTAAAAACTTACATAAATTACCTCAAATCTACTGAAAACAGAGGGAACGGAAAGCCAAAACAAACATTAACGTAGATTTATTAGATGCAGTTGCCCTTGGCACGAATGAGTCACATCAGCACGTCGAGAGGGTCCGTCTGCCCAACGTCACAGTGAAACAGTCACGTCAGCACGTCGAGAGTCTCCGTCTGCCCAAGGTCACAGTGAAACAGTCACGTCAGCACGTCGAGAGTGTCCGTCTGCCCAACGTCACAGTGAAACAGTCACGTCAGCACGTCGAGAGAGTCCGTCTGCCCAAGGTCACAGTGAAACAGTCACGTCAGCACGTCGAGAGTGTCCGTCTGCCCAAGGTCACAGTGAAACAGTCTCGTCAGCACGTCGAGAGGGTCCGTCTGCCCAAGGTCACAGTGAAACAGTCACGTCAGCACGTCGAGAGTGTCCGTCTGTCCAATGTCACAGTGAAACAGTCACGTCAGCACGTCGAGAGTGTCCGTCTGCCCAATGTCACAGTGAAACAGTCACGTCAGCACGTCGAGAGTGTCCGTCTGCCCAAGGTCACAGTGAAACAGTCACGTCAGCACGTCGAGAGTGTCCGTCTGCCCAAGGTCACAGTGAAACAGTCACGTCAGCACGTCGAGAGTGTCCGTCTGCCCAAGGTCACAGTGAAACAGTTACGTCAGCACATCGAGAGTGTCCGTCTGCCCAGGGTCACAGTGAAACAGTCACGTCAGCACGTCGAGAGTGTCCGTCTGCCCAGGGTCACAGTGAAACAGTCACGTCAGCACGTCGAGAGTGTCCGTCTGCCCAAGGTCACAGTGAAACAGTCACGTCAGCACGTCGAGAGTGTCCGTCTGCCCAGGGTCACAGTGAAACAGTCACGTCAGCACGTCGAGAGGGTCCGTCTGCCCAAGGTCACAGTGAAACAGTCACGTCAGCACATCGAGAGTGTCCGTCTACCCAAGGTCACAGTGAAACAGTCACGTCAGCACATCGAGAGTGTCCGTCTGCCCAACGTCACAGTGAAACAGTCACGTCAGCACGTCGAGAGGGTCCGTCTGCCCAGGGTCGCAGTGAAACAGTCACGTCAGCACGTCGAGAGTGTCCGTCTGCCCAAGGTCACAGTGAAACAGTCACGTCAGCACGTCGAGAGTGTCCGTCTGCCCAATGTCACAGTGAAACAGTCACGTCAGCACGTCGAGAGTGTCCGTCTGCCCAAGGTCACAGTGAAACAGTCACGTCAGCACATCGAGAGTGTCCGTCTACCCAAGGTCACAGTGAAACAGTCACGTCAGCACGTCGAGAGTGTCCGTCTGCCCAGGGTCACAGTGAAACAGTCACGTCAGCACGTCGAGAGGGTCCGTCTGCCCAAGGTCACAGTGAAACAGTCACGTCACCACGTCGAGAGGGTCCGTCTGCCCAAGGTCACAGTGAAACAGTCACGTCAGCACGTCGAGAGGGTCCGTCTGCCCAGGGTCGCAGTGAAACAGTCACGTCAGCCCGTCGAGAGTGTCCGTCTGCCCAGGGTCACAGTGAAACAGTCACGTCAGCACGTCGAGAGTGTCCGTCTGCCCAAGGTCACAGTGAAACAGTCACGTCAGCACGTCGAGAGTGTCCGTCTGCCCAAGGTCACAGTGAAACAGTCACGTCAGCACGTCGAGAGTGTCCGTCTGCCCAGGGTCACAGTGAAACAGTCACGTCAGCACGTCGAGAGTGTCCGTCTGCCCAAGGTCACAGTGAAACAGTCACGTCAGCACGTCGAGAGTGTCCGTCTGCCCACGGTCACAGTGAAACAGTCACGTCAACACGTCGAGAGGGTCCGTCTGCCCAAGGTCACAGTGAAACAGTCACGTCAGCACGTCGAGAGTGTCCGTCTGCCCAAGGTCACAGTGAAACAGTCACGTCAGCACATCGAGAGTGTCCGTCTGCCCAGGGTCACAGTGAAACAGTCACGTCAGCACGTCGAGAGTGTCCGTCTGCCCAAGGTCACAGTGAAACAGTCACGTCAGCACATCGAGAGTGTACGTCTGCCCAAGGTCACAGTGAAACAGTCACGTCAGCACGTCGAGAGTGTCCGTCTGCCCAAGGTCACATTGAAACAGTCACGTCAGCACGTCGAGAGTGTCCGTCTGCCCAGGGTCACAGTGAAACAGTCACGTCAGCACGTCGAGAGTGTCCGTCTGCCCAAGGTCACAGTGAAACAGTCACGTCAGCACGTCGAGAGTGTCCGTCTGCCCAAGGTCACAGTGAAACAGTCACGTCAGCACGTCGAGAGTGTCCGTCTGCCCAAGGTCACAGTGAAACAGTCACGTCAACACCTCGAGAGTGTCCGTCTGCCCAAGGTCACAGTGAAACAGTCTCGTCAGCACGTCGAGAGGGTCCGTCTGCCCAGCGTCACAGTGAAACAGTCACGTCAGCATGTCGAGAGTGTCCGTCTGCCCAAGGTCACAGTGAAACAGTCACGTCAGCACGTCGAGAGTGTCCGTCTGCCCAGCGTCACAGTGAAACAGTCACGTCAGCACGTCGAGAGGGTCCGTCTGCCCAAGGTCACAGTGAAACAGTCACGTCAGCACGTCGAGAGGGTCCGTCTGCCCAGGGTCACAGTGAAACAGTCACGTCAGCACGTCGAGAGTGTCCGTCTGCCCAGGGTCACAGTGAAACAGTCACGTCAGCACGTCGAGAGGGTCCGTCTGCCCAACGTCACAGTGAAGCAGTCACGTCAGCACGTCGAGAGGGTCCGTCTGCCCAGGGTCACAGTGAAACAGTCACGTCAGCACGTCGAGAGTGTCCGTCTGCCCAAGGTCACAGTGAAACAGTCTCGTCAGCACGTCGAGAGTGTCCGTCTGCCCAAGGTCACAGTGAAACAGTCACGTCAGCACGTCGAGAGTGTCCGTCTGCCCAAGGTCACAGTGAAACAGTCACGTCAGCACGTCGAGAGAGTCCGTCTGCCCAAGGTCACAGTGAAACAGTCACGTCAGCACGTCGAGAGTGTCCGTCTGCCCAAGGTCACAGTGAAACAGTCACGTCAGCACGTCGAGAGAGTCCGTCTGCCCAGGGTCACAGTGAAACAGTCACGTCAGCACGTCGAGAGTGTCCGTCTGCCCAAGGTCACAGTGAAACAGTCTCGTCAGCACGTCGAGAGGGTCCGTCTGCCCAAGGTCACAGTGAAACAGTCACGTCAGCACGTCGAGAGGGTCCGTCTGCCCAAGGTCACAGTGAAACAGTCACGTCAGCACGTCGAGAGTGTCCGTCTGCCCAAGGTCACAGTGAAACAGTCACGTCAGCACATCGAGAGTGTCCGTCTGCCCAAGGTCACAGTGAAACAGTCACGTCTGCACGTCGAGAGTGTCCGTCTGCCCAAGGTCACAGTGAAACAGTCACGTCAGCACGTCGAGAGTGTACGTCTGCCCAAGGTCACAGTGAAACAGTCACGTCAGCACGTCGAGAGTGTCCGTCTGCCCAGGGTCACAGTGAAACAGTCACGTCAGCACGTCGAGAGTGTCCGTCTGCCCAAGGTCACAGTGAAACAGTCACGTCAGCACGTCGAGAGTGTCCGTCTGCCCAGGGTCACAGTGAAACAGTCACGTCAGCACATCGAGAGAGTCCGTCTGCCCAAGGTCACAGTGAAACAGTCACGTCAGCACATCGAGAGGGTCCGTCTGCCCAGGGTCACAGTGAAACAGTCACGTCAGCACGTCGAGAGAGTCCGTCTGCCCAAGGTCACAGTGAAACAGTCACGTCAGCACATCGAGAGTGTCCGTCTGCCCAAGGTCACAGTGAAACAGTCACGTCAGCACGTCGAGAGTGTCCGTCTGCCCAGGGTCACAGTGAAACGGTCACGTCAGCACGTCGAGAGAGTCCGTCTGCCCAATGTCACAGTGAAACAGTCACGTCAGCACGTCGAGAGGGTCCGTCTGCCCAGGGTCACAGTGAAACAGTCACGTCAGCACGTCGAGAGGGTCCGTCTGCCCAAGGTCACAGTGAAACAGTCACGTCAGCACGTCGAGAGTGTCCGTCTGCCCAAGGTCACAGTGAAACAGTCACGTCAGCACATCGAGAGGGTCCGTCTGCCCAGGGTCACAGTGAAACAGTCACGTCAGCACGTCGAGAGTGTCCGTCTGCCCAGGGTCACAATGAAACAGTCACATCAGCACGTCGAGAGGGTCCGTCTGCCCAACGTCACAGTGAAACAGTCACGTCAGCACGTCGAGAGGGTCCGTCTGCCCAAGGTCACAGTGAAACAGTCACGTCAGCACGTCGAGAGGGTCCGTCTGCCCAAGGTCACAGTGAAACAGTCACGTCAGCACATCGAGAGTGTCCGTCTGCCCAAGGTCACAGTGAAACGGTCACGTCAGCACGTCGAGAGGGTCCGTCTGCCCAAGGTCACAGTGAAACAGTCACGTCAGCACGTCGAGAGGGTCCGTCTGCCCAAGGTCACAGTGAAACAGTCACGTCAGCACGTCGAGAGTGTCCGTCTGCCCAAGGTCACAATGAAACAGTCACGTCAACACGTCGAGAGGGTCCGTCTGCCCAGGGTCACAGTGAAACAGTCACGTCAGCACGTCGAGAGGGTCCGTCTGCCCAGGGTCACAATGAAACAGTCACGTCAGCACGTCGAGAGTGTCCGTCTGCCCAAGGTCACAGTGAAACAGTCACGTCAACACGTCGAGAGGGTCCGTCTGCCCAGGGTCACAGTGAAACAGTCACGTCAGCACGACGAGAGGGTCCGTCTGCCCAAGGTCACAGTGAAACAGTCACGTCAGCACGTCGAGAGTGTCCGTCTGCCCAGGGTCACAGTGAAACGGTCACGTCAGCACGTCGAGAGGGTCCGTCTGCCCAGGGTCACAGTGAAACAGTCACGTCAGCACATCGAGAGTGTCCGTCTGCCCAAGGTCACAGTGAAACGGTCACGTCAGCACGTCGAGAGGGTCCGTCTGCCCAAGGTCACAGTGAAACAGTCACGTCAGCACGTCGAGAGGGTCCGTCTGCCCAAGGTCACAGTGAAACAGTCACGTCAGCACGTCGAGAGTGTCCGTCTGCCCAAGGTCACAATGAAACAGTCACGTCAACACGTCGAGAGGGTCCGTCTGCCCAGGGTCACAGTGAAACAGTCACGTCAGCACGTCGAGAGGGTCCGTCTGCCCAGGGTCACAATGAAACAGTCACGTCAGCACGTCGAGAGTGTCCGTCTGCCCAAGGTCACAGTGAAACAGTCACGTCAGCACGTCGAGAGTGTCCGTCTGCCCAAGGTCACAGTGAAACAGTCACGTCAGCACGTCGAGAGTGTCCGTCTGCCCAGGGTCACAGTGAAACAGTCACGTCAGCACGTCGAGAGGGTCCGTCTGCCCAACGTCACAGTGAAACAGTCACGTCAGCACGTCGAGAGGGTCCGTCTGCCCAAGGTCACAATGAAACAGTCACGTCAGCACGTCGAGAGGGTCCGTCTGCCCAAGGTCACAGTGAAACAGTCACGTCAGCACGTCGAGAGTGTCCGTCTGCCCAAGGTCACAGTGAAACAGTCACGTCAGCACATCGAGAGTGTCCGTCTGCCCAAGGTCACAGTGAAACAGTCACGTCAGCACGTCGAGAGTGTCCGTCTGCCCAAGGTCACAGTGAAACGGTCACGTCAGCACGTCGAGAGGGTCCGTCTGCCCAACGTCACAGTGAAACAGTCACGTCAGCACGTCGAGAGGGTCCGTCTGCCCAGGGTCACAATGAAACAGTCACGTCAGCACGTCGAGAGTGTCCGTCTGCCCAAGGTCACAGTGAAACAGTCACGTCAGCACGTCGAGAGTGTCCGTCTGCCCAAGGTCACAGTGAAACAGTCACGTCAGCACGTCGAGAGTGTCCGTCTGCCCAGGGTCACAGTGAAACAGTCACGTCAGCACGTCGAGAGGGTCCGTCTGCCCAACGTCACAGTGAAACAGTCACGTCAGCACGTCGAGAGGGTCCGTCTGCCCAAGGTCACAATGAAACAGTCACGTCAGCACGTCGAGAGGGTCCGTCTGCCCAAGGTCACAGTGAAACAGTCACGTCAGCACGTCGAGAGTGTCCGTCTGCCCAGGGTCACAGTGAAACAGTCACGTCAGCACGTCGAGAGGGTCCGTCTGCCCAAGGTCACAGTGAAACAGTCACGTCAGCATGTCGAGAGTGTCCGTCTGCCCAAGGTCACAGTGAAACAGTCACGTCAGCACATCGAGAGTGTCCGTCTGCCCAAGGTCACAGTGAAACAGTCACGTCAGCACGTCGAGAGTGTCCGTCTGCCCAAGGTCACAGTGAAACGGTCACGTCAGCACGTCGAGAGGGTCCGTCTGCCCAACGTCACAGTGAAACAGTCACGTCAGCACGTCGAGAGTGTCCGTCTGTCCAAGGTCACAGTGAAACAGTCACGTCAGCACGTCGAGAGTGTCCGTCTGCCCAAGGTCACAGTGAAACAGTCACGTCAGCACGTCGAGAGTGTCCGTCTGCCCAAGGTCACAGTGAAACAGTCACGTCAGCACGTCGAGAGTGTCCGTCTGCCCAAGGTCACAGTGAAACAGTCACGTCAGCACGTCGAGAGACTCCGTCTGCCCAACGTCACAGTGAAACAGTCACGTCAGCACGTCGAGAGTGTCCGTCTGCCCAAGGTCACAGTGAAACAGTCACGTCAGCACGTCGAGAGTGTCCGTCTGCCCAGGGTCACAGTGAAACAGTCACGTCAGCACGTCGAGAGTGTCCGTCTGCCCAGGGTCACAGTGAAACAGTCACGTCAGCACATCGAGAGTGTCCGTCTGCCCAGGGTCACAGTGAAACAGTCACGTCAGCACGTCGAGAGTGTCCGTCTGCCCAGGGTCACAGTGAAACAGTCACGTCAGCACGTCGAGAGGGTCCGTCTGCCCAAGGTCACAGTGAAACAGTCACGTCAGCACGTCGAGAGTGTCCGTCTGCCCAACGTCACAGTGAAACAGTCACGTCAGCACGTCGAGAGTGTCCGTCTGCCCAAGGTCACAGTGAAACAGTCACGTCAGCACGTCGAGAGTGTCCGTCTGCCCAAGGTCACAGTGAAACAGTCACGTCAGCACGTCGAGAGTGTCCGTCTGCCCAAGGTCACAGTGAAACGGTCACGTCAGCACGTCGAGAGTGTCCGTCTGCCCAGGGTCACAGTGAAACAGTCACGTCAGCACGTCGAGAGGGTCCGTCTGCCCAAGGTCACAGTGAAACAGTCACGTCAGCACGTCGAGAGTGTCCGTCTGCCCAGGGTCACAGTGAAACAGTCACGTCAGCACGTCGAGAGTGTCCGTCTGCCCAAGGTCACAGTGAAACAGTCACGTCAGCACGTCGAGAGTGTCCGTCTGCCCAAGGTCACAGTGAAACAGTCACGTCAGCACGTCGAGAGGGTCCGTCTGCCCAAGGTCACAGTGAAACAGTCACGTCAGCACGTCGAGAGAGTCCGTCTGCCCAGGGTCACAGTGAAACAGTCACGTCAGCACGTCGAGAGGGTCCGTCTGCCCAAGGTCACAGTGAAACAGTCACGTCAGCACGTCGAGAGAGTCCGTCTGCCCAACGTCACAATGAAACATCACGTCAGCACGTCGAGTGGGTCCGTCTGCCCAATGTCACAGTGAAACGGTCACGTCAGCACGTCGAGAGGGTCCGTCTGCCCAAGGTCACAGTGAAACAGTCACGTCAGCACGTCGAGAGGGTCCGTCTGCCCAAGGTCACAGTGAAACAGTCACGTCAGCACGTCGAGAGTGTCCGTCTGCCCAAGGTCACAGTGAAACAGTCACGTCAGCACGTCGAGAGGGTCCGTCTGCCCAGGGTCACAGTGAAACAGTCACGTCAGCACGTCGAGAGAGTCCGTCTGCCCAACGTCACAGTGAAACAGTCACGTCAGCACGTCGAGAGGGTCCGTCTGCCCAAGGTCACAGTGAAACAGTCACGTCAGCACGTCGAGAGTGTCCGTCTGCCCAGGGTCACAGTGAAACAGTCACGTCAGCACGTCGAGAGAGTCCGTCTGCCCAAGGTCACAGTGAAACAGTCACGTCAGCACGTCGAGAGGGTCCGTCTGCCCAAGGTCACAGTGAAACAGTCACGTCAGCACGTCGAGAGTGTCCGTCTGCCCAAGGTCACAGTGAAACAGTCACGTCAGCACGTCGAGAGGGTCCGTCTGCCCAGGGTCACAGTGAAACAGTCACGTCAGCACGTCGAGAGTGTCCGTCTGCCCAAGGTCACAGTGAAACAGTCACGTCAGCACGTCGAGAGTGTCCGTCTGCCCAGGGTCGCAGTGAAACAGTCACGTCAGCACTTCGAGAGACTCCGTCTGCCCAGGGTCACAGTGAAACAGTCACGTCAGCACGTCGAGAGTGTCCGTCTGCCCAAGGTCACAGTGAAACAGTCACGTCAGCACGTCGAGACGGTCCGTCTGCCCAAGGTCACAGTGAAACAGTCACGTCAGCACGTCGAGACGGTCCGTCTGCCCAAGGTCACAGTGAAACAGTCACGTCAGCACGTCGAGAGTGTCTGTCTGCCCAACGTCACAGTGAAACAGTCACGTCAACACCTCGAGAGTGTCCGTCTGCCCAAGGCCACAGTGAAGCAGTCATGTCAGCACGTCGAGAGTGTCCGTCTGCCCAACGTCACAGTGAAACAGTCACGTCAGCACTTCGAGAGTGTCCGTCTGCCCAAGGTCACAGTGAAACAGTCTCGTCAGCACGTCGAGAGTGTCCGTCTGCCCAGGGTCACAGTGAAACAGTCACGTCAGCACGTCGAGAGTGTCCGTCTGCCCAACGTCACAGTGAAACAGTCACATCAGCACGTCGAGAGGGTCCGTCTGCCCAACGTCACAGTGAAACAGTCACGTCAGCACTTCGAGAGTGTCCGTCTGCCCAAGGTCACAGTGAAACAGTCTCGTCAGCACGTCGAGAGTGTCCGTCTGCCCAGGGTCACAGTGAAACAGTCACGTCAGCACGTCGAGAGTGTCCGTCTGCCCAACGTCACAGTGAAACAGTCACATCAGCACGTCGAGAGGGTCCGTCTGCCCAGGGTCACAGTGAAACAGTCACATCAGCACGTCGAGAGGGTCCGTCTGCCCAACGTCACAGTGAAACAGTCACGTCAGCACGTCGAGAGTGTCCGTCTGCCCAAGGTCACAGTGAAACAGTCACGTCAGCACGTCGAGAGTGTCCGTCTGCCCAAGGTCACAGTGAAACAGTCACGTCAGCACGTCGAGAGTGTCCGTCTGCCCAAGGTCACAGTGAAACAGTCACGTCAGCACGTCGAGAGTGTCCGTCTGCCCAAGGTCACAGTGAAACAGTCTCGTCAGCACGTCGAGAGTGTCCGTCTGCCCAGGGTCACAGTGAAACAGTCACGTCAGCACGTCGAGAGTGTCCGTCTGCCCAGGGTCGCAGTGAAACAGTCACGTCAGCACGTCGAGAGGGTCCGTCTGCCCAATGTCACAGTGAAACAGTCACGTCAGCACGTCGAGAGTGTCCGTCTGCCCAGGGTCACAGTGAAACAGTCACGTCAGCACGTCGAGACGGTCCGTCTGCCCAATGTCACAGTGAAACAGTCACGTCAGCACGTCGAGAGTGTCTGTCTGCCCAATGTCACAGTGAAACAGTCACGTCAACACCTCGAGAGTGTCCGTCTGCCCAAGGCCACAGTGAAGCAGTCATGTCAGCACGTCGAGAGTGTCCGTCTGCCCAAGGTCACAGTGAAACAGTCACGTCAGCACTTCGAGAGTGTCCGTCTGCCCAAGGACACAGTGAAACAGTCACGTCAGCACGTCGAGAGGGTCCGTCTGCCCAGGGTCACAGTGAAACAGTCACGTCAGCACTTCGAGAGTGTCCGTCTGCCCAAGGACACAGTGAAACAGTCTCGTCAGCACGTCGAGAGTGTCCGTCTGCCCAACGTCACAGTGAAACAGTCACGTCAGCACGTCGAGAGGGTCCGTCTGCCCAGGGTCACAGTGAAACAGTCACATCAGCACGTCGAGAGGGTCCGTCTGCCCAAGGTCACAGTGAAACAGTCACGTCAGCACGTCGAGAGTGTCCGTCTGCCCAAGGTCACAGTGAAACAGTCACGTCAGCACGACGAGAGGGTACGTCTGCCCAACGTCACAGTGAAACAGTCACGTCAGCACGTCGAGAGGGTCCGTCTGCCCAAGGTCACATTGAAACAGTCTCGTCAGCACGTCGAGAGTGTCCGTCTGCCCAACGTCACAGTGAAACAGTCACGTCAGCACGTCGAGAGACTCCGTCTGCCCAGGGTCACAGTGAAACAGTCACGTCAGCACGTCGAGAGGGTCCGTCTACCCAGGGTCACAGTGAAACAGTCACGTCAGCACGTCGAGTGGGTCCGTCTGCCCAAGGTCACAGTGAAACAGTCACGTCAGCACGTCGAGAGTGTCCGTCTGCCCAAGGTCACAATGAAACAGTCTCGTCAGCACGTCGAGAGGGTCCGTCTGCACAACGTCACAGTGAAACAGTCACATCAGCACGTCGAGAGGGTCCGTCTGTCCAAGGTCACAGTGAAACAGTCACGTCAGCACGTCGAGAGTGTCCGTCTGCCCAGGGTCGCAGTGAAACGGTCACGTCAGCACGTCGAGAGTGTCCGTCTACCCAACGTCACAGTGAAACAGTCACGTCAGCACGTCGAGAGTGTCCGTCTGTCCAACGTCACAGTGAAACAGTCACGTCAGCACGTCGAGAGGGTACGTCTGCCCAGGGTCACAGTGAAACAGTCACGTCAGCACGTCGAGAGTGTCCGTCTGCCCAACGTCACAGTGAAACAGTCACGTCAGCACATCGAGAGAGTACGTCTGCCCAAGGTCACAGTGAAACAGTCACGTCAGCACGTCGAGAGTGTCCGTCTGCCCAAGGTCACAGTGAAACAGTCTCGTCAGCACGTCGAGAGTGTCCGTCTGCCCAACGTCACAGTGAAACAGTCACGTCAGCACGTCGAGAGTGTCCGTCTACCCAGGGTCACAGTGAAACAGTCACGTCAGCACGTCGAGAGGGTCCGTCTGCCCAACGTCACAGTGAAACAGTCACATCAGCACGTCGAGAGGGTCCGTCTGTCCAAGGTCACAGTGAAACAGTCACGTCAGCACGTCGAGAGTGTCCGTCTGCCCAGGGTCACAGTGAAACAGTCACGTCAGCACGTCGAGAGTGTCCGTCTGCCCAAGGTCACAGTGAAACAGTCACGTCAGCACGTCGAGAGTGTCCGTCTTCCCAAGGTCACAGTGAAACAGTCACGTCAACACCTCGAGAGTGTCCGTCTGCCCAAGGTCACAGTGAAACAGTCACGTCAGCACGTCGAGAGTGTCCGTCTTCCCAAGGTCACAGTGAAACAGTCACGTCAGCACGTCGAGAGGGTCCGTCTGCCCAACGTCACAGTGAAACAGTCACGTCAGCACGTCGAGAGTGTCCGTCTGCCCAAGGTCACAGTGAAACAGTCACGTCAGCACGTCGAGAGTGTCCGTCTGCCCAAGGTCACAGTGAAACAGTCACGTCAGCACGTCGAGAGTGTCCGTCTGCCCAAGGTCACAGTGAAACAGTCACGTCAGCACGTCGAGAGGGTCCGTCTGCCCAGGGTCACAATGAAACAGTCACGTCAGCACGTCGAGAGTGTCTGTCTGCCCAAGGTCACAGTGAAACAGTCACGTCAGCACGTCGAGAGTGTCCGTCTGCCCAGGGTCACAGTGAAACAGTCACGTCAGCACGTCGAGAGTGTCCGTCTGCCCAAGGTCACAGTGAAACAGTCACGTCAGCACGTCGAGAGTGTCCGTCTTCCCAAGGTCACAGTGAAACAGTCACGTCAACACCTCGAGAGTGTCCGTCTGCCCAAGGTCACAGTGAAACAGTCACGTCAGCACGTCGAGAGTGTCCGTCTTCCCAAGGTCACAGTGAAACAGTCACGTCAGCACGTCGAGAGGGTCCGTCTGCCCAACGTCACAGTGAAACAGTCACGTCAGCACGTCGAGAGTGTCCGTCTGCCCAAGGTCACAGTGAAACAGTCACGTCAGCACGTCGAGAGTGTCCGTCTGCCCAAGGTCACAGTGAAACAGTCACGTCAGCACGTCGAGAGTGTCCGTCTGCCCAAGGTCACAGTGAAACAGTCACGTCAGCACGTCGAGAGGGTCCGTCTGCCCAGGGTCACAATGAAACAGTCACGTCAGCACGTCGAGAGTGTCTGTCTGCCCAAGGTCACAGTGAAACAGTCACGTCAGCACGTCGAGAGTGTCCGTCTGCCCAGGGTCACAGTGAAACAGTCACGTCAGCACGTCGAGAGTGTCCGTCTGCCCAAGGTCACAGTGAAACAGTCACGTCAGCACGTCGAGAGGGTCCGTCTGCCCAGGGTCACAGTGAAACAGTCACGTCAGCATGTCGAGAGTGTCCGTCTGCCCAAGGTCACAGTGAAACAGTCACGTCAGCACGTCGAGAGTGTCCGTCTGCCCAGGGTCACAGTGAAACAGTCACGTCAGCATGTCGAGAGGGTCCGTCTGCCCAGGGTCACAGTGAAACAGTCACGTCAGCACGTCGAGAGTGTCCGTCTGCCCAGGGTCACAGTGAAACAGTCACGTCAGCACCTCGAGAGTGTCCGTCTGCCCAGGGTCACAGTGAAACAGTCACGTCAGCACCTCGAGAGTGTCCGTCTGCCCAGGGTCACAGTGAAACAGTCACGTCAGCACGTCGAGAGTGTCCGTCTGCCCAAGGTCACAGTGAAACAGTCACGTCAGCACGTCGAGAGTGTCCGTCTGCCAAAGGTCACAGTGAAACAGTCACGTCAGCACGTCGAGAGTGTCCGTCTGCCCAAGGTCACAGTGAAACAGTCACGTCAGCACGTCGAGAGTGTCCGTCTGCCCAAGGTCACAGTGAAACAGTCACGTCAGCACGTCGAGAGGGTACGTCTGCCCAGGGTCACAGTGAAACAGTCACGTCAGCACGTCGAGAGTGTCCGTCTGCCCAAGGTCACAGTGAAACAGTCACGTCAGCACGTCGAGAGGGTCCGTCTGCCCAGGGTCACAGTGAAACAGTCACGTCAGCACGTCGAGAGGGTCCGTCTGCCCAAGGTCACAGTGAAACAGTCACGTCAGCATGTCGAGAGTGTCCGTCTGCCCAAGGTCACAGTGAAACAGTCACGTCAGCACGTCGAGAGTGTCCGTCTGCCCAAGGTCACAGTGAAACAGTCACGTCAGCACGTCGAGAGGGTCCGTCTGCCCAAGGTCACAGTGAAACAGTCACGTCAGCACGTCGAGAGTGTCCGTCTGCCCAAGGTCACAGTGAAACAGTCACGTCAGCACGTCGAGAGTGTCCGTCTGCCCAGGGTCACAGTGAAACAGTCACGTCAGCACGTCGAGAGTGTCCGTCTGCCCAAGGTCACAGTGAAACAGTCACGTCAGCACGTCGAGAGTGTCCGTCTGCCCAGGGTCACAGTGAAACAGTCACGTCAGCACGTCGAGAGTGTCCGTCTGCCCAAGGTCACAGTGAAACAGTCACGTCAGCACGTCGAGAGGGTCCGTCTGCCCAGGGTCACAGTGAAACAGTCACGTCAGCACGTCGAGAGAGTCCGTCTGCCCAGGGTCGCAGTGAAACAGTCACGTCAGCACGTCGAGAGGGTCCGTCTGCCCAAGGTCACAGTGAAACAGTCACGTCAGCACGTCGAGAGTGTCCGTCTGCCCAAGGTCACAGTGAAACAGTCACGTCAGCACGTCGAGAGGGTCCGTCTGCCCAGGGTCACAGTGAAACAGTCACGTCAGCACGTCGAGAGGGTCCGTCTGCCCAAGGTCACAGTGAAATAGTCACGTCAGCACGTCGAGAGTGTCCGTCTGCCCAGGGTCACAGTGAAACAGTCACGTCAGCACGTCGAGAGGGTCCGTCTGCCCAAGGTCACAGTGAAACAGTCACGTCAGCACGTCGAGAGGGTCCGTCTGCCCAAGGTCACAGTGAAACAGTCACGTCAGCACGTCGAGAGGGTCCGTCTGCCCAAGGTCACAGTGAAACAGTCACGTCAGCACGTCGAGAGTGTCCGTCTGCCCAGGGTCACAGTGAAACAGTCACGTCAGCACGTCGAGAGGGTCCGTCTGCCCAACGTCACAGTGAAACAGTCACGTCAGCACATCGAGAGTGTCCGTCTGTCCAACTTCACAGTGAAACAGTCACGTCAGCACGTCGAGAGTGTCCGTCTGCCCAAGGTCACAGTGAAACAGTCACGTCAGCACGTCGAGAGACTCCGTCTGCCCAGGGTCACAGTGAAACAGTCACGTCAGCACGTCGAGAGACTCCGTCTGCCCAAGGTCACAGTGAAACAGTCACGTCAGCACGTCGAGAGTGTCCGTCTGTCCAAGGTCACAGTGAAACAGTCACGTCAGCACGTCGAGAGTGTCCGTCTGCCCAAGGTCACAGTGAAACAGTCACGTCAGCACGTCGAGAGTGTCCGTCTGCCCAAGGTCACAGTGAAACAGTCACGTCAGCACGTCGAGACGGTCCGTCTGCCCAACGTCACAGTGAAACAGTCACGTCAGCACGTCGAGAGTGTCTGTCTGCCCAATGTCACAGTGAAACAGTCACGTCAACACCTCGAGAGTGTCCGTCTGCCCAAGGCCACAGTGAAGCAGTCATGTCAGCACGTCGAGAGTGTCCGTCTGCCCAACGTCACAGTGAAACAGTCACGTCAGCACTTCGAGAGTGTCCGTCTGCCCAAGGTCACAGTGAAACAGTCTCGTCAGCACGTCGAGAGTGTCCGTCTGCCCAGGGTCACAGTGAAACAGTCACGTCAGCACGTCGAGAGTGTCCGTCTGCCCAACGTCACAGTGAAACAGTCACGTCAGCACGTCGAGAGGGTCCGTCTGCCCAGGGTCACAGTGAAACAGTCACATCAGCACGTCGAGAGGGTCCGTCTGCCCAACGTCACAGTGAAACAGTCACGTCAGCACATCGAGAGTGTACGTCTGCCCAAGGTCACAGTGAAACAGTCACGTCAGCACGTCGAGAGTGTCCGTCTGCCCAATGTCACAGTGAAACAGTCACGTCAGCACGTCGAGAGTGTCCGTCTGCCCAAGGTCACAGTGAAACAGTCACGTCAGCACGTCGAGAGGGTCCGTCTGCCCAGGGTCACAGTGAAACAGTCACGTCAGCACGTCGAGAGGGTCCGTCTGCCCAGGGTCACAGTGAAACAGTCACGTCAGCATGTCGAGAGTGTCCGTCTGCCCAAGGTCACAGTGAAACAGTCACGTCAGCACGTCGAGAGTGTCCGTCTGCCCAGCGTCACAGTGAAACAGTCACGTCAGCACGTCGAGAGTGTCCGTCTGCCCAAGGTCACAGTGAAACAGTCACGTCAGCACGTCGAGAGTGTCCGTCTGCCCAAGGTCACAGTGAAACAGTCACGTCAGCACGACGAGAGGGTACGTCTGCCCAACGTCACAGTGAAACAGTCACGTCAGCACGTCGAGAGGGTCCGTCTGCCCAAGGTCACATTGAAACAGTCTCGTCAGCACGTCGAGAGGGTCCGTCTGCCCAAGGTCACATTGAAACAGTCTCGTCAGCACGTCGAGAGTGTCCGTCTGCCCAACGTCACAGTGAAACAGTCACGTCAGCACGTCGAGAGGGTCCGTCTACCCAGGGTCACAGTGAAACAGTCACGTCAGCACGTCGAGAGGGTCCGTCTGCACAACGTCACAGTGAAACAGTCACATCAGCACGTCGAGAGGGTCCGTCTGTCCAAGGTCACAGTGAAACAGTCACGTCAGCACGTCGAGAGTGTCCGTCTGCCCAGGGTCGCAGTGAAACGGTCACGTCAGCACGTCGAGAGGGTCCGTCTGCCCAAGGTCACAGTGAAACAGTCACGTCAGCACGTCGAGAGTGTCCGTCTGCCCAAGGTCACAGTGAAACAGTCACGTCAGCACGTCGAGAGTGTCCGTCTGCCCAAGGTCACAGTGAAACAGTCACGTCAGCACGTCGAGAGTGTCCGTCTGCCCAACGTCACAGTGAAACAGTCACGTCAGCACGTCGAGAGTGTCCGTCTGCCCACGGTCACAGTGAAACAGTCACGTCAGCACGTCGAGTGGGTCCGTCTGTCCACGGTCACAGTGAAACAGTCACGTCAGCACGTCGAGAGACTCCGTCTGCCCAAGGTCACAGTGAAACAGTCTCGTCAGCACGTCGAGAGTGTCCGTCTGCCCAACGTCACAGTGAAACAGTCACGTCAGCACGTCGAGAGTGTCCGTCTGCCCAACGTCACAGTGAAACAGTCACGTCAGCACGTCGAGAGTGTCCGTCTGCCCAGGGTCACAGTGAAACAGTCACGTCAGCACGTCGAGAGTGTCCGTCTACCCAGGGTCACAGTGAAACAGTCACGTCAGCACGTCGAGAGTGTCCGTCTGCCCAACGTCACAGTGAAACAGTCACGTCAGCACGTCGAGAGTGTCCGTCTGCCCAAGGTCACAGTGAAACAGTCACGTCAGCACGTCGAGAGTGTCTGTCTGCCCAGGGTCACAGTGAAACAGTCACGTCAGCACGTCGAGAGTGTCCGTCTTCCCAAGGTCACAGTGAAACAGTCACGTCAGCACGTCGAGAGGGTCCGTCTGCCCAACGTCACAGTGAAACAGTCACGTCAGCACGTCGAGAGTGTCCGTCTGCCCAGGGTCACAGTGAAACAGTCACGTCAGCACGTCGAGAGGGTCCGTCTGTCCAATGTCACAGTGAATGAGTGACGTCAGCACGTCGAGAGTGTCCGTCTGCCCAAGGTCACAGTGAAACAGTCACGTCAGCACGTCGAGAGTGTCCGTCTGCCCAGGGTCACAGTGAAACAGTCACGTCAGCACATCGAGAGTGTCCGTCTGCCCAAGGTCACAGTGAAACAGTCACGTCAGCACGTCGAGAGTGTCCGTCTGCCCAACGTCACAGTGAAACAGTCACGTCAGCACGTCGAGAGTGTCCGTCTGCCCAAGGTCACAGTGAAACAGTCACGTCAGCACGTCGAGAGTGTCCGTCTGCCCAAGGTCACAGTGAAACAGTCACGTCAGCACGTCGAGAGTGTCCGTCTGCCCAAGGTCACAGTGAAACAGTCACGTCAGCACGTCGAGAGGGTCCGTCTGCCCAGGGTCACAGTGAAACAGTCACGTCAGCACGTCGAGAGGGTCCGTCTGCCCAGGGTCACAGTGAAACAGTCACGTCAGCACGTCGAGAGGGTCCGTCTGCCCAAGGTCACAGTGAAACAGTCACGTCAGCACATCGAGAGTGTCCGTCTGCCCAAGGTCACAGTGAAACAGTCACATCAGCACGTCGAGAGAGTCCGTCTGCCCAAGGTCACAGTGAAACAGTCACGTCAGCACGTCGAGAGTGTCCGTCTGCCCAAGGTCACAGTGAAACAGTCACGTCAGCACGTCGAGAGGGTCCGTCTGCCCAGGGTCACAGTGAAACAGTCACGTCAGCACGTCGAGAGGGTCCGTCTGCCCAGGGTCACAGTGAAACAGTCACGTCAGCACATCGAGAGTGTCCGTCTGCCCAACGTCACAGTGAAACAGTCACGTCAGCACGTCGAGAGGGTCCGTCTGCCCAAGGTCACAGTGAAACAGTCACGTCAGCACATCGAGAGTGTCCGTCTGCCCAACGTCACAGTGAAACAGTCACGTCAGCACGTCGAGAGTGTCCGTCTGCCCAAGGTCACAGTGAAACAGTCACGTCAGCACGTCGAGAGGGTCCGTCTGCCCAACGTCACAGTGAAACAGTCACGTCAGCACGTCGAGAGGGTCCGTCTGCCCAGGGTCACAGTGAAACAGTCACGTCAGCACGTCGAGAGAGTACGTCTGCCCAAGGTCACAGTGAAACAGTCACGTCAGCACGTCGAGAGTGTCCGTCTGCCCAAGGTCACAGTGAAACAGTCACGTCAGCACGTCGAGAGTGTCCGTCTGCCCAGGGTCACAGTGAAACAGTCACGTCAGCACGTCGAGAGGGTCCGTCTGCCCAAGGTCACAGTGAAACAGTCACGTCAGCACGTCGAGAGTGTCCGTCTGCCCAAGGTCACAGTGAAACAGTCACGTCAGCACGTCGAGAGGGTCCGTCTGCCCAAGGTCACAGTGAAACAGTCACGTCAGCACGTCGAGAGTGTCCGTCTGCCCAAGGTCACATTGAAACAGTCACGTCAGCACGTCGAGAGTGTCCGTCTGCCCAAGGTCACAGTGAAACAGTCACGTCAGCACGTCGAGAGTGTCCGTCTGCCCAAGGTCACAGTGAAACAGTCACGTCAGCACGTCGAGAGGGTCCGTCTGCCCAGCGTCACAGTGAAACAGTCACGTCAGCACGTCGAGAGTGTACGTCTGCCCAAGGTCACAGTGAAACAGTCACGTCAGCACGTCGAGAGGGTCCGTCTGCCCAGGGTCACAGTGAAACAGTCACGTCAGCACGTCGAGAGGGTCCGTCTGCCCAAGGTCACAGTGAAACAGTCACGTCAGCACGTCGAGAGACTCCGTCTGCCCAGGGTCACAGTGAAACAGTCACGTCAGCACGTCGAGAGTGTCCGTCTGCCCAAGGTCACAGTGAAACAGTCACGTCAGCACGTCGAGAGGGTCCGTCTGCCCAGGGTCACAGTGAAACAGTCACGTCAGCACGTCGAGAGAGTACGTCTGCCCAAGGTCACAGTGAAACAGTCACGTCAGCACGTCGAGAGGGTCCGTCTGCCCAAGGTCACAGTGAAACAGTCACGTCAGCACGTCGAGAGTGTCCGTCTGCCCAGGGTCACAGTGAAACAGTCACGTCAGCACGTCGAGAGGGTCCGTCTGCCCAAGGTCACAGTGAAACAGTCACGTCAGCACGTCGAGAGTGTCCGTCTGCCCAGTGTCACAGTGAAACAGTCACGTCAGCACGTCGAGAGGGTCCGTCTGCCCAAGGTCACAGTGAAACAGTCACGTCAGCACGTCGAGACGGTCCGTCTGCCCAAGGTCACAGTGAAACAGTCACGTCAGCACGTCGAGAGGGTCCGTCTGCCCAAGGTCACAATGAAACAGTCACGTCAGCACGTCGAGAGGGTTCGTCTGCCCAAGGTCACAGTGAAACAGTCACGTCAGCACGTCGAGAGGGTCCGTCTGCCCAGGGTCACAGTGAAACAGTCACGTCAGCACGTCGAGAGAGTCCGTCTGCCCAACGTCACAGTGAAACAGTCACGTCAGCACGTCGAGAGAGTCCGTCTGTCCAATGTCACAGTGAAACAGTCACGTCAGCACGTCGAGAGTGTCCGTCTGCCCAGGGTCACAGTGAAACAGTCACGTCAGCACGTCGAGAGTGTCCGTCTGCCCAAGGTCACAATGAAACAGTCACGTCAGCACGTCGAGAGGGTCCGTCTGCCCAACGTCACAGTGAAACAGTCACGTCAGCACGTCGAGAGAGTCCGTCTGCCCAGGGTCACAGTGAAACAGTCACGTCAGCACGTCGAGAGTGTCCGTCTGCCCAACGTCACAGTGAAACAGTCACGTCAGCACGTCGAGAGAGTCCGTCTGCCCAGGGTCACAGTGAAACAGTCACGTCAGCACGTCGAGAGGGTCCGTCTGCCCAAGGTCACAGTGAAACAGTCACGTCAGCACGTCGAGAGTGTCCGTCTGCCCAAGGTCACAGTGAAACAGTCACGTCAGCACGTCGAGAGTGTCCGTCTGCCCAGGGTCACAGTGAAACAGTCACGTCAGCACGTCGAGAGTGTCCGTCTGCCCAAGGTCACAGTGAAACAGTCACGTCAGCACGTCGAGAGGGTCCGTCTGCCCAGGGTCACAGTGAAACAGTCACGTCAGCACGTCGAGAGTGTCCGTCTGCCCAAGGTCACAGTGAAACAGTCACGTCAGCACGTCGAGAGTGTCCGTCTGCCCAACGTCACAGTGAAACAGTCACGTCAGCACGTCGAGAGTGTCCGTCTGCCCAAGGTCACAGTGAAACAGTCACGTCAGCACGTCGAGAGGGTCCGTCTGCCCAAGGTCACAGTGAAACAGTCACGTCAGCACGTCGAGAGTGTCCGTCTGCCCAAGGTCACAGTGAAACAGTCACGTCAGCACGTCGAGAGTGTCCGTCTGCCCAAGGTCACACTGAAACAGTCACGTCAACACGTCGAGAGTGTCCGTCTGCCCAGGGTCACAGTGAAACAGTCACGTCAGCACGTCGAGAGGGTCCGTCTGCCCACGGTCACAGTGAAACAGTCACGTCAGCACATCGAGAGTGTCCGTCTGCCCAAGGTCACAGTGAAACAGTCACGTCAGCACGTCGAGAGGGTCCGTCTGCCCAAGGTCACAGTGAAACAGTCACGTCAGCACGTCGAGAGGGTCCGTCTGCCCAAGGTCACAGTGAAACAGTCACGTCAGCACGTCGAGAGAGTCCGTCTGTCCAATGTCACAGTGAAACAGTCACGTCAGCACGTCGAGTGGGTCCGTCTGCCCAAGGTCACAGTGAAACAGTCACGTCAGCACGTCGAGAGAGTCCGTCTGTCCAATGTCACAGTGAAACAGTCACGTCAGCACGTCGAGTGGGTCCGTCTGCCCAAGGTCACAGTGAAACAGTCACGTCAGCACGTCGAGAGTGTCCGTCTGCCCAGGGTCACAGTGAAACAGTCACGTCAGCACGTCGAGAGAGTCCGTCTGCCCAGGGTCACAGTGAAACAGTCACGTCAGCACGTCGAGAGTGTCCGTCTGCCCAAGGTCACATTGAAACAGTCACGTCAGCACGTCGAGAGTGTCCGTCTGCCCAAGGTCACAGTGAAACAGTCACGTCAGCACGTCGAGAGTGTCCGTCTGCCCAAGGTCACAGTGAAACAGTCACGTCAGCACGTCGAGAGGGTCCGTCTGCCCAAGGTCACAGTGAAACAGTCACGTCAGCACGTCGAGAGTGTCCGTCTGCCCAACGTCACAGTGAAACAGTCACGTCAGCACGTCGAGAGGGTCCGTCTGCCCAGGGTCACAGTGAAACAGTCACGTCAGCACGTCGAGAGTGTCCGTCTGCCCAAGGTCACAGTGAAACAGTCACGTCAGCACGTCGAGAGTGTCCGTCTGCCCAACGTCACAGTGAAACAGTTACGTCAGCACGTCGAGAGAGTCCGTCTGCCCAACGTCACAGTGAAACTGTCACGTCAGCACGTCGAGAGAGTCCGTCTGCCCAAAGTCACAGTGAAACAGTTACGTCAGCACGTCGAGAGAGTCCGTCTGCCCAACGTCACAGTGAAACAGTCACGTCAGCACGTCGAGAGTGTCCGTCTGCCCAAGGTCACAGTGAAACAGTCACGTCAGCACGTCGAGAGTGTCCGTCTGCCCAAGGTCACAGTGAAACAGTCACGTCAGCACGTCGAGAGGGTCCGTCTGCCCAAGGTCACAATGAAACAGTCACGTCAACACGTCGAGAGGGTCCGTCTGCCCAACGTCACAATGAAACAGTCACGTCAGCACGTCGAGAGGGTCCGTCTGCCCAAGGTCACAGTGAAACAGTCACGTCAGCACGTCGAGAGTGTCCGTCTGCCCAGGGTCACAGTGAAACAGTCACGTCAGCACGTCGAGAGTGTCCGTCTGCCCAAGGTCACAATGAAACAGTCACGTCAGCACGTCGAGAGTGTCCGTCTGCCCAAGGTCACAGTGAAACAGTCACGTCTGCACGTCGAGAGTGTCCGTCTGCCCAAGGTCACAGTGAAACAGTCACGTCAGCACGTCGAGTGTGTCCGTCTGCCCAAGGTCACAGTGAAACAGTCACGTCAGCACGTCGAGAGTGTCCGTCTGCCCAAGGTCACAGTGAAACAGTCACGTCAGCATGTCGAGAGGGTCCGTCTGCCCAAGGTCACAGTGAAACAGTCACGTCAGCACGTCGAGAGGGTACGTCTGCCCAGGGTCACAGTGAAACAGTCACGTCAGCACGTCGAGAGGGTCCGTCTGCCCAATGTCACAGTGAAACAGTCACGTCAGCACGTCGAGAGTGTCCGTCTGCCCAGGGTCACAGTGAAACAGTCACGTCAGCACGTCGAGAGGGTCCGTCTGCCCAAGGTCACAGTGAAACAGTCACGTCAGCACATCGAGAGTGTCCGTCTGCCCAGGGTCACAGTGAAACAGTCACGTCAGCACGTCGAGAGGGTCCGTCTGCCCAGGGTCACAGTGAAACGGTCACGTCAGCACATCGAGAGTGTCCGTCTGCCCAATGTCACAGTGAAACAGTCACGTCAGCACGTCGAGAGGGTCCGTCTGCCCAGGGTCACAGTGAAACAGTCACGTCAGCACGTCGAGAGACTCCGTCTGCCCAAGGTCACAGTGAAACAGTCACGTCAGCACGTCGAGAGTGTCCGTCTGCCCAGGGTCACAGTGAAACAGTCACGTCAGCACGTCGAGAGGGTCCGTCTGCCCAAGGTCACAGTGAAACAGTCACGTCAGCACGTCGAGACGGTCCGTCTGCCCAAGGTCACAGTGAAACAGTCACGTCAGCACGTCGAGAGGGTCCGTCTGCCCAAGGTCACAATGAAACAGTCACGTCAGCACGTCGAGAGGGTTCGTCTGCCCAAGGTCACAGTGAAACAGTCACGTCAGCACGTCGAGAGTGTCCGTCTGCCCAACGTCACAGTGAAACAGTCACGTCAGCACGTCGAGAGTGTCCGTCTGCCCAACGTCACAGTGAAACAGTCACGTCAGCACGTCGAGAGGGTCCGTCTGCCAGGGTCACAGTGAAACAGTCACGTCAGCACGTCGAGAGGGTCCGTCTGCCCAATGTCACAGTGAAACAGTCACGTCAGCACGTCGAGAGGGTCCGTCTGCCCAGCGTCACAGTGAAACAGTCACGTCAGCACGTCGAGAGGGTCCGTCTGCCCAAGGTCACAGTGAAACAGTCACGTCAGCACGTCGAGAGGGTCCGTCTGCCCAAGGTCACAGTGAAACAGTCACGTCAGCACGTCGAGAGTGTCCGTCTGCCCAAGGTCACAGTGAAACAGTCACGTCAGCACGTCGAGAGTGTCCGTCTGCCCAAGGTCACAGTGAAACAGTCACGTCAGCACGTCGAGAGTGTCCGTCTGCCCAGGGTCACAGTGAAACAGTCACGTCAGCACGTCGAGAGTGTCCGTCTGCCCAAGGTCACAGTGAAACAGTCACGTCAGCACGTCGAGAGAGTACGTCTGCCCAAGGTCACAGTGAAACAGTCACGTCAGCACGTCGAGAGTGTCCGTCTGCCCAAGGTCACAGTGAAACAGTCACGTCAGCACGTCGAGAGTGTCCGTCTGCCCAAGGTCACAGTGAAACAGTCACGTCAGCACGTCGAGAGTGTCCGTCTGCCCAACGTCACAGTGAAACAGTCACGTCAGCACGTCGAGAGTGTCCGTCTGCCCAAGGTCACAGTGAAACAGTCTCGTCAGCACGTCGAGAGTGTCCGTCTGCCCAACGTCACAGTGAAACAGTCACGTCAGCACGTCGAGAGTGTCCGTCTACCCAGGGTCACAGTGAAACAGTCACGTCAGCACGTCGAGAGGGTCCGTCTGCCCAACGTCACAGTGAAACAGTCACATCAGCACGTCGAGAGGGTCCGTCTGTCCAAGGTCACAGTGAAACAGTCACGTCAGCACGTCGAGAGTGTCCGTCTGCCCAACGTCACAGTGAAACAGTTACGTCAGCACGTCGAGAGACTCCGTCTGCCCAAGGTCACAGTGAAACAGTCACGTCAGCACGTCGAGAGTGTCCGTCTGCCCAGGGTCACAGTGAAACAGTCACGTCAGCACGTCGAGAGTGTCCGTCTGCCCAAGGTCACAGTGAAACAGTCACGTCAGCACGTCGAGAGTGTCCGTCTTCCCAAGGTCACAGTGAAACAGTCACGTCAACACCTCGAGAGTGTCCGTCTGCCCAAGGTCACAGTGAAACAGTCACGTCAGCACGTCGAGAGTGTCCGTCTTCCCAAGGTCACAGTGAAACAGTCACGTCAGCATGTCGAGAGTGTCCGTCTGCCCAAGGTCACAGTGAAACAGTCACGTCAGCACGTCGAGAGTGTACGTCTGCCCAGGGTCACAGTGAAACGGTCACGTCAGCACGTCGAGAGGGTCCGTCTGCCCAAGGTCACAGTGAAACAGTCACGTCAGCATGTCGAGAGTGTCCGTCTGCCCAGGGTCACAGTGAAACAGTCACGTCAGCACGTCGAGAGTGTCCGTCTGCCCAGGGTCACAGTGAAACAGTCACGTCAGCACGTCGAGAGTGTCCGTCTGCCCAGGGTCACAGTGAAACAGTCACGTCAGCACGTCGAGAGGGTCCGTCTGCCCAACGTCACAGTGAAACAGTCACGTCAGCACGTCGAGAGTGTCCGTCTGCCCAAGGTCACAGTGAAACAGTCACGTCAGCACGTCGAGAGTGTCCGTCTGCCCAAGGTCACAGTGAAACAGTCACGTCAGCACGTCGAGAGTGTCCGTCTGCCCAAGGTCACAGTGAAACAGTCACGTCAGCACGTCGAGAGGGTCCGTCTGCCCAGGGTCACAATGAAACAGTCACGTCAGCACGTCGAGAGTGTCTGTCTGCCCAAGGTCACAGTGAAACAGTCACGTCAGCACGTCGAGAGTGTCCGTCTGCCCAGGGTCACAGTGAAACAGTCACGTCAGCACGTCGAGAGTGTCCGTCTGCCCAAGGTCACAGTGAAACAGTCACGTCAGCACGTCGAGAGGGTCCGTCTGCCCAGGGTCACAGTGAAACAGTCACGTCAGCACGTCGAGAGTGTCCGTCTGCCCAAGGTCACAATGAAACAGTCACATCAGCACGTCGAGTGGGTCCGTCTGCCCAGGGTCACAGTGAAACAGTCACGTCAGCACGTCGAGAGTGTCCGTCTGCCCAACGTCACAGTGAAACAGTCACGTCAGCACGTCGAGAGGGTCCGTCTGCCCAGGGTCACAGTGAAACAGTCACGTCAGCACGTCGAGAGGGTCCGTCTGCCCAATGTCACAGTGAAACAGTCACGTCAGCACGTCGAGAGGGTCCGTCTGCCCAGCGTCACAGTGAAACAGTCACGTCAGCACGTCGAGAGGGTCCGTCTGCCCAAGGTCACAGTGAAACAGTCACGTCAGCACGTCGAGAGTGTCCGTCTGCCCAAGGTCACAGTGAAACAGTCTCGTCAGCACGTCGAGAGGGTCCGTCTGCCCAAGGTCACAGTGAAACAGTCACGTCAGCACGTCGAGAGTGTCCGTCTGCCCAGGGTCACAGTGAAACAGTCACGTCAGCACGTCGAGAGGGTCCGTCTGCCCAAGATCACAGTGAAACAGTCACGTCAGCACGTCGAGAGTGTCCGTCTTCCCAAGGTCACAGTGAAACAGTCACGTCAGCACATCGAGAGTGTCCGTCTGCCCAAGGTCACAGTGAAACAGTCACGTCAGCACGTCGAGAGGGTCCGTCTGCCCAAGGTCACAGTGAAACAGTCACGTCAGCACGTCGAGAGGGTCCGTCTGCCCAAGGTCACAGTGAAACAGTCTCGTCAGCACGTCGAGAGTGTCCGTCTGCCCAACGTCACAGTGAAACAGTCACGTCAGCACGACGAGAGGGTACGTCTGCCCAACGTCACAGTGAAACAGTCACGTCAGCACGTCGAGAGTGTCCGTCTGCCCAAGGTCACAGTGAAACAGTCTCGTCAGCATGTCGAGAGTGTCCGTCTGCCCAAGGTCACAGTGAAACAGTCACGTCAGCACGTCGAGAGAGTCCGTCTGCCCAGGGTCACAGTGAAACAGTCACGTCAGCACGTCGAGAGTGTCCGTCTGCCCAGGGTCACAGTGAAACAGTCACGTCAGCACGTCGAGAGGGTCCGTCTGCCCAAGGTCACAGTGAAACAGTCACGTCAGCACGTCGAGAGTGTCCGTCTGCCCAAGGTCACAGTGAAACAGTCACGTCAGCACGTCGAGAGAGTCCGTCTGCCCAAGGTCACAGTGAAACAGTCACGTCAGCACGTCGAGAGAGTCCGTCTGCCCAGGGTCACAGTGAAACAGTCACGTCAGCACGTCGAGAGAGTCCGTCTGCCCAGGGTCACAGTGAAACAGTCACGTCAGCACGTCGAGAGAGTCCGTCTGCCCAAGGTCACAGTGAAACAGTCACGTCAGCACGTCGAGAGAGTCCGTCTGCCCAAGGTCACAGTGAAACAGTCACGTCAGCACGTCGAGAGTGTCCGTCTGCCCAAGGTCACAGTGAAACAGTCACGTCAGCACGTCGAGAGAGTCCGTCTGCCCAGGGTCACAGTGAAACAGTCACGTCAGCACGTCGAGAGAGTCCGTCTGCCCAGGGTCACAGTGAAACAGTCACGTCAGCACGTCGAGAGTGTCCGTCTGCCCAGGGTCACAGTGAAACAGTCACGTCAGCACGTCGAGAGGGTCCGTCTGCCCAACGTCACAGTGAAACAGTCACGTCAGCACGTCGAGAGGGTCCGTCTACCCAGGGTCACAGTGAAACAGTCACGTCAGCACGTCGAGAGGGTCCGTCTGCCCAAGGTCACAGTGAAACAGTCACGTCAGCACGTCGAGAGTGTCCGTCTGCCCAGGGTCACAGTGAAACAGTCACATCAGCACGTCGAGAGGGTCCGTCTGCCCAAGGTCACAGTGAAACAGTCACGTCAGCACGTCGAGAGGGTCCGTCTGCCCAGCGTCACAGTGAAACAGTCACGTCAGCACGTCGAGAGTGTCCGTCTGCCCAGGGTCACAGTGAAACAGTCACGTCAGCACGTCGAGTGGGTCCGTCTGCCCAGGGTCACAGTGAAACAGTCACGTCAGCACGTCGAGAGTGTCCGTCTGCCCAGCGTCACAGTGAAACAGTCACGTCAGCACGTCGAGAGTGTCCGTCTGCCCAGGGTCACAGTGAAACAGTCACGTCAGCACGTCGAGAGTGTCCGTCTGCCCAAGGTCACAGTGAAACAGTCACGTCAGCACGTCGAGAGGGTCCGTCTGCCCAGGGTCACAGTGAAACAGTCACGTCAGCACGTCGAGAGTGTCCGTCTGCCCAAGGTCACAGTGAAACAGTCACGTCAGCACGTCGAGAGGGTCCGTCTGCCCAAGGTCACAGTGAAACAGTCACGTCAGCACGTCGAGAGGGTCCGTCTGCCCAAGGTCACAGTGAAACAGTCTCGTCAGCACGTCGAGAGTGTCCGTCTGCCCAACGTCACAGTGAAACAGTCACGTCAGCACGTCGAGAGAGTCCGTCTGCCCAGGGTCACAGTGAAACAGTCACGTCAGCACGACGAGAGGGTACGTCTGCCCAACGTCACAGTGAAACAGTCACGTCAGCACGTCGAGAGTGTCCGTCTGCCCAAGGTCACAGTGAAACAGTCTCGTCAGCATGTCGAGAGTGTCCGTCTGCCCAAGGTCACAGTGAAACAGTCACGTCAGCACGTCGAGAGAGTCCGTCTGCCCAGGGTCACAGTGAAACAGTCACGTCAGCACGTCGAGAGTGTCCGTCTGCCCAGGGTCACAGTGAAACAGTCACGTCAGCACGTCGAGAGGGTCCGTCTGCCCAAGGTCACAGTGAAACAGTCACGTCAGCACGTCGAGAGTGTCCGTCTGCCCAAGGTCACAGTGAAACAGTCACGTCAGCACGTCGAGAGAGTCCGTCTGCCCAAGGTCACAGTGAAACAGTCACGTCAGCACGTCGAGAGAGTCCGTCTGCCCAGGGTCACAGTGAAACAGTCACGTCAGCACGTCGAGAGTGTCCGTCTGCCCAAGGTCACAGTGAAACAGTCACGTCAGCACGTCGAGAGGGTCCGTCTGCCCAAGGTCACAGTGAAACAGTCACGTCAGCACGTCGAGAGTGTCCGTCTGCCCAGGGTCACAGTGAAACAGTCACGTCAGCACATCGAGAGTGTCCGTCTGCCCAGGGTCACAGTGAAACAGTCACGTCAGCACGTCGAGAGGGTCCGTCTGTCCAAGGTCACAGTGAAACAGTCACGTCAGCACGTCGAGAGGGTCCGTCTGTCCAAGGTCACAGTGAAACAGTCACGTCAGCATGTCGAGAGTGTCCGTCTGCCCAGGGTCACAGTGAAACAGTCACGTCAGCACGTCGAGAGTGTCCGTCTGCCCAGGGTCACAGTGAAACAGTCACGTCAGCACGTCGAGAGAGTCCGTCTGCCCAGGGTCACAGTGAAACAGTCACGTCAGCACGTCGAGAGAGTCCGTCTGCCCAAGGTCACAGTGAAACAGTCACGTCAGCACGTCGAGAGAGTCCGTCTGCCCAAGGTCACAGTGAAACAGTCACGTCAGCACGTCGAGAGTGTCCGTCTGCCCAAGGTCACAGTGAAACAGTCACGTCAGCACGTCGAGAGAGTCCGTCTGCCCAGGGTCACAGTGAAACAGTCACGTCAGCACGTCGAGAGAGTCCGTCTGCCCAGGGTCACAGTGAAACAGTCACGTCAGCACGTCGAGAGTGTCCGTCTGCCCAGGGTCACAGTGAAACAGTCACGTCAGCACGTCGAGAGGGTCCGTCTGCCCAAGGTCACAGTGAAACAGTCACGTCAGCACGTCGAGAGTGTCCGTCTGCCCAGCGTCACAGTGAAACAGTCACGTCAGCACGTCGAGAGTGTCCGTCTGCCCAGCGTCACAGTGAAACAGTCACGTCAGCACGTCGAGAGGGTCCGTCTGCCCAAGGTCACAGTGAAACAGTCACGTCAGCACGTCGAGAGTGTCCGTCTGCCCAAGGTCACAGTGAAACAGTCACGTCAGCACGTCGAGTGGGTCCGTCTGCCCAGGGTCACAGTGAAACAGTCACGTCAGCACGTCGAGAGTGTCCGTCTGCCCAGCGTCACAGTGAAACAGTCACGTCAGCACGTCGAGAGTGTCCGTCTGCCCAGCGTCACAGTGAAACAGTCACGTCAGCACGTCGAGAGTGTCCGTCTGCCCAGGGTCACAGTGAAACAGTCACGTCAGCACGTCGAGTGGGTCCGTCTGCCCAGGGTCACAGTGAAACAGTCACGTCAGCACGTCGAGAGTGTCCGTCTGCCCAGCGTCACAGTGAAACAGTCACGTCAGCACGTCGAGAGTGTCCGTCTGCCCAAGGTCACAGTGAAACAGTCACGTCAGCACGTCGAGAGGGTCCGTCTGCCCAGGGTCACAGTGAAACAGTCACGTCAGCACGTCGAGAGTGTCCGTCTGCCCAGGGTCACAGTGAAACAGTCACGTCAGCACGTCGAGAGAGTCCGTCTGCCCAAGGTCACAGTGAAACAGTCACGTCAGCACGTCGAGAGACTCCGTCTGCCCAAGGTCACAGTGAAACAGTCACGTCAGCACATCGAGAGGGTCCGTCTGCCCAGGGTCACATTGAAACAGTCACGTCAGCACGTCGAGAGGGTCCGTCTGCCCAGGGTCACAGTGAAACAGTCACGTCAGCACGTCGAGAGAGTACGTCTGCCCAAGGTCACAGTGAAACAGTCACGTCAGCACGTCGAGAGGGTCCGTCTGCCCAAGGTCACAGTGAAACAGTCACGTCAGCACGTCGAGAGTGTCCGTCTGCCCAGGGTCACAGTGAAACAGTCACGTCAGCACGTCGAGAGGGTCCGTCTGCCCAAGGTCACAGTGAAACAGTCACGTCAGCACGTCGAGAGGGTCCGTCTGCCCAAGGTCACAGTGAAACAGTCACGTCAGCACGTCGAGAGGGTCCGTCTGCCCAAGGTCACAGTGAAACAGTCACGTCAGCACGTCGAGAGTGTCCGTCTGCCCAGGGTCACAGTGAAACAGTCACGTCAGCACGTCGAGAGGGTCCGTCTGCCCAACGTCACAGTGAAACAGTCACGTCAGCACATCGAGAGTGTCCGTCTGCCCAAGGTCACAGTGAAACAGTCACGTCAGCACGTCGAGAGGGTCCGTCTGCCCAAGGTCACAGTGAAACAGTCACGTCAGCACGTCGAGACGGTCCGTCTGCCCAACGTCACAGTGAAACAGTCACGTCAGCACGTCGAGAGTGTCTGTCTGCCCAATGTCACAGTGAAACAGTCACGTCAGCACGTCGAGAGGGTCCGTCTGCCCAAGGTCACAGTGAAACAGTCACGTCAGCACGTCGAGAGAGTCCGTCTGCCCAGGGTCACAGTGAAACAGTCACGTCAGCACGTCGAGAGTGTCCGTCTGCCCAAGGTCACAGTGAAACAGTCACGTCAGCACGTCGAGAGGGTCCGTCTGCCCAAGGTCACAGTGAAACAGTCACGTCAGCACGTCGAGAGGGTCCGTCTGCCCAAGGTCACAGTGAAACAGTCACGTCAGCACGTCGAGAGTGTCCGTCTGCCCAGGGTCACAGTGAAACAGTCACGTCAACACCTCGAGAGTGTCCGTCTGCCCAAGGCCACAGTGAAGCAGTCATGTCAGCACGTCGAGAGTGTCCGTCTGCCCAACGTCACAGTGAAACAGTCACGTCAGCACTTCGAGAGTGTCCGTCTGCCCAAGGTCACAGTGAAACAGTCTCGTCAGCACGTCGAGAGTGTCCGTCTGCCCAGGGTCACAGTGAAACAGTCACGTCAGCACGTCGAGAGTGTCCGTCTGCCCAACGTCACAGTGAAACAGTCACGTCAGCACGTCGAGAGGGTCCGTCTGCCCAGGGTCACAGTGAAACAGTCACATCAGCACGTCGAGAGGGTCCGTCTGCCCAACGTCACAGTGAAACAGTCACGTCAGCACATCGAGAGTGTACGTCTGCCCAAGGTCACAGTGAAACAGTCACGTCAGCACGTCGAGAGTGTCCGTCTGCCCAATGTCACAGTGAAACAGTCACGTCAGCACGTCGAGAGTGTCCGTCTGCCCAAGGTCACAGTGAAACAGTCACGTCAGCACGTCGAGAGTGTCCGTCTGCCCAGGGTCACAGTGAAACAGTCACGTCAGCACGTCGAGAGGGTCCGTCTGCCCAAGGTCACAGTGAAACAGTCACGTCAGCACGTCGAGAGTGTCCGTCTGCCCAAGGTCACAGTGAAACAGTCTCGTCAGCACGTCGAGAGGGTCCGTCTGCCCAAGGTCACAGTGAAACAGTCACGTCAGCACGTCGAGAGTGTCCGTCTGCCCAAGGTCACAGTGAAACAGTCTCGTCAGCACGTCGAGAGTGTCCGTCTGCCCAACGTCACAGTGAAACAGTCACGTCAGCACGTCGAGAGAGTCCGTCTGCCCAGGGTCACAGTGAAACAGTCACGTCAGCACGACGAGAGGGTACGTCTGCCCAACGTCACAGTGAAACAGTCACGTCAGCACGTCGAGAGGGTCCGTCTGCCCAAGGTCACATTGAAACAGTCTCGTCAGCACGTCGAGAGGGTCCGTCTGCCCAAGGTCACATTGAAACAGTCTCGTCAGCACGTCGAGAGTGTCCGTCTGCCCAACGTCACAGTGAAACAGTCACGTCAGCACGTCGAGAGGGTCCGTCTACCCAGGGTCACAGTGAAACAGTCACGTCAGCACGTCGAGAGGGTCCGTCTGCACAACGTCACAGTGAAACAGTCACATCAGCACGTCGAGAGGGTCCGTCTGTCCAAGGTCACAGTGAAACAGTCACGTCAGCACGTCGAGAGTGTCCGTCTGCCCAGGGTCGCAGTGAAACGGTCACGTCAGCACATCGAGAGAGTACGTCTGCCCAAGGTCACAGTGAAACAGTCACGTCAGCACGTCGAGAGTGTCCGTCTGCCCAAGGTCACAGTGAAACAGTCACGTCAGCACGTCGAGAGTGTCCGTCTGCCCAACGTCACAGTGAAACAGTCACGTCAGCACGTCGAGAGTGTCCGTCTGCCCAGGGTCACAGTGAAACAGTCACGTCAGCACGTCGAGAGTGTCCGTCTGCCCAACGTCACAGTGAAACAGTCACGTCAGCACGTCGAGAGTGTCCGTCTGCCCAGGGTCACAGTGAAACAGTCACGTCAGCACGTCGAGAGTGTCCGTCTGCCCAAGGTCACAGTGAAACAGTCACGTCAGCACGTCGAGAGGGTCCGTCTGCCCAGGGTCGCAGTGAAACAGTCACGTCAGCACGTCGAGAGTGTCTGTCTGCCCAAGGTCACAGTGAAACAGTCACATCAGCACGTCGAGAGGGTCCGTCTGTCCAAGGTCACAGTGAAACAGTCACGTCAGCACGTCGAGAGTGTCCGTCTGCCCAGGGTCACAGTGAAACAGTCACATCAGCACGTCGAGAGGGTCCGTCTGTCCAAGGTCACAGTGAAACAGTCACGTCAGCACGTCGAGAGTGTCCGTCTGCCCAAGGTCACAGTGAAACAGTCACGTCAGCACGTCGAGAGACTCCGTCTGCCCAGGGTCACAGTGAAACAGTCACGTCAGCACGTCGAGAGGGTCCGTCTGCCCAGGGTCACAGTGAAACAGTCACGTCAGCACGTCGAGAGTGTCCGTCTGCCCAAGGTCACAGTGAAACAGTCACGTCAGCACGTCGAGAGGGTCCGTCTGCCCAAGGTCACAGTGAAACAGTCACGTCAGCACGTCGAGAGTGTCCGTCTGCCCAAGGTCACAGTGAAACAGTCACGTCAGCACGTCGAGAGGGTCCGTCTGCCCAAGGTCACAGTGAAACAGTCACGTCAGCACGTCGAGAGTGTCCGTCTGTCCAAGGTCACAGTGAAACAGTCACGTCAGCACGTCGAGAGTGTCCGTCTGCCCAAGGTCACAGTGAAACAGTCACGTCAGCACGTCGAGAGGGTCCGTCTGCCCAGGGTCACAGTGAAACAGTCACGTCAGCACGTCGAGAGGGTCCGTCTGCCCAGGGTCACAGTGAAACAGTCACGTCAGCACGTCGAGAGGGTCCGTCTGCCCAAGGTCACAGTGAAACAGTCACGTCAGCACGTCGAGAGTGTCCGTCTGCCCAAGGTCACAGTGAAACAGTCACGTCAGCACATCGAGAGTGTCCGTCTGCCCAACGTCACAGTGAAACAGTCACGTCAGCACGTCGAGAGTGTCCGTCTGCCCAAGGTCACAGTGAAACAGTCACGTCAGCACGTCGAGAGAGTACGTCTGCCCAAGGTCACAGTGAAACAGTCACGTCAGCACGTCGAGAGTGTCTGTCTGCCCAAGGTCACAGTGAAACAGTCACGTCAGCACGTCGAGAGTGTCCGTCTGCCCAAGGTCACATTGAAACAGTCACGTCAGCACGTCGAGAGTGTCCGTCTGCCCAAGGTCACATTGAAACAGTCACGTCAGCACGTCGAGAGTGTCCGTCTGCCCAAGGTCACAGTGAAACAGTCACGTCAGCACGTCGAGAGTGTCCGTCTGCCCAAGGTCACAGTGAAACAGTCACGTCAGCACGTCGAGAGGGTCCGTCTGCCCAGCGTCACAGTGAAACAGTCACGTCAGCACGTCGAGAGAGTCCGTCTGCCCAGGGTCACAGTGAAACAGTCACGTCAGCACGTCGAGAGGGTCCGTCTGCCCAGGGTCACAGTGAAACAGTCACGTCAGCACGTCGAGAGACTCCGTCTGCCCAGGGTCACAGTGAAACAGTCACGTCAGCACATCGAGAGTGTCCGTCTACCCAAGGTCACAGTGAAACAGTCACGTCAACACATCGAGAGTGTCCGTCTGCCCAGGGTCACAGTGAAACAGTCACGTCAGCACGTCGAGAGGGTCCGTCTGCCCAGGGTCACAGTGAAACAGTCACGTCAACACATCGAGAGTGTCCGTCTGCCCAACGTCACAGTGAAACAGTCACGTCAGCACGTCGAGAGGGTCCGTCTGCCCAAGGTCACAGTGAAACAGTCACGTCAGCACGTCGAGAGGGTCCGTCTGTCCAACGTCACAGTGAAACAGTCACGTCAGCACGTCGAGAGTGTCCGTCTGCCCAGGGTCACAGTGAAACAGTCACGTCAGCACGTCGAGAGAGTACGTCTGCCCAAGGTCACAGTGAAACAGTCACGTCAGCACGTCGAGAGGGTCCGTCTGCCCAAGATCACAGTGAAACAGTCACGTCAGCACGTCGAGAGTGTCCGTCTTCCCAAGGTCACAGTGAAACAGTCACGTCAACACCTCGAGAGTGTCCGTCTTCCCAAGGTCACAGTGAAACAGTCACGTCAGCACGTCGAGAGTGTCCGTCTGCCCAAGATCACAGTGAAACAGTCACGTCAGCACGTCGAGAGGGTCCGTCTGCCCAACGTCACAGTGAAACAGTCACGTCAGCACGTCGAGAGAGTCCGTCTGTCCAATGTCACAGTGAAACAGTCACGTCAGCACGTCGAGAGTGTCCGTCTGCCCAGGGTCACAGTGAAACAGTCACGTCAGCACGTCGAGAGTGTCCGTCTGCCCAAGGTCACAATGAAACAGTCACGTCAGCACGTCGAGAGGGTCCGTCTGCCCAACGTCACAGTGAAACAGTCACGTCAGCACGTCGAGAGTATACGTCTGCCCACGGTCACAGTGAAACAGTCACGTCAGCACGTCGAGAGGGTCCGTCTGCCCAATGTCACAGTGAAACAGTCACGTCAGCACGTCGAGAGGGTCCGTCTGCCCAAGGTCACAGTGAAACGGTCACGTCAGCACGTCGAGAGGGTCCGTCTGCCCAGGGTCACAGTGAAACAGTCACGTCAGCACGTCGAGAGAGTACGTCTGCCCAAGGTCACAGTGAAACAGTCACGTCAGCACGTCGAGAGGGTCCGTCTGCCCAAGGTCACAGTGAAACAGTCACGTCAGCACGTCGAGAGTGTCCGTCTGCCCAGGGTCACAGTGAAACAGTCACGTCAGCACGTCGAGAGGGTCCGTCTGCCCAAGGTCACAGTGAAACAGTCACGTCAGCACGTCGAGAGTGTCCGTCTGCCCAGTGTCACAGTGAAACAGTCACGTCAGCACGTCGAGAGGGTCCGTCTGCCCAAGGTCACAGTGAAACAGTCACGTCAGCACGTCGAGACGGTCCGTCTGCCCAAGGTCACAGTGAAACAGTCACGTCAGCACGTCGAGAGGGTCCGTCTGCCCAAGGTCACAATGAAACAGTCACGTCAGCACGTCGAGAGGGTTCGTCTGCCCAAGGTCACAGTGAAACAGTCACGTCAGCACGTCGAGAGGGTCCGTCTGCCCAGGGTCACAGTGAAACAGTCACGTCAGCACGTCGAGAGAGTCCGTCTGCCCAACGTCACAGTGAAACAGTCACGTCAGCACGTCGAGAGAGTCCGTCTGTCCAATGTCACAGTGAAACAGTCACGTCAGCACGTCGAGAGTGTCCGTCTGCCCAGGGTCACAGTGAAACAGTCACGTCAGCACGTCGAGAGTGTCCGTCTGCCCAAGGTCACAATGAAACAGTCACGTCAGCACGTCGAGAGGGTCCGTCTGCCCAACGTCACAGTGAAACAGTCACGTCAGCACGTCGAGAGAGTCCGTCTGCCCAGGGTCACAGTGAAACAGTCACGTCAGCACGTCGAGAGTGTCCGTCTGCCCAAGGTCACAGTGAAACAGTCACGTCAGCACGTCGAGAGGGTCCGTCTGCCCAGGGTCACAGTGAAACAGTCACGTCAGCACATCGAGAGAGTCCGTCTGCCCAGGGTCACAATGAAACAGTCACGTCAGCACGTCGAGAGGGTCCGTCTGCCCAACGTCACAGTGAAACAGTCACGTCAGCACGTCGAGAGTGTCCGTCTGTCCAATGTCACAGTGAAACAGTCACGTCAGCACGTCGAGAGTGTCCGTCTGCCCAGGGTCACAGTGAAACAGTCACGTCAGCACGTCGAGAGTGTCCGTCTGCCCAAGGTCACAGTGAAACAGTCACGTCAGCACGTCGAGAGGGTCCGTCTGCCCAGGGTCACAGTGAAACAGTCACGTCAGCACGTCGAGAGTGTCCGTCTGCCCAAGGTCACAGTGAAACAGTCACGTCAGCACGTCGAGAGTGTCCGTCTGCCCAACGTCACAGTGAAACAGTCACGTCAGCACGTCGAGAGTGTCCGTCTGCCCAAGGTCACAGTGAAACAGTCACGTCAGCACGTCGAGAGGGTCCGTCTGCCCAAGGTCACAGTGAAACAGTCACGTCAGCACGTCGAGAGTGTCCGTCTGCCCAAGGTCACAGTGAAACAGTCACGTCAGCACGTCGAGAGTGTCCGTCTGCCCAAGGTCACACTGAAACAGTCACGTCAACACGTCGAGAGTGTCCGTCTGCCCAGGGTCACAGTGAAACAGTCACGTCAGCACGTCGAGAGGGTCCGTCTGCCCACGGTCACAGTGAAACAGTCACGTCAGCACATCGAGAGTGTCCGTCTGCCCAAGGTCACAGTGAAACAGTCACGTCAGCACGTCGAGAGGGTCCGTCTGCCCAAGGTCACAGTGAAACAGTCACGTCAGCACGTCGAGAGGGTCCGTCTGCCCAAGGTCACAGTGAAACAGTCACGTCAGCACGTCGAGAGAGTCCGTCTGTCCAATGTCACAGTGAAACAGTCACGTCAGCACGTCGAGTGGGTCCGTCTGCCCAAGGTCACAGTGAAACAGTCACGTCAGCACGTCGAGAGAGTCCGTCTGTCCAATGTCACAGTGAAACAGTCACGTCAGCACGTCGAGTGGGTCCGTCTGCCCAAGGTCACAGTGAAACAGTCACGTCAGCACGTCGAGAGTGTCCGTCTGCCCAGGGTCACAGTGAAACAGTCACGTCAGCACGTCGAGAGAGTCCGTCTGCCCAGGGTCACAGTGAAACAGTCACGTCAGCACGTCGAGAGTGTCCGTCTGCCCAAGGTCACATTGAAACAGTCACGTCAGCACGTCGAGAGTGTCCGTCTGTCCAAGGTCACAGTGAAACAGTCACGTCAGCACGTCGAGAGTGTCCGTCTGCCCAAGGTCACAGTGAAACAGTCACGTCAGCACGTCGAGAGTGTCCGTCTGCCCAAGGTCACAGTGAAACAGTCACGTCAGCACGTCGAGAGGGTCCGTCTGCCCAAGGTCACAGTGAAACAGTCACGTCAGCACGTCGAGAGTGTCCGTCTGCCCAACGTCACAGTGAAACAGTCACGTCAGCACGTCGAGAGGGTCCGTCTGCCCAGGGTCACAGTGAAACAGTCACGTCAGCACGTCGAGAGTGTCCGTCTGCCCAAGGTCACAGTGAAACAGTCACGTCAGCACGTCGAGAGTGTCCGTCTGCCCAACGTCACAGTGAAACAGTTACGTCAGCACGTCGAGAGAGTCCGTCTGCCCAACGTCACAGTGAAACTGTCACGTCAGCACGTCGAGAGAGTCCGTCTGCCCAAAGTCACAGTGAAACAGTTACGTCAGCACGTCGAGAGAGTCCGTCTGCCCAACGTCACAGTGAAACAGTCACGTCAGCACGTCGAGAGTGTCCGTCTGCCCAAGGTCACAGTGAAACAGTCACGTCAGCACGTCGAGAGTGTCCGTCTGCCCAAGGTCACAGTGAAACAGTCACGTCAGCACGTCGAGAGGGTCCGTCTGCCCAAGGTCACAATGAAACAGTCACGTCAACACGTCGAGAGGGTCCGTCTGCCCAACGTCACAATGAAACAGTCACGTCAGCACGTCGAGAGGGTCCGTCTGCCCAAGGTCACAGTGAAACAGTCACGTCAGCACGTCGAGAGTGTCCGTCTGCCCAGGGTCACAGTGAAACAGTCACGTCAGCACGTCGAGAGTGTCCGTCTGCCCAAGGTCACAATGAAACAGTCACGTCAGCACGTCGAGAGTGTCCGTCTGCCCAAGGTCACAGTGAAACAGTCACGTCTGCACGTCGAGAGTGTCCGTCTGCCCAAGGTCACAGTGAAACAGTCACGTCAGCACGTCGAGTGTGTCCGTCTGCCCAAGGTCACAGTGAAACAGTCACGTCAGCACGTCGAGAGTGTCCGTCTGCCCAAGGTCACAGTGAAACAGTCACGTCAGCATGTCGAGAGGGTCCGTCTGCCCAAGGTCACAGTGAAACAGTCACGTCAGCACGTCGAGAGGGTACGTCTGCCCAGGGTCACAGTGAAACAGTCACGTCAGCACGTCGAGAGGGTCCGTCTGCCCAATGTCACAGTGAAACAGTCACGTCAGCACGTCGAGAGTGTCCGTCTGCCCAGGGTCACAGTGAAACAGTCACGTCAGCACGTCGAGAGGGTCCGTCTGCCCAAGGTCACAGTGAAACAGTCACGTCAGCACATCGAGAGTGTCCGTCTGCCCAGGGTCACAGTGAAACAGTCACGTCAGCACGTCGAGAGGGTCCGTCTGCCCAGGGTCACAGTGAAACGGTCACGTCAGCACATCGAGAGTGTCCGTCTGCCCAATGTCACAGTGAAACAGTCACGTCAGCACGTCGAGAGTGTCCGTCTGCCCAAGGTCACAATGAAACAGTCACGTCAACACGTCGAGAGGGTCCGTCTGCCCAAGGTCACAGTGAAACAGTCACGTCAGCACGTCGAGAGTGTCCGTCTGCCCAACGTCACAGTGAAACAGTCACGTCAGCACATCGAGAGTGTCCGTCTGCCCAAGGTCACAGTGAAACTGTCACGTCAGCACGTCGAGAGTGTCCGTCTGCCCAAGGTCACAGTGAAACAGTCACGTCAGCACGTCGAGAGTGTCCGTCTGCCCAGGGTCACAGTGAAACAGTCACGTCAGCACGTCGAGAGTGTCCGTCTGCCCAGGGTCACAGTGAAACAGTCACATCAGCACGTCGAGAGTGTCCGTCTGCCCAGGGTCACAGTGAAACAGTCACGTCAGCACGTCGAGAGTGTCCGTCTGCCCAGGGTCACAGTGAAACAGTCACGTCAACACGTCGAGAGGGTCCGTCTGCCCAGGGTCACAGTGAAACAGTCACATCAGCACGTCGAGAGGGTCCGTCTGCCCAGGGTCACAGTGAAACAGTCACGTCAGCACGTCGAGAGGGTCCGTCTGCCCAGGGTCACAGTGAAACAGTCACGTCAGCACGTCGAGAGGGTCCGTCTGCCCAAGGTCACAATGAAACAGTCACGTCAGCACGTCGAGAGGGTCCGTCTGCCCAGGGTCACAGTGAAACAGTCACGTCAGCACGTCGAGAGACTCCGTCTGCCCAAGGTCACAGTGAAACAGTCACGTCAGCACGTCGAGAGTGTCCGTCTGCCCAGGGTCACAGTGAAACAGTCACGTCAGCACGTCGAGAGGGTCCGTCTGCCCAAGGTCACAGTGAAACAGTCACGTCAGCACGTCGAGACGGTCCGTCTGCCCAAGGTCACAGTGAAACAGTCACGTCAGCACGTCGAGAGGGTCCGTCTGCCCAAGGTCACAATGAAACAGTCACGTCAGCACGTCGAGAGGGTTCGTCTGCCCAAGGTCACAGTGAAACAGTCACGTCAGCACGTCGAGAGTGTCCGTCTGCCCAACGTCACAGTGAAACAGTCACGTCAGCACGTCGAGAGTGTCCGTCTGCCCAACGTCACAGTGAAACAGTCACGTCAGCACGTCGAGAGGGTCCGTCTGCCAGGGTCACAGTGAAACAGTCACGTCAGCACGTCGAGAGGGTCCGTCTGCCCAATGTCACAGTGAAACAGTCACGTCAGCACGTCGAGAGGGTCCGTCTGCCCAGCGTCACAGTGAAACAGTCACGTCAGCACGTCGAGAGGGTCCGTCTGCCCAAGGTCACAGTGAAACAGTCACGTCAGCACGTCGAGAGGGTCCGTCTGCCCAAGGTCACAGTGAAACAGTCACGTCAGCACGTCGAGAGTGTCCGTCTGCCCAAGGTCACAGTGAAACAGTCACGTCAGCACGTCGAGAGTGTCCGTCTGCCCAAGGTCACAGTGAAACAGTCACGTCAGCACGTCGAGAGTGTCCGTCTGCCCAGGGTCACAGTGAAACAGTCACGTCAGCACGTCGAGAGTGTCCGTCTGCCCAAGGTCACAGTGAAACAGTCACGTCAGCACGTCGAGAGAGTACGTCTGCCCAAGGTCACAGTGAAACAGTCACGTCAGCACGTCGAGAGTGTCCGTCTGCCCAAGGTCACAGTGAAACAGTCTCGTCAGCACGTCGAGAGTGTCCGTCTGCCCAACGTCACAGTGAAACAGTCACGTCAGCACGTCGAGAGTGTCCGTCTACCCAGGGTCACAGTGAAACAGTCACGTCAGCACGTCGAGAGGGTCCGTCTGCCCAACGTCACAGTGAAACAGTCACATCAGCACGTCGAGAGGGTCCGTCTGTCCAAGGTCACAGTGAAACAGTCACGTCAGCACGTCGAGAGTGTCCGTCTGCCCAGGGTCACAGTGAAACAGTCACGTCAGCACGTCGAGAGTGTCCGTCTGCCCAAGGTCACAGTGAAACAGTCACGTCAGCACGTCGAGAGTGTCCGTCTTCCCAAGGTCACAGTGAAACAGTCACGTCAACACCTCGAGAGTGTCCGTCTGCCCAAGGTCACAGTGAAACAGTCACGTCAGCACGTCGAGAGTGTCCGTCTTCCCAAGGTCACAGTGAAACAGTCACGTCAGCATGTCGAGAGTGTCCGTCTGCCCAAGGTCACAGTGAAACAGTCACGTCAGCACGTCGAGAGTGTACGTCTGCCCAGGGTCACAGTGAAACGGTCACGTCAGCACGTCGAGAGGGTCCGTCTGCCCAAGGTCACAGTGAAACAGTCACGTCAGCATGTCGAGAGTGTCCGTCTGCCCAGGGTCACAGTGAAACAGTCACGTCAGCACGTCGAGAGTGTCCGTCTGCCCAGGGTCACAGTGAAACAGTCACGTCAGCACGTCGAGAGTGTCCGTCTGCCCAGGGTCACAGTGAAACAGTCACGTCAGCACGTCGAGAGTGTCCGTCTGCCCAAGGTCACAGTGAAACAGTCACGTCAGCACGTCGAGAGTGTCCGTCTGCCCAAGGTCACAGTGAAACAGTCACGTCAGCACGTCGAGAGGGTCCGTCTGCCCAGGGTCACAGTGAAACAGTCACGTCAGCACGTCGAGAGGGTCCGTCTGCCCAAGGTCACATTGAAACAGTCACGTCAGCACGTCGAGAGTGTCCGTCTGCCCAGGGTCACAGTGAAACAGTCACGTCAGCACGTCGAGAGTGTCCGTCTGCCCAAGGTCACAGTGAAACAGTCACGTCAGCACGTCGAGAGGGTCCGTCTGCCCAGGGTCACAATGAAACAGTCACGTCAGCACGTCGAGAGTGTCTGTCTGCCCAAGGTCACAGTGAAACAGTCACGTCAGCACGTCGAGAGTGTCCGTCTGCCCAGGGTCACAGTGAAACAGTCACGTCAGCACGTCGAGAGTGTCCGTCTGCCCAAGGTCACAGTGAAACAGTCACGTCAGCACGTCGAGAGGGTCCGTCTGCCCAGGGTCACAGTGAAACAGTCACGTCAGCACGTCGAGAGTGTCCGTCTGCCCAAGGTCACAATGAAACAGTCACATCAGCACGTCGAGTGGGTCCGTCTGCCCAGGGTCACAGTGAAACAGTCACGTCAGCACGTCGAGAGTGTCCGTCTGCCCAACGTCACAGTGAAACAGTCACGTCAGCACGTCGAGAGGGTCCGTCTGCCCAGGGTCACAGTGAAACAGTCACGTCAGCACGTCGAGAGGGTCCGTCTGCCCAATGTCACAGTGAAACAGTCACGTCAGCACGTCGAGAGGGTCCGTCTGCCCAGCGTCACAGTGAAACAGTCACGTCAGCACGTCGAGAGGGTCCGTCTGCCCAAGGTCACAGTGAAACAGTCACGTCAGCACGTCGAGAGGGTCCGTCTGCCCAGGGTCACAGTGAAACAGTCACGTCAGCACGTCGAGAGTGTACGTCTGCCCAAGGTCACAGTGAAACAGTCACGTCAGCACGTCGAGAGAGTCCGTCTGCCCAACGTCACAGTGAAACAGTCACGTCAGCACGTCGAGAGTGTCCGTCTGCCCAAGGTCACAGTGAAACAGTCACGTCAGCACGTCGAGAGTGTCCGTCTGCCCAAGGTCACAGTGAAACAGTCACGTCAGCACGTCGAGAGTGTCCGTCTGCCCAAGGTCACAGTGAAACAGTCACGTCAGCACGTCGAGAGAGTCCGTCTGCCCAGGGTCACAGTGAAACAGTCACGTCAGCACGTCGAGAGTGTCCGTCTGCCCAGGGTCACAGTGAAACAGTCACGTCAGCACGTCGAGAGGGTCCGTCTGCCCAAGGTCACAGTGAAACAGTCACGTCAGCACGTCGAGAGTGTCCGTCTGCCCAGCGTCACAGTGAAACAGTCACGTCAGCACGTCGAGAGTGTCCGTCTGCCCAGCGTCACAGTGAAACAGTCACGTCAGCACGTCGAGAGTGTCCGTCTGCCCAGGGTCACAGTGAAACAGTCACGTCAGCACGTCGAGTGGGTCCGTCTGCCCAGGGTCACAGTGAAACAGTCACGTCAGCACGTCGAGAGTGTCCGTCTGCCCAGCGTCACAGTGAAACAGTCACGTCAGCACGTCGAGAGTGTCCGTCTGCCCAGGGTCACAGTGAAACAGTCACGTCAGCACGTCGAGAGTGTCCGTCTGCCCAAGGTCACAGTGAAACAGTCACGTCAGCACGTCGAGAGGGTCCGTCTGCCCAGGGTCACAGTGAAACAGTCACGTCAGCATGTCGAGAGTGTCCGTCTGCCCAAGGTCACAGTGAAACAGTCACGTCAGCACGTCGAGAGTGTCCGTCTGCCCAGCGTCACAGTGAAACAGTCACGTCAGCACGTCGAGAGTGTCCGTCTGCCCAAGGTCACAGTGAAACAGTCACGTCAGCACGTCGAGAGTGTCCGTCTGCCCAAGGTCACAGTGAAACAGTCACGTCAGCACGTCGAGAGGGTCCGTCTGCCCAGGGTCACAGTGAAACAGTCACGTCAGCACGTCGAGAGGGTCCGTCTGCCCAGGGTCACAGTGAAACAGTCACGTCAGCACGTCGAGAGAGTACGTCTGCCCAAGGTCACAGTGAAACAGTCACGTCAGCACGTCGAGAGGGTCCGTCTGCCCAAGGTCACAGTGAAACAGTCACGTCAGCACGTCGAGAGTGTCCGTCTGCCCAGGGTCACAGTGAAACAGTCACGTCAGCACGTCGAGAGGGTCCGTCTGCCCAAGGTCACAGTGAAACAGTCACGTCAGCACGTCGAGAGGGTCCGTCTGCCCAAGGTCACAGTGAAACAGTCACGTCAGCACGTCGAGAGGGTCCGTCTGCCCAAGGTCACAGTGAAACAGACACGTCAGCACGTCGAGAGTGTCCGTCTGCCCAGGGTCACAGTGAAACAGTCACGTCAGCACGTCGAGAGGGTCCGTCTGCCCAACGTCACAGTGAAACAGTCACGTCAGCACATCGAGAGTGTCCGTCTGCCCAAGGTCACAGTGAAACAGTCACGTCAGCACGTCGAGAGGGTCCGTCTGCCCAAGGTCACAGTGAAACAGTCACGTCAGCACGTCGAGACGGTCCGTCTGCCCAACGTCACAGTGAAACAGTCACGTCAGCACGTCGAGAGTGTCTGTCTGCCCAATGTCACAGTGAAACAGTCACGTCAACACCTCGAGAGTGTCCGTCTGCCCAAGGCCACAGTGAAGCAGTCATGTCAGCACGTCGAGAGTGTCCGTCTGCCCAACGTCACAGTGAAACAGTCACGTCAGCACTTCGAGAGTGTCCGTCTGCCCAAGGTCACAGTGAAACAGTCTCGTCAGCACGTCGAGAGTGTCCGTCTGCCCAGGGTCACAGTGAAACAGTCACGTCAGCACGTCGAGAGTGTCCGTCTGCCCAACGTCACAGTGAAACAGTCACGTCAGCACGTCGAGAGGGTCCGTCTGCCCAGGGTCACAGTGAAACAGTCACATCAGCACGTCGAGAGGGTCCGTCTGCCCAACGTCACAGTGAAACAGTCACGTCAGCACATCGAGAGTGTACGTCTGCCCAAGGTCACAGTGAAACAGTCACGTCAGCACGTCGAGAGTGTCCGTCTGCCCAATGTCACAGTGAAACAGTCACGTCAGCACGTCGAGAGTGTCCGTCTGCCCAAGGTCACAGTGAAACAGTCACGTCAGCACGTCGAGAGTGTCCGTCTGCCCAGGGTCACAGTGAAACAGTCACGTCAGCACGTCGAGAGGGTCCGTCTGCCCAAGGTCACAGTGAAACAGTCACGTCAGCACGTCGAGAGTGTCCGTCTGCCCAAGGTCACAGTGAAACAGTCTCGTCAGCACGTCGAGAGGGTCCGTCTGCCCAAGGTCACAGTGAAACAGTCACGTCAGCACGTCGAGAGTGTCCGTCTGCCCAAGGTCACAGTGAAACAGTCTCGTCAGCACGTCGAGAGTGTCCGTCTGCCCAACGTCACAGTGAAACAGTCACGTCAGCACGTCGAGAGAGTCCGTCTGCCCAGGGTCACAGTGAAACAGTCACGTCAGCACGACGAGAGGGTACGTCTGCCCAACGTCACAGTGAAACAGTCACGTCAGCACGTCGAGAGGGTCCGTCTGCCCAAGGTCACATTGAAACAGTCTCGTCAGCACGTCGAGAGGGTCCGTCTGCCCAAGGTCACATTGAAACAGTCTCGTCAGCACGTCGAGAGTGTCCGTCTGCCCAACGTCACAGTGAAACAGTCACGTCAGCACGTCGAGAGGGTCCGTCTACCCAGGGTCACAGTGAAACAGTCACGTCAGCACGTCGAGAGGGTCCGTCTGCACAACGTCACAGTGAAACAGTCACATCAGCACGTCGAGAGGGTCCGTCTGTCCAAGGTCACAGTGAAACAGTCACGTCAGCACGTCGAGAGTGTCCGTCTGCCCAGGGTCGCAGTGAAACGGTCACGTCAGCACATCGAGAGAGTCCGTCTGCCCAACGTCACAGTGAAACAGTCACGTCAGCACGTCGAGAGGGTCCGTCTGCCCAAGGTCACAGTGAAACAGTCACGTCAGCACGTCGAGAGTGTCCGTCTGCCCAAGGTCACAGTGAAACAGTCACGTCAGCACGTCGAGAGTGTCCGTCTGCCCAACGTCACAGTGAAACAGTCACGTCAGCACGTCGAGAGTGTCCGTCTGCCCAGGGTCACAGTGAAACAGTCACGTCAGCACGTCGAGAGTGTCCGTCTGCCCAACGTCACAGTGAAACAGTCACGTCAGCACGTCGAGAGTGTCCGTCTGCCCAAGGTCACAGTGAAACAGTCACGTCAGCACGTCGAGAGGGTCCGTCTGCCCAGGGTCGCAGTGAAACAGTCACGTCAGCACGTCGAGAGTGTCTGTCTGCCCAAGGTCACAGTGAAACAGTCACATCAGCACGTCGAGAGGGTCCGTCTGTCCAAGGTCACAGTGAAACAGTCACGTCAGCACGTCGAGAGTGTCCGTCTGCCCAGGGTCACAGTGAAACAGTCACATCAGCACGTCGAGAGGGTCCGTCTGTCCAAGGTCACAGTGAAACAGTCACGTCAGCACGTCGAGAGTGTCCGTCTGCCCAAGGTCACAGTGAAACAGTCACGTCAGCACGTCGAGAGACTCCGTCTGCCCAGGGTCACAGTGAAACAGTCACGTCAGCACGTCGAGAGGGTCCGTCTGCCCAGGGTCACAGTGAAACAGTCACGTCAGCACGTCGAGAGTGTCCGTCTGCCCAAGGTCACAGTGAAACAGTCACGTCAGCACGTCGAGAGGGTCCGTCTGCCCAAGGTCACAGTGAAACAGTCACGTCAGCACGTCGAGAGTGTCCGTCTGCCCAAGGTCACAGTGAAACAGTCACGTCAGCACGTCGAGAGTGTCCGTCTGCCCAAGGTCACAGTGAAACAGTCACGTCAGCACGTCGAGAGTGTCCGTCTGCCCAAGGTCACAGTGAAACAGTCACGTCAGCACGTCGAGAGGGTCCGTCTGCCCAGGGTCACAGTGAAACAGTCACGTCAGCACGTCGAGAGGGTCCGTCTGCCCAGGGTCACAGTGAAACAGTCACGTCAGCACGTCGAGAGGGTCCGTCTGCCCAAGGTCACAGTGAAACAGTCACGTCAGCACGTCGAGAGTGTCCGTCTGCCCAAGGTCACAGTGAAACAGTCACGTCAGCACATCGAGAGTGTCCGTCTGCCCAACGTCACAGTGAAACAGTCACGTCAGCACGTCGAGAGTGTCCGTCTGCCCAAGGTCACAGTGAAACAGTCACGTCAGCACGTCGAGAGAGTACGTCTGCCCAAGGTCACAGTGAAACAGTCACGTCAGCACGTCGAGAGAGTCCGTCTGCCCAAGGTCACAGTGAAACAGTCACGTCAGCACGTCGAGAGTGTCCGTCTGCCCAAGGTCACAGTGAAACAGTCACGTCAGCACGTCGAGAGTGTCCGTCTGCCCAAGGTCACAGTGAAACAGTCACGTCAGCACGTCGAGAGTGTCCGTCTGCCAAAGGTCACAGTGAAACAGTCACGTCAGCACGTCGAGAGTGTCCGTCTGCCCAAGGTCACAGTGAAACAGTCACGTCAGCACGTCGAGAGTGTCCGTCTGCCCAAGGTCACAGTGAAACAGTCACGTCAGCACGTCGAGAGTGTCCGTCTGCCCAAGGTCACAGTGAAACAGTCACGTCAGCACGTCGAGAGTGTCCGTCTGCCCAAGGTCACAGTGAAACAGTCACGTCAGCACGTCGAGAGGGTCCGTCTGCCCAGCGTCACAGTGAAACAGTCACGTCAGCACGTCGAGAGAGTCCGTCTGCCCAGGGTCACAGTGAAACAGTCACGTCAGCACGTCGAGAGGGTCCGTCTGCCCAGGGTCACAGTGAAACAGTCACGTCAGCACGTCGAGAGACTCCGTCTGCCCAGGGTCACAGTGAAACAGTCACGTCAGCACATCGAGAGTGTCCGTCTACCCAAGGTCACAGTGAAACAGTCACGTCAACACATCGAGAGTGTCCGTCTGCCCAGGGTCACAGTGAAACAGTCACGTCAGCACGTCGAGAGGGTCCGTCTGCCCAGGGTCACAGTGAAACAGTCACGTCAACACATCGAGAGTGTCCGTCTGCCCAACGTCACAGTGAAACAGTCACGTCAGCACGTCGAGAGGGTCCGTCTGCCCAAGGTCACAGTGAAACAGTCACGTCAGCACGTCGAGAGGGTCCGTCTGTCCAACGTCACAGTGAAACAGTCACGTCAGCACGTCGAGAGTGTCCGTCTGCCCAGGGTCACAGTGAAACAGTCACGTCAGCACGTCGAGAGAGTACGTCTGCCCAAGGTCACAGTGAAACAGTCACGTCAGCACGTCGAGAGGGTCCGTCTGCCCAAGATCACAGTGAAACAGTCACGTCAGCACGTCGAGAGTGTCCGTCTTCCCAAGGTCACAGTGAAACAGTCACGTCAACACCTCGAGAGTGTCCGTCTTCCCAAGGTCACAGTGAAACAGTCACGTCAGCACGTCGAGAGTGTCCGTCTGCCCAAGATCACAGTGAAACAGTCACGTCAGCACGTCGAGAGGGTCCGTCTGCCCAACGTCACAGTGAAACAGTCACGTCAGCACGTCGAGAGAGTCCGTCTGTCCAATGTCACAGTGAAACAGTCACGTCAGCACGTCGAGAGTGTCCGTCTGCCCAGGGTCACAGTGAAACAGTCACGTCAGCACGTCGAGAGTGTCCGTCTGCCCAAGGTCACAATGAAACAGTCACGTCAGCACGTCGAGAGGGTCCGTCTGCCCAACGTCACAGTGAAACAGTCACGTCAGCACGTCGAGAGTATACGTCTGCCCACGGTCACAGTGAAACAGTCACGTCAGCACGTCGAGAGGGTCCGTCTGCCCAATGTCACAGTGAAACAGTCACGTCAGCACGTCGAGAGGGTCCGTCTGCCCAAGGTCACAGTGAAACGGTCACGTCAGCACGTCGAGAGTGTCCGTCTGCCCAGGGTCACAGTGAAACAGTCACGTCAGCACGTCGAGAGGGTCCGTCTGCCCAAGGTCACAGTGAAACGGTCACGTCAGCACGTCGAGAGTGTCCGTCTGCCCAGGGTCACAGTGAAACAGTCACGTCAGCACGTCGAGAGTGTCCGTCTGCCCAGGGTCACAGTGAAACAGTCACGTCAGCACGTCGAGAGAGTCCGTCTGCCCAGGGTCACAGTGAAACAGTCACGTCAGCACGTCGAGAGACTCCGTCTGCCCAAGGTCACAGTGAAACAGTCACGTCAGCACATCGAGAGAGTCCGTCTGCCCAGGGTCACAATGAAACAGTCACGTCAGCACGTCGAGAGTGTCCGTCTGCCCAAGGTCACAGTGAAACAGTCACGTCAGCACGTCGAGAGGGTCCGTCTGCCCAAGGTCACAGTGAAACAGTCACGTCAGCACGTCGAGAGGGTCCGTCTGCCCAGGGTCACAGTGAAACAGTCACGTCAGCACGTCGAGAGGGTCCGTCTGCCCAACGTCACAGTGAAACAGTCACGTCAGCACGTTGAGAGTGTCCGTCTGCCCAGGGTCACAGTGAAACAGTCACGTCAGCACGTCGAGAGGGTCCGTCTGCCCAAGGTCACAGTGAAACAGTCACGTCAGCACGTCGAGAGGGTCCGTCTGCCCAAGGTCACAGTGAAACAGTCACGTCAGCACGTCGAGAGTGTCCGTCTGCCCAAGGTCACAGTGAAACAGTCACGTCAGCACGTCGAGAGTGTCCGTCTGCCCAGGGTCACAGTGAAACGGTCACGTCAGCACGTCGAGAGGGTCCGTCTGCCCAAGGTCACAGTGAAACGGTCACGTCAGCACGTCGAGAGTGTCCGTCTGCCCAACGTCACAGTGAAACAGTCACGTCAGCACGTCGAGAGTGTCCGTCTGCCCAAGGTCACAGTGAAACAGTCACGTCAGCACGTCGAGAGTGTCCGTCTGCCCAGGGTCACAGTGAAACAGTCACGTCAGCACGTCGAGAGACTCCGTCTGCCCAGGGTCACAGTGAAACAGTCACGTCAGCACATCGAGAGGGTCCGTCTGCCCAAGGTCACAGTGAAACAGTCACGTCAGCACGTCGAGAGACTCCGTCTGCCCAGGGTCACAGTGAAACAGTCACGTCAGCACGTCGAGAGGGTCCGTCTGTCCAAGGTCACAGTGAAACAGTCACGTCAGCACGTCGAGAGTGTCCGTCTGCCCAAGGTCACAGTGAAACAGTCACGTCAGCACGTCGAGAGTGTCCGTCTGCCCAAGGTCACAGTGAAACAGTCACGTCAGCACGTCGAGAGTGTCCGTCTGCCCAAGGTCACAGTGAAACAGTCACGTCAGCACGTCGAGAGTGTCCGTCTGCCCAGGGTCACAGTGAAACAGTCACGTCAGCACGTCGAGAGTGTCCGTCTGTCCAATGTCACAGTGAAACAGTCACGTCAGCACGTCGAGAGGGTCCGTCTGCCCAAGGTCACAGTGAAACAGTCACGTCAGCACGTCGAGAGTGTCCGTCTGCCCAAGGTCACAGTGAAACAGTCACGTCAGCACGTCGAGAGTGTCCGTCTGCCCAAGGTCACATTGAAACAGTCACGTCAGCACGTCGAGAGTGTCCGTCTGCCCAAGGTCACAGTGAAACAGTCACGTCAGCACGTCGAGAGTGTCCGTCTGCCCAAGGTCACAGTGAAACAGTCACGTCAGCACGTCGAGAGAGTCCGTCTGCCCAGGGTCACAGTGAAACAGTCACGTCAGCACGTCGAGAGTGTACGTCTGCCCAAGGTCACAGTGAAACAGTCTCGTCAGCATGTCGAGACGGTCCGTCTGCCCAAGGCCGCAGTGAATGAGTGACGTCTGCACACCGAGACGGTCCGTCTGCCCAAGGCCACAGTGAACGAGTGACGTCTGCACACCGAGACGGTCCGTCTGCCCAAGGCCACAGTGAACGAGTGACGTCTGCACACCGAGACGGTCCGTCTGCCCAAGGCCACAGTGAACGAGTGACGTCTGCACACCGAGACGGTCCGTCTGCCCAAGGCCACAGTGAACGAGTGACGTCTGCACACCGAGACGGTCCGTCTGCCCAAGGCCACAGTGAACGAGTGACGTCTGCACACCGAGACGGTCCGTCTGCCCAAGGCCACAGTGAACGAGTGACGTCTGCACACCGAGACGGTCCGTCTGCCCAAGGCCACAGTGAACGAGTGACGTCTGCACACCGAGACGGTCCGTCTGCCCAAGGCCACCGCCACTGTGGGGAGTGGTTGACGTTTTTGATCTTTTTTCAAGCCCCTAAAGGAATTTCAAAAAGAAAGACTATATTTAACCATGAATGGCCCAACGTATTTGGATTCTTTGCTAAAAGCAGAAAAGCTGACTTTCATGTTTTTGTACACTGTGTTGTTGTACGTGGAGATTGCCCCTCAGGGAACGTTGCAGTTGAACGACACGCTACCACAGATAAACATGAAGTTAACACTCGTATTGCTGATACGTCATTATTGCTGACATTTTTCTCCCCAGTTCGATTAGTTGAAGATTACAAAGTGTAAAGTATCATGGTGTGAAGTGTCATCAGAATGGTTGATTGTGGAGTAAAAGTTGACCAAAAAATACACAGTGACTCATCGATAGTGTAAGGTGTGACATGTGGGAAAACTGAAGAAAAAACTCTGTGTGCAAGTATTCTCGCACCGTACTCTGTACAAAAGCATGCGGAGAATATCGAAGAACATGGATTGCCTATTCAGTAGCAACTGATGCTTCAAACAAAGGTGCAACGAAGAGTTTGCCAAAGAGTTTATTTTCATTCTGAGAAAGGAGCACAACATGTCTGACTTGACTTTTTTAGCAATAACACTGCATCGTCAGAGGACGTAACAAATCAGCCACTGGTTAAGCTAGAGACGTCAGGTCACGATCTGAGCAAAGTGTCTGCATGCACTGCCGACAACGCAAAAGTAAACTACGGGAACACCGCAGTGTTTATCAGAAACTGAAAATGTCTCAAAAGGACATTGTTGCTGCAAATTGTCTGGCCCATATTTTGTACAATGCGACAAGATTTGCCACAGGAAAACTGGAAATTGGTGTTGAGAATATTGTGCTCAAAGTGTACAACCATTTCAGCTCAAGCTATGTGGAATTCTGTGAGTTTGTGGATGCTGATCATTGTAATCTGTTGTGACGAGATGGCTCCCTCTTTTGCCATCTATTGACAGAATACTTAAGTGCTGGGAAATCCTAAAAAGTTATTTTCAGAGTCGAGGTGAGGAGGTACTGTGGAAGTGCTTTGGAGATGAAGGAAATGCCTGTGAACCGTCAGAGATCTATTTCTTCTTCCTCAGTCACACTCTTAAATTGCTCTCAGAGACTATTGAAGCACCAGAAGCCAAGTCATTCAGCAAGTCATGTTCCTGAGGTGGTGGGCAGCCATAGTGAAGGATGTTATCTGTTCAGTAATTCCGGGGTCTCGTTTACAAACCTTGTGTCCTCTCTTTTCCATGCAACAGTGCTCACACAGAAAGAGTCTTTTCAATGATGGCCTCAGCTTGGAGAAATGAGAGAAAACCCGTCTGCAAGTGGATGCGGTTGAAGCAGAGCTCCAGATATGTAACAGAGTGCCCGGCCACGTACAAAAAGCTCCCGGAGATGGCAAGTCAAGGGCAATAGCAATAGCCATCCATACCTGGCAGTCCGTGGTAGGCCTCAGTAGGCCGTTTCCTTTAGTTAGTGAAGTAAGTTAATTTGGTTAGATCTCTGCTTCAGCAGGAGTGGAAATGAATATGTATTCGTTTATTTATTTATACTGTATGTATGCATGTACGTAATATGCAGAATGATGAATCATTGAATAGGAAAAAGGGACTCGCATCCATCATCATGAAGTGTTTCGAGAGGCTGGTCATGAGGCATATCAAGACCCTGCTGTCCCCCTCACTGGACCCCCTGCAGTTCACGTATCGTCCCAACCACTCAACAGATGACGCCATTGCCACCACCCTCCACCTGGCCCTCACCCACCTGAACAAAAAAGACACAAACGTTCGGATGCTGTTCATAGACTTCAGTTCAGCATTCAACACAATCATCCCCCAGAAACTGATTGGAAAGCTGAGCCTACTGGGCCTGAACACCTCCCTCTGCAACTGGATCCTAGACTTCCTGACTGGGAGACCTCAGTCAGTCCGGATCGGGAGCAGCATCTCCAACACCATCACACTGAGCACGGGGGCCCCCCAGGGCTGTGTGCTCAGTCCACTGCCATTCACTCTGCTGACCCACGACTGTGCTGCAACACACAGCTCAAGCCACATCATCAAGTTCGCCGATGACACGACCGTTGTGGGTCTCATCAGCAAGAACGACGAGTCAGCTTACAGAGAGGAGGTGCAGTGGCTAACGGACTGGTGCACAGCCAACAACCTGTCTCTTAATGTGAACAAAACAAAAGAGATGGTTGTTGACTTCAGGAGAGCACAGAGTGACCACTCCCCACTGAACATCAACGGCTCCTCGGTAGAGATCATAAAGAGCACCAAATTTCTTGCTGTTTACCTGATGGAGAATCTCACCTGGTCCATAGCAAAGAAAGCCCAGCAGCGTCTCTACTTTCTGCGAAGGCTGAGGAAAGTCCATCTCCCACCCCCCCATCCTCATCACATTCTACAGGGGTTGTATTGAGAGCATCCTAAGCAACTGCATAACTGCCTGGTTCAGAAATTACACCATCTCGGATCGCAAGATCCTGCAGCGGATAGTGAGGTCAGCTGAGAAGATCATCGGGGTCTCTCTTCCCGCCATCACGGACATTTACACTACGCGCTGCATCCGCAAAGGAAACAGCATTATGAAGGAGCCCACGCACCCCTCATACAATCTCTTCTCCCTCCTGCCGTCTGGGAAAAGGCTCCGAAGCATTCGGGCTCTCACGACCAGACTATGCAACAGTTTCTTCCCCCAAGCTATCAGACTCCTCAATACCCAGAGTCTAGACCGACACCAACTTACTGCCCATTGTCTTGTTTATTATTTATTGTAATGCCTGCACTGTTTTGTGCACTTTATGCAGTCCTGGGTAGGTCTGTAGTCTAGTGTAGTTTTTTTCTGTGTTGTTTTCACGTAGTTCAGTGTAGTTTTTGTACTGTTTCATGTAGCACCATGGTCCTGAAAAACGTCTTGTTTTTACTGTGTACTGTACCAGCAGTTATGGTCGAAATGACTTGACTTTGGGCTCCTGCAGAAAATCAATGATTAATGATGAAGTAGCTAGGTTTTTGCTGGATTTGCATAGGCAAAAAGAAGTATCATTTTTGAATTTTTATCTAATAACTAAAGTGATCATCTGTTTGGTTTTCTTGTTTTTGCAATTCGGTTTAAATTTTTTTGAAACGCACTGTATATATATGACTACGTATACAATGTCCTCCTTGTTAAAAATTTGGAAATGGCCATCCTACCCCACTTGGAGTACTGTGCTCAGTTCTGGTCGCCTCACTACAGGAAGGATGTGGAAGCCATAGAAAGGGTGCAGAGGAGATTGGGGAACATGCCTTATGAGAATAGGTTGAGTGAACTCAGCCTCTTTTCATAGAACATAAAATAGTACAGCACAGTAAAGGCCATTTGGCCCACAATGTTGTGCCGACCCTCAAACCCTGCCTCACATATATCCCCCCACCTTAAATTCCTCCATATACCTGTCTAGTAGTCTCTTAAATTTCACTAGTGTATCTGCCTCCACCACTGACTCAGGCAGTGCATTCCCCGCACCAACCACTCTCTGAGTGAAAAACCTTCCTCTAATATCCCCCTTGAACTTCCCTCCCCTTACCTTAAAGCCATGTCCTCTTGTACTGAGCAGTGGTGCCCTGGGGAAGAGGCGCTGGCTGTCCACTCTGTCTATTCCTCTTAATATCTTGTACACCTCTATCATGTCTCCTCTCATCCTCCTTCTCTCCAGAGAGTAAAATCCTAGCTCCCTTAATCTCTGATCATAATCTATACTCTCTAAACCAGGCAGCATCCTGGTAAATCTCCTCTGTACCCTTTCCAATGCTTCCATATCCTTCCTATACTGAGGCGACCAGAACTGGACACAGTACTCCAAGTGTGGCCTAACCAGAGTTTTATAGAGCTGCATCATTTCATCACATCTCTTAAACTCTATCCCTCGACTTATGAAAGCTAACACCCCATAAGCTTTCTTAACTACCCTATCTACCTGTGAGGCAACTTTCAGAGATCTGTGGACATGTACCCCCAGATCCCTCTGCTCCTCCACACTACCAAGTATCCTACCATTTACTTTGTACTCTGCCTTGGAGTTTGTCCTTCCAAAGTGTACCACCTCACACTTCTCCGGGTTGAACTCCATCTGCCACTTCTCAGCCCACTCCTGCATCCTATCAATGTCTCTCTGCAATCTTCGACAATCCTCTACACTATCTACAACACCACCAACCTTTGTGTCGTCTGCAAACTTGCCAACCCACCCTCTACCCCCACATCCAGGTCGTTAATAAAAATCACAAAAAGTAGAGGTCCCAGGACAAATCCTTGTGGGACACCACTAGTCACAACCCTCCAATCTGAATGTACTCCCTCCACCATGACCCTCTGCTTTCTGCAGGCAAGCCAATTCTGAATCAACCTGGCCAAACTTCCCTGGACCCATGCCTTCTGACTTTCTGAATAAGCCTACCACGTGGAACCTTGTCAAACGCCTTACTAAAATCCATGTAGATCACATCCACTGCACTACCCTCATCAATATGCCTGGTCACCTCCTCAAAGAACTCTATCAGGCTTGTTAGACATGATCTGCCCTTGGAGGGATGGAGGATAAGAGGTGACCTGTTAGAGGTGTACAAGATGATGAGAGGCATTGATCATGTGGATAGTCAGAGGCTTTTTTCCCAGGGCTGAAATGGCTAGCATGAGAGGGCACAGGTTTAAGCTGCTTGGAAGTAGGTACAAAGGAGATGTCACGGGTAAGTTTTTTACTCAGAGAGTGGTGAGTGTGTGGAATGGGCTGCCGGCGACGGTGGTGGAGGTGGATACGATAGGGTCTTTTAAGAGACTCCTGGATGGGTACATGGAGCTTAGAAAAACAGAGGGTAACCCTAGGTAATTTCTAGGTAAGGACACGCTCGGCACAGCTTTGTGGGTTGAAGGGCTGTATTGTGCTGTAGGTTTTCTATGTTTCTAGATACTATAAGCTTTTTTTAAGTATATAAAGAGTAAAAGAGTTCAGGGTTGATATAGGACCAATAGAAAATGACGCTGAAGATATTAATGAGAGATGCAGAGATGGCAAAGGAACTGAATGTGTATTTTGCATCAGTCTTCACAGTGGAATATGTCTGCAGCACACTGGGCATTCAGGAGTGTCGGGGAAGTGAAGTTTGTGCGGTGAAAATTATGACTGAGAAAGTGCTCAGGAAGCGTAATGGTCTGAGGGCGGATAAATCTCCTGGACCCGATGGAATGCACCCTCGGGTTCTGAAGGAAGTAACTGGAGAGACTGTAGAGGCATTAATGATTATCTTTCAAGAATCGACAGATTCTAGCATTGTACCAGATGACTGGAAAATTACAAATGTTACTCTGCTGTTTAAAAGGGTGGGAGGCAGCAGAAAGGACCTGTGGGTGGAGCATTGGCTGACTGGCAGAAAACTGAGAGTGGGAATAAAGGGATCTTATTCTGGCTGGCTGCCGGTTACCAGTGAAGTTCCACAGGGGTCGGTGTTGGGACCGCTGCTTTTTACAATGTATTTTAATCGATTTGGACCATTTGATTAATGGATTTGTGGCTAAATTTGCTGATGATACAGAGATAGGTGGGGGAGCGGGTAGTGTAGCGGAAACAGAGAGCCTGCAGAGAGACTTGGATAGTTTAGGGGAATGGGCAAAGAAGTGGCAAATGAAATACAATGTTGGAAAGTGTATGGTCATGCACTTTGGTGGAAGGAATAAACAGGCAGACTATTATTTAGATGGGGAGAGAATTCACAATGCAGAGCAAAGTGACTTGGGAGTCCTTGTGTAGGATACCCTAAAGGTTAACCTCCAGGTTGAGTCAGTGGTGCAGAAGGAGAATGCAATATTGGCATTCATTTCTAAAGGGTTAGAATATAAGAGCGGGGATGTGATGTTAAGGCTCTATGAAGCACTTGTGAGACCACACTTGGAGTATTGTGTGCAGTTTTGGGCTCCTTATTTTAGAAAGGATATACTGACATTGGAGAAGATTCACGAGAATGATTCCAGGAATGAAAGGGTTACCGTATGAGGAATGTCTGACAGCTCTCGGGCTGTATTCCCTGGAGATCGGGAGAATGAGGAGGATCTCATAGAAACACTCTGAATGTTAAAGTGGGGATGACTGGAAAGAATCGGACCAGCCCACGATAGACTGGTGATGGGCCGAACGGCCTGCTCCTTTGCTGGTCTAAAGAGGGGGAGGGAGGGAGAAGGGGAGTGGATCTGAGCCCTCCCCGCCCTCTCTCCACCTCTGCCACACACGGGTCAGGGAGTAGGTCCCCGCGCAGAAGTGAAAGTGAAAGAGAAACGGGACGATAAAGGTACGGTGAAGATTGACACAAACGCCGAGCAAGGTAGACCGCGGGACGCACAGCGAACCCTCCACCCCCGGCCGACCGACCCTCCCCACCTCGAGGCTTCTGCCCGAGTCCCAGCTGCCCGCCTTTGCCTGCCCGAGAGCCTTTTAAATGTCGTATGTTCCCCTGGGCCGTGGAAAAGTTGCCCTTCCGATCTCTATTAAATCTCTCTCCCCACCCCCCCACACATCTTAAACCTCTGGTTCTTGATTGCCCAGCCATGGGGAAACAGACTGTGGTGGTTTTCTACGCCTCTGTCGGGTCACCCCTCCGTCTCCTACACTCCCAAGGAATAGAGACCCAACCTGTCCAACCTCTCTCCATGACTCAGTCCCCAGGAATAGAGACCCAACCTGTCCAACCTCTCTCCATAACTCAGTCCCCAGGAATAGAGACCCAACCTGTCCAACCTCTCTCCATAACTCAGTCCCAAGGAATAGAGACCCAACCTGTCCAACCTCTCTCCATAACTCAGTCCCCAGGAATAGAGACCCAACCTGTCCAACCTCTCTCCATAACTCAGTCCCCAGGAATAGAGACCCAACCTGTCCAACCTCTCTCCATAACTCAGTCCCAAGGAATAGAGACCCAACCTGTCCAACCTCTCTCCATAACTCAGTCCCAAGGAATAGAGACCCAACCTGTCCAACCTCTCTCTATAACTCAGTCCCCAGGAATAGAGACCCAACCTGTCCAACCTCTCTCCATAACTCAGTCCCCAGGAATAGAGACCCAACCTGTCCAACATCTCTCCATAACTCAGTCCCCAGGAATAGAGACCCAACCTGTCCAACCTCTCTCCATAACTCAGTCCCAAGGAATAGAGACCCAACCTGTCCAACCTCTCTCCATAACTCAGTCCCCAGGAATAGAGACCCAACCTGTCCAACCTCTCTCCATAACTCAGTCCCCAGGAATAGAGACCCAACCTGTCCAACCTCTCTCCATAACTCAGTCCCAAGGAATAGAGACCCAACCTGTCCAACCTCTCTCCATAACTCAGTCCCAAGGAATAGAGACCCAACCTGTCCAACCTCTCTCTATAACTCAGTCCCCAGGAATAGAGACCCAACCTGTCCAACCTCTCTCCATAACTCAGTCCCCAGGAATAGAGACCCAACCTGTCCAACATCTCTCCATAACTCAGTCCCCAGGAATAGAGACCCAACCTGTCCAACCTCTCTCCATAACTCAGTCCCAAGGAATAGAGACCCAACCTGTCCAACCTCTCTCCATAACTCAGTCCCAAGGAATAGAGACCCAACCTGTCCAACCTCTCTCCATAACTCAGTCCCAAGGAATAGAGACCCAACCTGTCCAACCTCTCTCCATAACTCAGTCCCCAGGAATAGAGACCCAACCTGTCCAACCTCTCTCCATAACTCAGTCCCAAGGAATAGAGACCCAACCTGTCCAACCTCTCTCCATAACTCAGTCCCAAGGAATAGAGACCCAACCTGTCCAACCTCTCTCCATAACTCAGTCCCCAGGAATAGAGACCCAACCTGTCCAACCTCTCTCCATAACTCAGTCCCCAGGAATAGAGACCCAACCTGTCCAACCTCTCTCCATAACTCAGTCCCAAGGAATAGAGACCCAACCTGTCCAACCTCTCTCTATAACTCAGTCCCAAGGAATAGAGACCCAACCTGTCCAACCTCTCTCCATAACTCAGTCCCCAGGAATAGAGACCCAACCTGTCCAACATCTCTCCATAACTCAGTCCCCAGGAATAGAGACCCAACCTGTCCAACCTCTCTCCATAACTCAGTCCCAAGGAATAGAGACCCAACCTGTCCAACCTCTCTCCATAACTCAGTCCCCAGGAATAGAGACCCAACCTGTCCAACATCTCTCCATAACTCAGTCCCCAGGAATAGAGACCCAACCTGTCCAAGCTCTCTCCATAACTCAGTCCCCAGGAATAGAGACCCAACCTGTCCAACCTCTCTCCATAACTCAGTCCCAAGGAATAGAGACCCAACCTGTCCAACCTCTCTCCATAACTCAGTCCCTCGAATCCCGGAAACATCCTCGTAAATCTCCTCTGCACCTTCCCAGCTCAATGGCATCTTTCCTACAGCAGGGTGACCAGAACTGAACACAATACTCCGAGTGCAGCCTCACCAACGTCTTGTACGCCAGGACATCCCGAGGGGTGGGGGGGTATCCGGTGGAGGACATCACGAGGGGTGGGGGGGGGTGTCCGGTGGAGGACATCCCGAGGGGTGGGGGGGTGTCCGGTGGAGGACATCCCGAGGGGTGGGGGGGTGTCCGGTGGAGACATCCCGAGGGGTGGGGGGGTGTCCGGTGGAGACATCCCGAGGGGTGGGGGGGTGTCCGGTGGAGGCATCCCGAGGGGTGGGGGGTGTATCCGGTGGAGACATCCCGAGGGGTGGGGGGTGTGTCCGGTGGAGGACATCCCGAGGGGTGGGGGGGTGTCCGGTGGAGACATCCCGAGGGGTGGGGGGGGTATCCGGTGGAGACATCCCGAGGGGTGGGGGGTGTGTCCGGTGGAGGACATCCCGAAGGGTGGGGGTGTGTCCGGTGGAGACATCCCGAGGGGTGGGGGGGTGTCCGGTGGAGGACATCCCGAGGGGTGGGGGGGTGTCCCGTGGAGGACATCCCGAGGGGTGGGGGTGTGTCCGGTGGAGACATCCCGAGGGGTGGGGGGGGTGTATCCGGTGGAGACATCCCGAGGGGTGGGGGGGTGTCCGGTGGAGACATCCCGAGGGGTGGGGGGGGTATCCGGTGGAGACATCCCGAGGGGTGGGGGGTGTATCCGGTGGAGACATCCCGAGGGGTGGGGGTGTATCCGGTGGAGACATCCCGAGGGGTGGGGGGTGTATCCGGTGGAGACATCCCGAGGGGTGGGGGTGTATCCGGTGGAGACATCCCGAGGGGTGGGGGTGTATCCGGTGGAGACATCCCGAGGGGTGGGGGTGTATCCGGTGGAGGACATCCCGAGGGGTGGGGGGGGGGTGTCCGGTGGAGACATCCCGAGGGGTGGGGGGGTGTCCGGTGGAGACATCCCGAGGGGTGGGAGGGTGTCCGGTGGAGACATCCCGAGGGGTGGGGGGTGTATCCGGTGGAGACATCCCGAGGGGTGGGGGGTGTATCCGGTGGAGACATCCCGAGGGGGGGGGGGGTGTCCGGTGGAGGACATCCCGAGGGGTGGGGGTGTATCCGGTGGAGGACATCCCGAGGGGTGGGGGGGGTGTATCCGGTGGAGACATCCCGAGGGGTGGGGGGGGTGTATCCGGTGGAGACATCCCGAGGGGTGGGGGGGTGTCCGGTGGAGACATCCCGAGGGGTGGGGGGGGTATCCGGTGGAGACATCCCGAGGGGTGGGGGGTGTATCCGGTGGAGACATCCCGAGGGGTGGGGGTGTATCCGGTGGAGACATCCCGAGGGGTGGGGGGGTGTCCGGTGGAGACATCCCGAGGGTGGGGGTGTGTCCGGTGGAGACATCCCGAGGGGTGGGGGTGTGTCCGGTGGAGACATCCCGAGGGGTGGGGGTGTGTCCGGTGGAGACATCCCGAGGGGTGGGGGTGTATCCGGTGGAGACATCCCGAGGGGTGGGGGGGTGTCCGGTGGAGGACATCCCGAGGGGTGGGGGGGGTGTATCCGGTGGAGACATCCCGAGGGGTGGGGGGGTGTCCGGTGGAGACATCCCGAGGGGTGGGGGGGTGTCCGGTGGAGACATCCCGAGGGGTGGGGGTGTATCCGGTGGAGACATCCCGAGGGGTGGGGGTGTGTCCGGTGGAGACATCCCGAGGGGTGGGGGGGGGTGTCCGGTGGAGGACATCCCGAGGGGTGGGGGGGTGTATCCGGTGGAGGACATCCCGAGGGGTGGGGGGTGTCCGGTGGAGGACATCCCGAGGGGTGGGGGTGTATCCGGTGGAGACATCCCGAGGGGTGGGGGGGTATCCGGTGGAGACATCCCGAGGGGTGGGGGGGTATCCGGTGGAGACATCCCGAGGGGTGGGGGGGTATCCGGTGGAGACATCCCGAGGGGTGGGGGGGTGTCCGGTGGAGGACATCCCGAGGGGTGGGGGGGGTGTATCCGGTGGAGGACATCCCGAGGGGTGGGGGGGGTGTCCGGTGGAGGACATCCCGAGGGGTGGGGGGTGTATCCGGTGGAGGACATCCCGAGGGGTGGGGGTGTATCCGGTGGAGACATCCCGAGGGGTGGGGGGGGTGTATCCGGTGGAGACATCCCGAGGGGTGGGGGTGTATCCGGTGGAGACATCCCGAGGGGTGGGGGGGGTGTATCCGGTGGAGACATCCCGAGGGGTGGGGGGTGTGTCCGGTGGAGGACATCCCGAGGGGTGGGGGTGTGTCCGGTGGAGACATCCCGAGGGGTGGGGGTGTATCCGGTGGAGGACATCCCGAGGGGTGGGGGTGTATCCGGTGGAGACATCCCGAGGGGTGGGGGGGGTGTATCCGGTGGAGACATCCCGAGGGGTGGGGGTGTGTCCGGTGGAGACATCCCGAGGGGTGGGGGGGTGTCCGGTGGAGGACATCCCGAGGGGTGGGGGGGTGTCCGGTGGAGACATCCCGAGGGGTGGGGGGGTGTGTCCGGTGGAGACATCCCGAGGGGTGGGGGGGTGTCCGGTGGAGACATCCCGAGGGGTGGGGGTGTGTCCGGTGGAGACATCCCGAGGGGTGGGGGGTGTATCCGGTGGAGACATCCCGAGGGGTGGGGGTGTATCCGGTGGAGACATCCCGAGGGGTGGGGGGTGTGTCCGGTGGAGGACATCCCGAGGGGTGGGGGGGGTATCCGGTGGAGACATCCCGAGGGGTGGGGGTGTGTCCGGTGGAGGACATCCCGAGGGGTGGGGGTGTGTCCGGTGGAGGACATCCCGAGGGGTGGGGGGGTATCCGGTGGAGACATCCCGAGGGGTGGGGGGGGTGTCCGGTGGAGACATCCCGAGGGGTGGGGGGGGTATCCGGTGGAGACATCCCGAGGGGTGGGGGTGTGTCCGGTGGAGACATCCCGAGGGGTGGGGGGGTGTCCGGTGGAGGACATCCCGAGGGGTGGGGGGGTGTCCGGTGGAGACATCCCGAGGGGTGGGGGGGTGTCCGGTGGAGACATCCCGAGGGGTGGGGGGGTGTCCGGTGGAGGACATCCCGAGGGTGGGGGTGTGTATCCGGTGGAGACATCCCGAGGGGTGGGGGTGTGTCCGGTGGAGGACATCCCGAGGGGTGGGGGGGTGTCCGGTGGAGACATCCCGAGGGGTGGGGGTGTATCCGGTGGAGGACATCCCGAGGGGTGGGGGGGTGTATCCGGTGGAGACATCCCGAGGGGTGGGGGGGTGTCCGGTGGAGACATCCCGAGGGGTGGGGGTGTATCCGGTGGAGACATCCCGAGGGGTGGGGGGGTGTCCGGTGGAGACATCCCGAGGGGGGGGGGTGTGTCCGGTGGAGACATCCCGAGGGGTGGGGGGTGTATCCGGTGGAGACATCCCGAGGGGTGGGGGGGTGTCCGGTGGAGACATCCCGAGGGGTGGGGGGGGTGTCCGGTGGAGACATCCCGAGGGGTGGGTGGGGTGTGTCCGGTGGAGACATCCCGAGGGGTGGGGGTGTGTCCGGTGGAGACATCCCGAGGGGTGGGGGTGTGTCCGGTGGAGACATCCCGAGGGGTGGGGGGGTGTCCGGTGGAGACATCCCGAGGGGTGGGGGTGTGTCCGGTGGAGACATCCCGAGGGGTGGGGGTGTGTCCGGTGGAGACATCCCGAGGGGTGGGGGTGTGTCCGGTGGAGACATCCCGAGGGGTGGGGGGGTGTCCGGTGGAGACATCCCGAGGGGTGGGGGTGTGTCCGGTGGAGGACATCCCGAGGGGTGGGGGGGGTGTATCCGGTGGAGGACATCCCGAGGGGTGGGGGGGGTGTATCCGGTGGAGACATCCCGAGGGGTGGGGGGGTGTCCGGTGGAGACATCCCGAGGGGTGGGGGTGTGTCCGGTGGAGACATCCCGAGGGGTGGGGGTGTGTCCGGTGGAGACATCCCGAGGGGTGGGAGGGTGTCCGGTGGAGGACATCCCGAGGGGTGGGGGTGTGTCCGGTGGAGGACATCCCGAGGGGTGGGAGGGTGTCCGGTGGAGGACATCCCGAGGGGTGGGGGGGTGTCCGGTGGAGGACATCCCGAGGGGTGGGAGGGTGTCCGGTGGAGGACATCCCGAGGGGTGGGAGGGTGTCCGGTGGAGGACATCCCGAGGGGTGGGAGGGTGTCCGGTGGAGGACATCCCGAGGGGTGGGGGGGTGTCCGGTGGAGGACATCCCGAGGGGTGGGAGGGTGTCCGGTGGAGGACATCCCGAGGGGTGGGGGTGTGTCCGGTGGAGACATCCCGAGGGGTGGGGGTGTGTCCGGTGGAGACATCCCGAGGGGTGGGGGGGTATCCGGTGGAGACATCCCGAGGGGTGGGGGTGTGTCCGGTGGAGACATCCCGAGGGGTGGGGGTGTGTCCGGTGGAGACATCCCGAGGGATGGGGGTGTGTCCGGTGGAGGACATCCCGAGGGGTGGGGGTGTATCCGGTGGAGACATCCCGAGGGGTGGGGGGGGTGTCCGGTGGAGACATCCCGAGGGGTGGGGGGGTGTCCGGTGGAGACATCCCGAGGGGTGGGGGGGTGTCCGGTGGAGGACATCCCGAGGGGTGGGAGGGTGTCCGGTGGAGACATCCCGAGGGGTGGGGGGGGGGTGTCCGGTGGAGGACATCCCGAGGGGTGGGGGGGTGTCCGGTGGAGGACATCCCGAGGGGTGGGGGGGTGTCCGGTGGAGACATCCCGAGGGGTGGGAGGGTGTCCGGTGGAGACATCCCGAGGGGTGGGGGGGGGGTGTCCGGTGGAGGACATCCCGAGGGGTGGGGGGGTGTCCGGTGGAGGACATCCCGAGGGGTGGGGGGGTGTCCGGTGGAGACATCCCGAGGGGTGGGAGGGTGTCCGGTGGAGACATCCCGAGGGGTGGGGGGGTGTGTCCGGTGGAGACATCCCGAGGGGTGGGGGGGTGTCCGGTGGAGACATCCCGAGGGGTGGGGGGGTGTCCGGTGGAGACATCCCGAGGGGTGGGGGTGTGTCCGGTGGAGGACATCCGGAGGGGTTTGGAGAGGGGCGTGTAGGGTGGAGGATGGGGACACCAGGATTTAGGTGCCCTGATTCCCGCTGTTCTGGTGCTGGGGGAGGGAGAGGCACTGTGATAGAGAGAGGGTTTCACTTCTGAGACTAATGTTCCCTCTCCCTCCCTCCCTCCCCATCCTTCTGTCTCCCCTCTCCCTGCCCGTCTCCCTCCCTCTCCACCCCCTCCCTCCCCCATCCTTGTCTCCCCTCTCCCTGCCCGTCTCCCTCCCTCCCCATCCTTCTGTCTCCCCTCTCCCTGCCCGTCTCCCTCCCTCCCCATCCTTCTGTCTCCCCTCTCCCTGCCCGTCTCCCTCGCTCCCCATCCTTCTGTCTCCCCTCTCCACCCCCTCCCTCCCTCATCCTTCTGTCTCCCCTCTCCACCCCCTCCCTCCCCCATCCTTCTGTCTCCCCTCTCCCTGCCCATCTCCCTCCCTCCCCATCCTTCTGTCTCCCCTCTCCCTGCCCGTCTCCCTCCCTCCCCATCCTTCTCTCTCCCCTCTCCCTCACACCCTCTCCCTCTCCCTCCCCTCCGTCTCACTCTCCCTTGTTCACCCCTCCCTCAGGAAGAGCCCCTTGCCCCATGATGGCGACGAAGGAGCAGCTGAAAATTGATGTGCTCCTGCTGCTGTTCGAGCAGCCAGCCGGCCTGCCGATCACCAGCCTCTCGTACGAGTTCCTGCTCTTCCACGGCCGCCCCCTCGACCTGCAGGCACACGGCTACCCCTCGCTGGGGGCATTGCTCACGGACATGTCCAGCATGGTGGAGCTCAGGAGCATTGGTGGGGGCACGACCCACACCCTCAGGCTGCTGCTCCGTGTCCCAGGCCAGGTGGAGGAACCGAACCGGCCACAGGCCCTGGCTCCCATCTACAACCAGCCCCCGCCTTCACTACTCGGTGCCCCACTCCTGCAGGGCTGGCCCAATTTTCACCACTGGGTCCCGGTCCAGCCTCTCCCCCGGGCCCAGGCAATCTGGAGGCCAGGTGCGGCCGCTCCAATGCGCTCACTCGTGCAGGAGACGGAGGGTTCTGGAAAACCTGCCACCAGAGCTCTCAGCCCAGTGGTTCCAAGCCAGGAGGCAGACCCCAGGGCCAATGGAGACAGGGGGCATCCAATGACCTACAGCGAGGTACTGAAGTCAGGAGGGCCTGCTGGCAACAAGAGCCTGGCAGGGTGCAGGCCCAAGGTCGGGCCAGGGCTTCAGGCCTACAAGGCCGGTGATCCAGCTGCCCAAGCCCAAGACAGGAGGGCAACAGAGGAGCAGAAGGTGTGCCCAAGAGGTGTGTGATGGGACGGTGGGGAGGGAGATTCACTCTGTGTCTGACCCCGGGAGTGTGTGATGGGACGCTGGGGAGGGAGATTCACTCTGTGTCTGACTCCGGGAGTGTGTGATGGGACAGTGTGGAGGGAGAGTCACTCTGTGTCTGACCCACAGAGTGTGTGATGGGACAGTATGGAGGGAGTTTCACTCTGTGTCTGACCCCGGGAGTGTGTGATGGGACGGTATGGAGGGAGATTCACTCTGTGTCTGACTCCGGGAGTGTGTGATGGTACGGTGTGGAGGGAGTTTCACTCTGTGTCTGACACCGGGAGTGTGTGATGGGAGGGTGTGGAGGGAGATTCACTCTGTGTCTGACCCCGGCAGTGTGTGATGGGACGGTGTGGAGGGAGATGCACTCTGTGTCTGACTCCGGGAGTGTGTGATGGTACGGTGTGGAGGGAGTTTCACTCTGTGTCTGACACCGGCAGTGTGTGATGGGAGGGTGTGGAGGAAGATTCACTCTGTGTCTGACCCCGGGAGTGTGTGATGCGACTGTGTGGAGGGAGATTCACTCTCAGTCTGACCCCGAGTGAGTGATGGGACGGTGCAGAGGGAGATTCGCTCTATGTCTGACCCCGGGAGTGTTTAATGGGACGGTGTGGAGGGAGATTCACTCTGTGTCTGACCCCGGGGAGTGTGTGATGGGATGGTCTGGAGGGAGATTCACTCTGTGTCTGACCCACAGAGTGTGTGATGGGACAGTGTGGAGGGAGAGTCACTCTGTATCTGACCCCGGGAGTGTGTGATGGGACAGTGTGGAGGGAGATTCACTCTGTGTCTGACCCCGGGAGTGAGTGATGGGACGGTGTGGAGGGGGATTCACTCTATGTTTGACCCGGGAGAGTGAAAGGACGGTGTGGAGGGAGTTTCACTCTGTGTCTGACCCCGGGAGTGTGTGATGGGACGGTATGGAGGGAGATTCACTCTGTGTCTGACCCCGGGAGTGAGTGATGGGACGGAGTGGAGGGAGATTCACACTATGTCTGACCCCGGGAGTCTGTGATGGGGACAGTGTGGAGGGAGATTCACTTTGTGTCTGACCCCAGGAATGTGTGATGGAATGGTGTGGAGGGAGTTTCACTCTGTGTCTGACGCCGGGAATGTGTGATGGGACAGTGTGGAGGCAGATTCACTCAGTGTCTGACCCAGGGAGTGTGTGATGGGACGGTGTGGAGGGAGATTCACTCTGTGTCTGACCCCGGGAGTGAGTGATGGGACGGTGTGGAGGGGGATTCACTCTATGTCTGACCCGGGAGTGTGTGTTGGGACGGTGTGGAGGGAGATTCACTCTTTGTCTGACCCCGGGAGTGAGTGATGGGACAGTGCGGAGGGAGTTTCACTCTGTGTCTGACCCCGGGAGTGTGTGATGGGACGGTGTGGAGGGAGATTCACTCTGTGTCTGACCCCGGGAGTGTGTGATGGGACGGTGTGGAGGGAGATTCACTCTGTGTCTGACTCCAGGAGTGTGTGATGGGACAGTGTGGAGGGGGATTCACTCTATGTCTGACCCGGGAGTGTGTGATGGGATGGTTGGGGGGGAGATTCACTCTGTGTCTGACCCCGGGAGTGTGTAATGGGACGGTGTGGAGGGAGATTGACTCTGTGTCTGACCCCGGGAGTGTGTGATGGGATGGTGTGGAGGGAGATTCACTCTGCGTCTGACCCCAGTAGTGTGTGATGGGTCGGTGTGGAGGGAGATTCACTCTGTGTCTGACCCCGGGAGTGTGTGATGGGATGATGTGGAGGGAGATTCACTCTCTGTCTGTCCCCGGGAGTGTGTGATGGGATAGTGTGGAGGGAGATTCACTCTGTGTCTGACCCCAGCAGTGTGTGATGGGATGGTGTGGAGGCAGATTGATTCTGTGTCTGACCCCGGGTGTGTGTGATGGGACGGTGTGGAGGGAGATTCACTCGGTGTCTGACCCTGGGAGTTTGTTATGGGATGGTGTGGAGGGAGATTCACTCTGTGTCTGACCCCAGGAGTGTGTGATGGGACGGTGTGGAGGGAGATTCACTCTGTGTCTGACCCCGGGAATGTGTGATGGGACGGTGTGGAGGGAGATTCACTCTGTGTCTGACCCCGGGAGTGTGTGATGGGACGGTGTGGAGGGAGATTCACTCTCTGTCTGACCCTGGGAGTTTGTGATGGGACGGTGTGGAGGGAGATTCACTCTGTGTCTGACCCCGGGTGTGTGTGATGGGACGGTGTGGAGGGAGATTCACTCTGTGTCTGACCCCGGGTGTGTGTGATGGGATGGTGTGGAGGGTGATTCACTGAGTGTCTGACCCCGGGAGTGTGTGATGGGACGGTGTGGAGGGAGATTCACTCTGTGTCTGACCCCCGGGAGTGTGTGATGAGACAGTGTGGAGGGAGATTCACTCTGTGTCTGACCCGGGGAGTGTGTGATGGGACAGTGTGGAGGGAGATTCACTCTGTGTCTGACCCCTCTTTTTTATTACAAAATCCTTTATTACAAATATCGGTGCTATACAATATATACAAAACAGTGGCAAACACAATTACTGCACTACAAATAGACATTAGACATTATAGCAGAATGTTGCCATCTCTATCCACGATGGCATTTACACCCCGCGGAGCCCAACGGTCTCGAAACTCCTCCAAGCCCGCTGTGGACTGCGCGTGTTCTTTTTCAATAGTTACCCGGGCACGAACATACCCCCTAAACATTGCCAGGCAGTCTGCCCGGGGAGATCCTCCCGCCACCCGTTCCCAAGACCCTCGGATGGCGGATTTCACCAGCCCCAGGAGCAAGTTGACTAGGACATCCTCATCCCTCCATGCCCCCTTCCTTTCTGGATGACCATATATAAACAGGGTGGGACTAAAATGCAGCCAGAAGGCGAGAAGCAGCCCACGCAAATATGCAAAAAGAGGCTGCAGCCTCACACACTCCGGGAGTGTGTGATGAGACTGTGTGGAGGGAGATTCACTCTGTGTCTGACCCCGGGAGTGTGTGTTGGGACGGTGTGGAGGGGGTTTCACTCTATGTCTGACCCCGGGAGTGTATGATGGGACGGTGTGGAGGTACATTCACTCTGTGTCTGACCCCGGGAGTGTGTGATGGGATGGTGTGGAGGGAGATTCACTCTGTGTCTGACTCCGGGAGTGTGTGATGGGATGGTGTGGAGGGAGATTCACTCTGTGCCTGACCCCAGGAGTGTGTGATGGGACAGTGTGTAGGGAGATTCACTCTGTGTCTGACCCTGGGTGTCTGTGATGGGACGGTGTGGAGGGAGATTCACTCTGTGTCTGACTCCGGGAGTGTGTGATGGGATGGTGTGGAGGGAGATTCACTCTGTGTCTGACTCCGGGAGTGTGTGATGGGATGGTGTGGAGGGAGATTCACTCTGTGCCTGACCCCAGGAGTGTGTGATGGGACTGTGTGGAGGGAGAGTCAATCTGTGTCTGACCCCGGGAGTGTCTCATGGGACGGTGTGGAGGGGGTTTCACTCTGTGTCTGACCCCGAGAGTGTCTCATACGACGGTGTGGAGGGGGTTTCACTCTATGTCTGACCCGGGAGTGTGTGATGGGATGGTTGGGGGGGAGATTCACTCTGTGTCTGACCCCGGGAGTGTGTAATGGGACGGTGTGGAGGGAGATTGACTCTGTGTCTGACCCCGGGAGTGTGTGATGGGATGGTGTGGAGGGAGATTCACTCTGCGTCTGACCCCAGTAGTGTGTGATGGGTCGGTGTGGAGGGAGATTCACTCTGTGTCTGACCCCGGGAGTGTGTGATGGGATGATGTGGAGGGAGATTCACTCTCTGTCTGTCCCCGGGAGTGTGTGATGGGATAGTGTGGAGGGAGATTCACTCTGTGTCTGACCCCAGCAGTGTGTGATGGGATGGTGTGGAGGCAGATTGATTCTGTGTCTGACCCCGGGTGTGTGTGATGGGACGGTGTGGAGGGAGATTCACTCGGTGTCTGACCCTGGGAGTTTGTTATGGGATGGTGTGGAGGGAGATTCACTCTGTGTCTGACCCCAGGAGTGTGTGATGGGACGGTGTGGAGGGAGATTCACTCTGTGTCTGACCCCGGGAATGTGTGATGGGACGGTGTGGAGGGAGATTCACTCTGTGTCTGACCCCGGGAGTGTGTGATGGGACGGTGTGGAGGGAGATTCACTCTCTGTCTGATCCTGGGAGTTTGTGATGGGACGGTGTGGAGGGAGATTCACTCTGTGTCTGACCCCGGGTGTGTGTGATGGGATGGTGTGGAGGGAGATTCACTCTGTGTCTGACCCCGGGTGTGTGTGATGGGATGGTGTGGAGATAGATTCACTCTGTGTCTGACCCCGGGTGTGTGTGATGGGACGGTGTGGAGGGTGATTCACTGAGTGTCTGACCCCGGGAGTGTGTGATGGGACGGTGTGGAGGGAGATTCACTCTGTGTCTGACCCCCGGGAGTGTGTGATGAGACAGTGTGGAGGGAGATTCACTCTGTGTCTGACCCGGGGAGTGTGTGATGGGACAGTGTGGAGGGAGATTCACTCTGTGTCTGACCCCTCTTTTTTATTACAAAATCCTTTATTACAAATATCGGTGCTATACAATATATACAAAACAGTGGCAAACACAATTACTGCACTACAAATAGACATTAGACATTATAGCAGAATGTTGCCATCTCTATCCACGATGGCATTTACACCCCGCGGAGCCCAACGGTCTCGAAACTCCTCCAAGCCCGCTGTGGACTGCGCGTGTTCTTTTTCAATAGTTACCCGGGCACGAATATACCCCCTAAACATTGCCAGGCAGTCTGCCCGGGGAGATCCTCCCGCCACCCGTTCCCAAGACCCTCGGATGGCGGATTTCACCAGCCCCAGGAGCAAGTTGACTAGGACATCCTCATCCCTCCATGCCCCCTTCCTTTCTGGATGACCATATATAAACAGGGTGGGACTAAAATGCAGCCAGAAGGCGAGAAGCAGCCCACGCAAATATGCAAAAAGAGGCTGCAGCCTCACACACTCCGGGAGTGTGTGATGAGACTGTGTGGAGGGAGATTCACTCTGTGTCTGACCCCGGGAGTGTGTGTTGGGACGGTGTGGAGGGGGTTTCACTCTATGTCTGACCCCGGGAGTGTATGATGGGACGGTGTGGAGGTACATTCACTCTGTGTCTGACCCCGGGAGTGTGTGATGGGATGGTGTGGAGGGAGGTTCACTCTGTGTCTGACTCCGGGAGTGTGTGATGGGATGGTGTGGAGGGAGATTCACTCTGTGCCTGACCCCAGGAGTGTGTGATGGGACAGTGTGTAGGGAGATTCACTCTGTGTCTGACCCTGGGTGTCTGTGATGGGACGGTGTGGAGGGAGATTCACTCTGTGTCTGACTCCGGGAGTGTGTGATGGGATGGTGTGGAGGGAGATTCACTCTGTGTCTGACTCCGGGAGTGTGTGATGGGATGGTGTGGAGGGAGATTCACTCTGTGCCTGACCCCAGGAGTGTGTGATGGGACTGTGTGGAGGGAGAGTCAATCTGTGTCTGACCCCGGGAGTGTCTCATGGGACGGTGTGGAGGGGGTTTCACTCTGTGTCTGACCCCGAGAGTGTCTCATACGACGGTGTGGAGGGGGTTTCACTCTATGTCTGACCCGGGAGTGTGTGATGGGATGGTTGGGGGGGAGATTCACTCTGTGTCTGACCCCGGGAGTGTGTAATGGGACGGTGTGGAGGGAGATTGACTCTGTGTCTGACCCCGGGAGTGTGTGATGGGATGGTGTGGAGGGAGATTCACTCTGCGTCTGACCCCAGTAGTGTGTGATGGGTCGGTGTGGAGGGAGATTCACTCTGTGTCTGACCCCGGGAGTGTGTGATGGGATGATGTGGAGGGAGATTCACTCTCTGTCTGTCCCCGGGAGTGTGTGATGGGATAGTGTGGAGGGAGATTCACTCTGTGTCTGACCCCAGCAGTGTGTGATGGGATGGTGTGGAGGCAGATTGATTCTGTGTCTGACCCCGGGTGTGTGTGATGGGACGGTGTGGAGGGAGATTCACTCGGTGTCTGACCCTGGGAGTTTGTTATGGGATGGTGTGGAGGGAGATTCACTCTGTGTCTGACCCCAGGAGTGTGTGATGGGACGGTGTGGAGGGAGATTCACTCTGTGTCTGACCCCGGGAATGTGTGATGGGACGGTGTGGAGGGAGATTCACTCTGTGTCTGACCCCGGGAGTGTGTGATGGGACGGTGTGGAGGGAGATTCACTCTCTGTCTGATCCTGGGAGTTTGTGATGGGACGGTGTGGAGGGAGATTCACTCTGTGTCTGACCCCGGGTGTGTGTGATGGGATGGTGTGGAGGGAGATTCACTCTGTGTCTGACCCCGGGTGTGTGTGATGGGATGGTGTGGAGATAGATTCACTCTGTGTCTGACCCCGGGTGTGTGTGATGGGACGGTGTGGAGGGTGATTCACTGAGTGTCTGACCCCGGGAGTGTGTGATGGGACGGTGTGGAGGGAGATTCACTCTGTGTCTGACCCCCGGGAGTGTGTGATGAGACAGTGTGGAGGGAGATTCACTCTGTGTCTGACCCGGGGAGTGTGTGATGGGACAGTGTGGAGGGAGATTCACTCTGTGTCTGACCCCTCTTTTTTATTACAAAATCCTTTATTACAAATATCGGTGCTATACAATATATACAAAACAGTGGCAAACACAATTACTGCACTACAAATAGACATTAGACATTATAGCAGAATGTTGCCATCTCTATCCACGATGGCATTTACACCCCGCGGAGCCCAACGGTCTCGAAACTCCTCCAAGCCCGCTGTGGACTGCGCGTGTTCTTTTTCAATAGTTACCCGGGCACGAATATACCCCCTAAACATTGCCAGGCAGTCTGCCCGGGGAGATCCTCCCGCCACCCGTTCCCAAGACCCTCGGATGGCGGATTTCACCAGCCCCAGGAGCAAGTTGACTAGGACATCCTCATCCCTCCATGCCCCCTTCCTTTCTGGATGACCATATATAAACAGGGTGGGACTAAAATGCAGCCAGAAGGCGAGAAGCAGCCCACGCAAATATGCAAAAAGAGGCTGCAGCCTCACACACTCCGGGAGTGTGTGATGAGACTGTGTGGAGGGAGATTCACTCTGTGTCTGACCCCGGGAGTGTGTGTTGGGACGGTGTGGAGGGGGTTTCACTCTATGTCTGACCCCGGGAGTGTATGATGGGACGGTGTGGAGGTACATTCACTCTGTGTCTGACCCCGGGAGTGTGTGATGGGATGGTGTGGAGGGAGGTTCACTCTGTGTCTGACTCCGGGAGTGTGTGATGGGATGGTGTGGAGGGAGATTCACTCTGTGCCTGACCCCAGGAGTGTGTGATGGGACAGTGTGTAGGGAGATTCACTCTGTGTCTGACCCTGGGTGTCTGTGATGGGACGGTGTGGAGGGAGATTCACTCTGTGTCTGACTCCGGGAGTGTGTGATGGGATGGTGTGGAGGGAGATTCACTCTGTGTCTGACTCCGGGAGTGTGTGATGGGATGGTGTGGAGGGAGATTCACTCTGTGCCTGACCCCAGGAGTGTGTGATGGGACTGTGTGGAGGGAGAGTCAATCTGTGTCTGACCCCGGGAGTGTCTCATGGGACGGTGTGGAGGGGGTTTCACTCTGTGTCTGACCCCGAGAGTGTCTCATACGACGGTGTGGAGGGGGTTTCACTCTATGTCTGACCCCGGGAGTGTATGATGGGACGGTGTGGAGGTACATTCACTCTGTGTGTGACCCCTGGAGTGTGTGATTGGATGGTGTGGAGGGAGATTCACTTTCTGTCTAATCCTCGGAATGTGTGATGGGACGGTGTGGAGGGAGATTCACTCTATGTCTGACCCCGGGAGGGTTTGATGGGATGGTTTGTAGAGAGTGTCACTCTGTGTGTGACCATGGGAGTCTGCGATGGGACGGTGTGGAGGGAGATTCACTCTGTGTCTGACCCCGGGAGTGTGTATTGGGACAGTGTGGAGGGATATTCACTCTGTGTCTAACCCCGGGAGTGTGTGATGGGACATTGTGGATGGAGAGTCACTCTGTGTCTGACCCCGGGAGTGTGTGATGGGACAGTGTGGAGGGAGAGTCACTCTGTATCTGACCCCGGGAGTGTGTGATGGGACAGTCTGGAGGGAGATTCACTCTGTGTTTGACTCCGGCAGTGTGTGATGGGACAGTGTGGAGGCAGATTCACTCTGTGTCTGACCCCGGAAGTGTGTGATGGGACGGTGTGGAGGGAGCTTCACTCTGTGTCTGACCCCCGGAGTGTGTGATGGGACGGTGTGGAGGGAGTTTCTCTTTGTATCTGACCCACAGAGTGTGTGTTGGGATGGTGTGGAGGGAGCTTCACTTTATGTCTGAACCACAGAGTGTGTGAAGGGACAGTGTGGAGGGGGTTTCACTGTGTGTCTGACCCCGGGAGTGTGTGATGGGACAGTGTGGAGGGAGAGTCACTCTGTATCTGACCCCAGGAGTGTGTGATGGGACAGTGTGGAGGGAGAGTCACTCTGTATCTGACCCCGTGAGTGTGTGATGGGACAGTGTGGAGAGAGATTCACTCTGTGTCTGACCCCGGCAGTGTGTGATGGGACAGTGTGGTGGCAGATTCACTCTGTGTCTCACCCTGGGAGTGTGTGTTGGGACGGTGTGGAGGGAGTTGCACTCTATGTCTGACCCCGGGAGTGTGTGATGGGACGGTTTGGAGGGAGAGTCACTCTGTGTCTGACACCCGGAGTGTGTGATGGGACGGTTTGGAGGGAGAGTCACTCTGTGTCTGACCCCGGGAGTGTCTGATGGGACAGTGTGGATGGGGTTTCACTGTGTGTCTGACTGTGGGAGTCTGTGATCGGACAGTGTACAGGGAGATTCACTGTGTGTCTGAGCCCGGGAGTGTGTGATGGGACAGTGTGGAGGGAGATTCACTCTGTGTCTGACACCGCGAGTGTGTGATGGGACGGTGTGGAGGGAGATTCACTCTGTGTCTGACACCGGGAGTGTGTGTTGTGACGGTGTGGAGGGGGTTTCACTCTATGTCTGACCCCGGGAGTGTATGATGGGACGGTGTGGAGGTACATTCACTCTGTGTCTGACCCCGGGAATGTGTGATGGGACGGTGTGGAGGGAGATTCACTCTGTGTCTGACTCCGGGAGTGTGTAATGGGACAGTGTGGAGGGAGATTCACTCTGTGCCTGACCCCAGGAGTGTGTGATGGGACAGTGTGGAGGGAGAGTCACTCTGTATCTGACCCCAGGAGTGTGTGATGGGACAGTGTGGAGGGAGAGTCACTCTGTATCTGACCCCGTGAGTGTGTGATGGGACAGTGTGGAGAGAGATTCACTCTGTGTCTGACCCCGGCAGTGTGTGATGGGACAGTGTGGTGGCAGATTCACTCTGTGTCTCACCCTGGGAGTGTGTGTTGGGACGGTGTGGAGGGAGTTGCACTCTATGTCTGACCCCGGGAGTGTGTGATGGGACGGTTTGGAGGGAGAGTCACTCTGTGTCTGACACCCGGAGTGTGTGATGGGACGGTTTGGAGGGAGAGTCACTCTGTGTCTGACCCCGGGAGTGTCTGATGGGACAGTGTGGATGGGGTTTCACTGTGTGTCTGACTGTGGGAGTCTGTGATCGGACAGTGTACAGGGAGATTCACTGTGTGTCTGAGCCCGGGAGTGTGTGATGGGACAGTGTGGAGGGAGATTCTCTCCGTGTTTTACCCCGGACGTGTGTGATGGGACGGTGTGGAGGGAGATTCACTCTGTGTCTGACACCGCGAGTGTGTGATGGGATGGTGTGGAGGGAGATTCACTTTCTGTCTAACCCTCGGAATGTGTGATGGGATGGTGTGGAGGGTGATTCACTGAGTGTCTGACCCCGGGAGTGTGTGATGGGACGGTGTGGAGGGAGATTCACTCTGTGTCTGACCCCCGGGAGTGTGTGATGAGACAGTGTGGAGGGAGATTCACTCTGTGTCTGACCCGGGGAGTGTGTGATGGGACAGTGTGGAGGGAGATTCACTCTGTGTCTGACCCCTCTTTTTTATTACAAAATCCTTTATTACAAATATCGGTGCTATACAATATATACAAAACAGTGGCAAACACAATTACTGCACTACAAATAGACATTAGACATTATAGCAGAATGTTGCCATCTCTATCCACGATGGCATTTACACCCCGCGGAGCCCAACGGTCTCGAAACTCCTCCAAGCCCGCTGTGGACTGCGCGTGTTCTTTTTCAATAGTTACCCGGGCACGAACATACCCCCTAAACATTGCCAGGCAGTCTGCCCGGGGAGATCCTCCCGCCACCCGTTCCCAAGACCCTCGGATGGCGGATTTCACCAGCCCCAGGAGCAAGTTGACTAGGACATCCTCATCCCTCCATGCCCCCTTCCTTTCTGGATGACCATATATAAACAGGGTGGGACTAAAATGCAGCCAGAAGGCGAGAAGCAGCCCACGCAAATATGCAAAAAGAGGCTGCAGCCTCACACACTCCGGGAGTGTGTGATGAGACTGTGTGGAGGGAGATTCACTCTGTGTCTGACCCCGGGAGTGTGTGTTGGGACGGTGTGGAGGGGGTTTCACTCTATGTCTGACCCCGGGAGTGTATGATGGGACGGTGTGGAGGTACATTCACTCTGTGTCTGACCCCGGGAGTGTGTGATGGGATGGTGTGGAGGGAGGTTCACTCTGTGTCTGACTCCGGGAGTGTGTGATGGGATGGTGTGGAGGGAGATTCACTCTGTGCCTGACCCCAGGAGTGTGTGATGGGACAGTGTGTAGGGAGATTCACTCTGTGTCTGACCCTGGGTGTCTGTGATGGGACGGTGTGGAGGGAGATTCACTCTGTGTCTGACTCCGGGAGTGTGTGATGGGATGGTGTGGAGGGAGATTCACTCTGTGTCTGACTCCGGGAGTGTGTGATGGGATGGTGTGGAGGGAGATTCACTCTGTGCCTGACCCCAGGAGTGTGTGATGGGACTGTGTGGAGGGAGAGTCAATCTGTGTCTGCCCCCGGGAGTGTCTCATGGGACGGTGTGGAGGGGGTTTCACTCTGTGTCTGACCCCGAGAGTGTCTCATACGACGGTGTGGAGGGGGTTTCACTCTATGTCTGACCCGGGAGTGTGTGATGGGATGGTTGGGGGGGAGATTCACTCTGTGTCTGACCCCGGGAGTGTGTAATGGGACGGTGTGGAGGGAGATTGACTCTGTGTCTGACCCCGGGAGTGTGTGATGGGATGGTGTGGAGGGAGATTCACTCTGCGTCTGACCCCAGTAGTGTGTGATGGGTCGGTGTGGAGGGAGATTCACTCTGTGTCTGACCCCGGGAGTGTGTGATGGGATGATGTGGAGGGAGATTCACTCTCTGTCTGTCCCCGGGAGTGTGTGATGGGATAGTGTGGAGGGAGATTCACTCTGTGTCTGACCCCAGCAGTGTGTGATGGGATGGTGTGGAGGCAGATTGATTCTGTGTCTGACCCCGGGTGTGTGTGTTGGGACGGTGTGGAGGGAGATTCACTCGGTGTCTGACCCTGGGAGTTTGTTATGGGATGGTGTGGAGGGAGATTCACTCTGTGTCTGACCCCAGGAGTGTGTGATGGGACGGTGTGGAGGGAGATTCACTCTGTGTCTGACCCCGGGAATGTGTGATGGGACGGTGTGGAGGGAGATTCACTCTGTGTCTGACCCCGGGAGTGTGTGATGGGACGGTGTGGAGGGAGATTCACTCTCTGTCTGACCCTGGGAGTTTGTGATGGGACGGTGTGGAGGGAGATTCACTCTGTGTCTGACCCCGGGTGTGTGTGATGGGATGGTGTGGAGGGAGATTCACTCTGTGTCTGACCCCGGGTGTGTGTGATGGGATGGTGTGGAGGGTGATTCACTGAGTGTCTGACCCCGGGAGTGTGTGATGGGACGGTGTGGAGGGAGATTCACTCTGTGTCTGACCCCCGGGAGTGTGTGATGAGACAGTGTGTAGGGAGATTCACTCTGTGTCTGACCCGGGGTGTGTGTGATGGGACAGTGTGGAGGGAGATTCACTCTGTGTCTGACCCCTCTTTTTTATTACAAAATCCTTTATTACAAATATCGGTGCTATACAATACATACAAAACAGTGGCAAACACAATTACTGCACTACAAATAGACATTAGACATTATAGCAGAATGTTGCCATCTCTATCCACGATGGCATTTACACCCCGCGGAGCCCAACGGTCTCGAAACTCCTCCAAGCCCGCTGTGGACTGCGCGTGTTCTTTTTCAATAGTTACCCGGGCACGAACATACCCCCTAAACATTGCCAGGCAGTCTGCCCGGGGAGATCCTCCCGCCACCCGTTCCCAAGACCCTCGGATGGCGGATTTCACCAGCCCCAGGAGCAAGTTGACTAGGACATCCTCATCCCTCCATGCCCCCTTCCTTTCTGGATGACCATATATAAACAGGGTGGGACTAAAATGCAGCCAGAAGGCGAGAAGCAGCCCACGCAAATATGCAAAAAGAGGCTGCAGCCTCACACACTCCGGGAGTGTGTGATGAGACTGTGTGGAGGGAGATTCACTCTGTGTCTGACCCCGGGAGTGTGTGTTGGGACGGTGTGGAGGGGGTTTCACTCTATGTCTGACCCCGGGAGTGTATGATGGGACGGTGTGGAGGTACATTCACTCTGTGTCTGACCCCGGGAGTGTGTGATGGGATGGTGTGGAGGGAGGTTCACTCTGTGTCTGACTCCGGGAGTGTGTGATGGGATGGTGTGGAGGGAGATTCACTCTGTGCCTGACCCCAGGAGTGTGTGATGGGACAGTGTGTAGGGAGATTCACTCTGTGTCTGACCCTGGGTGTCTGTGATGGGACGGTGTGGAGGGAGATTCACTCTGTGTCTGACTCCGGGAGTGTGTGATGGGATGGTGTGGAGGGAGATTCACTCTGTGTCTGACTCCGGGAGTGTGTGATGGGATGGTGTGGAGGGAGATTCACTCTGTGCCTGACCCCAGGAGTGTGTGATGGGACTGTGTGGAGGGAGAGTCAATCTGTGTCTGCCCCCGGGAGTGTCTCATGGGACGGTGTGGAGGGGGTTTCACTCTGTGTCTGACCCCGAGAGTGTCTCATACGACGGTGTGGAGGGAGATTCACTCTATGTCTGACCCGGGAGTGTGTGATGGGATGGTTGGGGGGGAGATTCACTCTGTGTCTGACCCCGGGAGTGTGTAATGGGACGGTGTGGAGGGAGATTGACTCTGTGTCTGACCCCGGGAGTGTGTGATGGGATGGTGTGGAGGGAGATTCACTCTGCGTCTGACCCCAGTAGTGTGTGATGGGTCGGTGTGGAGGGAGATTCACTCTGTGTCTGACCCCGGGAGTGTGTGATGGGATGATGTGGAGGGAGATTCACTCTCTGTCTGTCCCCGGGAGTGTGTGATGGGATAGTGTGGAGGGAGATTCACTCTGTGTCTGACCCCAGCAGTGTGTGATGGGATGGTGTGGAGGCAGATTGATTCTGTGTCTGACCCCGGGTGTGTGTGATGGGACGGTGTGGAGGGAGATTCACTCGGTGTCTGACCCTGGGAGTTTGTTATGGGATGGTGTGGAGGGAGATTCACTCTGTGTCTGACCCCAGGAGTGTGTGATGGGACGGTGTGGAGGGAGATTCACTCTGTGTCTGACCCCGGGAATGTGTGATGGGACGGTGTGGAGGGGGTTTCACTCTGTGTCTGACCCCGAGAGTGACTCATACGACGGTGTGGAGGGGGTTTCACTCTGTGTCTGACCCGGGAGTGTGTGATGGGATGGTTGGGGGGGAGATTCACTCTGTGTCTGACCCCGGGAGTGTGTAATGGGACGGTGTGGAGGGAGATTGACTCTGTGTCTGACCCCGGGAGTGTGTGATGGGATGGTGTGGAGGGTGATTCACTGAGTGTCTGACCCCGGGAGTGTGTGATGGGACGGTGTGGAGGGAGATTCACTCTGTGTCTGACCCCCGGGAGTGTGTGATGAGACAGTGTGGAGGGAGATTCACTCTGTGTCTGACCCGGGGAGTGTGTGATGGGACAGTGTGGAGGGAGATTCACTCTGTGTCTGACCCCTCTTTTTTATTACAAAATCCTTTATTACAAATATCGGTGCTATACAATATATACAAAACAGTGGCAAACACAATTACTGCACTACAGATAGACATTAGACATTATAGCAGAATGTTGCCATCTCTATCCACGATGGCATTTACACCCCGCGGAGCACAACGGTCTCGAAACTCCTCCAAGCCCGCTGTGGACTGCGCGTGTTCTTTTTCAATAGTTACCCGGGCACGAACATACCCCCTAAACATTGCCAGGCAGTCTGCCCGGGGAGATCCTCCCGCCACCCGTTCCCAAGACCCTCGGATGGCGGATTTCACCAGCCCCAGGAGCAAGTTGACTAGGACATCCTCATCCCTCCATGCCCCCTTCCTTTCTGGATGACCATATATAAACAGGGTGGGACTAAAATGCAGCCAGAAGGCGAGAAGCAGCCCACGCAAATATGCAAAAAGAGGCTGCAGCCTCACACACTCCGGGAGTGTGTGATGAGACTGTGTGGAGGGAGATTCACTCTGTGTCTGACCCCGGGAGTGTGTGTTGGGACGGTGTGGAGGGGGTTTCACTCTATGTCTGACCCCGGGAGTGTATGATGGGACGGTGTGGAGGTACATTCACTCTGTGTCTGACCCCGGGAGTGTGTGATGGGATGGTGTGGAGGGAGGTTCACTCTGTGTCTGACTCCGGGAGTGTGTGATGGGATGGTGTGGAGGGAGATTCACTCTGTGCCTGACCCCAGGAGTGTGTGATGGGACAGTGTGTAGGGAGATTCACTCTGTGTCTGACCCTGGGTGTCTGTGATGGGACGGTGTGGAGGGAGATTCACTCTGTGTCTGACTCCGGGAGTGTGTGATGGGATGGTGTGGAGGGAGATTCACTCTGTGCCTGACCCCAGGAGTGTGTGATGGGACTGTGTGGAGGGAGAGTCAATCTGTGTCTGACCCCGGGAGTGTCTCATACGACGGTGTGGAGGGGGTTTCACTCTATGTCTGACCCCGGGAGTGTATGATGGGACGGTGTGGAGGTACATTCACTCTGTGTGTGACCCCTGGAGTGTGTGATTGGATGGTGTGGAGGGAGATTCACTTTCTGTCTAATCCTCGGAATGTGTGATGGGACGGTGTGGAGGGAGATTCACTCTATGTCTGACCCCGGGAGGGTTTGATGGGATGGTTTGTAGAGAGTGTCACTCTGTGTGTGACCATGGGAGTCTGCGATGGGACGGTGTGGAGGGAGATTCACTCTGTGTCTGACCCCGGGAGTGTGTATTGGGACAGTGTGGAGGGATATTCACTCTGTGTCTAACCCCGGGAGTGTGTGATGGGACATTGTGGAGGGAGAGTCACTCTGTGTCTGACCCCGGGAGTGTGTGATGGGACAGTGTGGAGGGAGAGTCACTCTGTATCTGACCCCGGGAGTGTGTGATGGGACAGTCTGGAGGGAGATTCACTCTGTGTTTGACTCCGGCAGTGTGTGATGGGACAGTGTGGAGGCAGATTCACTCTGTGTCTGACCCCGGAAGTGTGTGATGGGACGGTGTGGAGGGAGCTTCACTCTGTGTCTGACCCCCGGAGTGTGTGATGGGACGGTGTGGAGGGAGTTTCTCTTTGTATCTGACCCACAGAGTGTGTGTTGGGATGGTGTGGAGGGAGCTTCACTTTATGTCTGAACCACAGAGTGTGTGAAGGGACAGTGTGGAGGGGGTTTCACTGTGTGTCTGACCCCCGGAGTGTGTGATGGGACAGTGTGGAGGGAGAGTCACTCTGTATCTGACCCCAGGAGTGTGTGATGGGACAGTGTGGAGGGAGAGTCACTCTGTATCTGACCCCGTGAGTGTGTGATGGGACAGTGTGGAGAGAGATTCACTCTGTGTCTGACCCCGGCAGTGTGTGATGGGACAGTGTGGTGGCAGATTCACTCTGTGTCTCACCCCGGGAGTGTGTGTTGGGACGGTGTGGAGGGAGTTGCACTCTATGTCTGACCCCGGGAGTGTGTGATGGGACGGTTTGGAGGGAGAGTCACTCTGTGTCTGACACCCGGAGTGTGTGATGGGACGGTTTGGAGGGAGAGTCACTCTGTGTCTGACCCCGGGAGTGTCTGATGGGACAGTGTGGATGGGGTTTCACTGTGTGTCTGACTGTGGGAGTCTGTGATCGGACAGTGTACAGGGAGATTCACTGTGTGTCTGAGCCCGGGAGTGTGTGATGGGACAGTGTGGAGGGAGATTCTCTCCGTGTTTTACCCCGGACGTGTGTGATGGGACGGTGTGGAGGGAGATTCACTCTGTGTCTGACACCGCGAGTGTGTGATGGGACGGTGTGGAGGGAGATTCACTCTGTGTCTGACACCGGGAGTGTGTGTTGGGACGGTGTGGAGGGGGTTTCACTCTATGTCTGACCCCGGGAGTGTATGATGGGACGGTGTGGAGGTACATTCACTCTGTGTCTGACACCGGGAATGTGTGATGGGACGGTGTGGAGGGAGATTCACTCTGTGTCTGACTCCGGGAGTGTGTAATGGGACAGTGTGGTGGGAGATTCACTCTGTGCCTGACCCCAGGAGTGTGTGATGGGACAGTGTGTAGGGAGATTCACTCTGTGTCTGACCCCGGGTGTCTGTGATGGGATGGTGTGGAGGGAGATTCACTTTCTGTCTAACCCTCGGAATGTGTGATGGGACGGTGTGGAGGGAGATTCACTCTGTGTCTGATCCCGGAGTGTGTGATGGGACGGTGTGGAGGGAGATTCACTCTGTCTCTGACTCCGGGAGTGTGTGATGGGATGGTGTGGAGGGAGATACACTCTGTGCCTGACCCCAGGAGTGTGTGATGGGACGGTGTGGAGGTACATTCACTCTGTGTCTGACCCCGGGAGTGTGTGATGGGATGGAGTGGAGGGAGATTCACTCTGTGTCTGACCCCGGGAGTGTGTGATGGGACGGTGTGGAGGGAGCTTCACTCTGTTTCTGACCCCAGGAGTGTGTAATGGGACGGTGTGGAGTGAGATTCACTCTGTGTCTGACCCCAGGAGTGTGTAATGGGACGGTGTGGAGTGAGATTCACTCTGTGTCTGACCCCGGGAGTGTGTAATGGGACGGTGTGGAGGGAGATTCACTATGTGTCTGACTCCGGGAGTGTGTGATGGGATGGAGTGGAGGGAGCTTCACTCTGTTTCTGATCCCAGGAGTGTGTAATGGGACGGTGTGGAGTGAGATTCACTCTGTGTCTGACCCCAGGAGTGTGTGATGGGACCGTGTGGAGGGAGAGTCACTCTGTGTCTGACACCCGGAGTGTGTGATGGGACAGTTTGGAGGGAGATTCACTATGTGTCTGACTCCGGGAGTGTGTGATGGGATGGAGTGGAGGGAGCTTCACTCTGTTTCTGATCCCAGGAGTATGTAATGGGACGGTGTGGAGTGAGATTCACTCTGTGTCTGACCCCAGGAGTGTGTGATGGGACCGTGTGGAGGGAGAGTCACTCGGTGTCTGACCCCGGGAGTGTCTGATGGGACAGTGTGGATGGGGTTTCACTGTGTGTCTGACTGTGGGAGTCTGTGATCGGACAGTGTACAGGGAGATTCACTGTGTGTCTGAGCCCGGGAGTGTGTGATGGGACAGTGTGGAGGGAGATTCTTTCCGTGTTTTACCCCGGACGTGTGTGATGGGACGGTGTGGAGGGAGATTCACTCTGTGTCTGACACCGCGAGTGTGTGATGGGACGGTGTGGAGGGAGATTCACTCTGTGTCTGACACCGGGAGTGTGTGTTGGGACGGTGTGGAGGGGGTTTCACTCTATGTCTGACCCCGGGAGTGTATGATGGGACGGTGTGGAGGTACATTCACTCTGTGTCTGACCCCGGGAGTGTGTGATGGGATGGTGTGGAGGGAGATTCACTTTCTGTCTAACACTCGGAGTGTGTGATGGGACGGTGTGGAGGGAGATTCACTCTGTGTCTGACTCCGGGAGTGTGTGATGGGACAGTGTGGAGGGAGCTTCACTCTGTTTCTGATCCCAGGAGTGTGTAATGGGACGGTGTGGAGGGAGATTCACTCTGTGTCTGACTCCGGGAGTGTGTGATGGGATGGTGTGGAGGGAGATTCACTCTGTGCCTGACCCCAGGAGTGTGTAATGGGACGGTGTGGAGTGAGATTCACTCTGTGTCTGACCCCAGGAGTGTGTAATGGGACGGTGTGGAGTGAGATTCACTCTGTGTCTGACTCCGGGAGTGTGTAATGGGACGGTGTGGAGGGAGATTCACTATGTGTCTGACTCCGGGAATCTGTGATGGGATGGAGTGGAGGGAGCTTCACTCTGTTTCTGATCCCAGGAGTGTGTAATGGGACGGAGTGGAGGTACATTCACTCTGTGTCTGACCCCGGGTGTGTGTGATGGAATGGAGTGGAGGGAGGTTCACTCTGTGTCTGACTCCGGGAGTGTGTGATGCGACAGTGTGGAGGGAGCTTCACTCTGTTTCTGATCCCAGGAGTGTGTAATGGGACGGTGTGGAGGGAGGTTCACTCTCAGTCTGACCCCGGGTGAGTGATGGGACGGTGTGGAAGGAGATTCACTCTGTGTCTGACCCGGGAGTGTGTGATGGGATGGTGTGGAGGGAGATTCACTCTGTGCCTGACCCCAGGAGTGTGTAATGGGACGGTGTGGAGTGAGATTCACTCTGTGTCTGACCCCAGGAGTGTGTAATGGGACGGTGTGGAGTGAGATTCACTCTGTGTCTGACCCCGGGAGTGTGTAATTGGACGGTGTGGAGGGAGATTCACTATGTGTCTGACTCCGGGAGTGTGTGATGGGATGGAGTGGAGGGAGCTTCACTCTGTTTCTGATCCCAGGAGTGTGTAATGGGACGGTGTGGAGTGAGATTCACTCTGTGTCTGACCCCAGGAGTGTGTGATGGGACGGCGTGGAGGGAGAGTCACTCTGTGTTTCACCCCAGGTGTGTGTGATGGGACAGTGTGGAGGGAGATTCACTCTGTGTCTGACCACGGGAGTCTGTGATGGGACGGCATGGAGAGAGAGTCACTCTGTGTTTCACCCCAGGTGTGTGTGATGGGACAGTGTGGAGGAAGATTCACTCTGTGTCTGACTCCAGGAGTGTGTGATGGGACGGTGTGGAGGGAGATTCACTTTCTGTCTAACCCTCGGAATGTGTGATGGGACGGTGTGGAGGGAGATTCACTCTGTGTCTGACCCCGGGAGTGTGTGATGGGACAGTGTGGAGAGAGATTCACTCTGTGTCTGACCCCGGCAGTGTGTGATGGGACAGTGTGGTGGCAGATTCACTCTGTGTCTCACCCCGGGAGTGTGTGTTGGGACGGTGTGGAGGGAGTTGCACTCTATGTCTGACCCCGGGAGTGTGTGATGGGACGGTTTGGAGGGAGAGTCACTCTGTGACTGACACCCGGAGTGTGTGATGGGACGGTTTGGAGGGAGAGTCACTCTGTGTCTGACTGTGGGAGTCTGTGATCGGACAGTGTACAGAGAGATTCACTGTGTGTCTGAGCCCAGGAGTGTGTGATGGGACTGTGTGGAGGGAGATTCTCTCCGTGTTTTACCCCGGGAGTGTGTGATGGGACGGTGTGGAGGGAGATTCACTATGTGTCTGACACCGGGAGTGTGTGATGGGACGGTGTGGAGGGAGATTCACTCTGTGTCTGACACCGGGAGTGTGTGATGGGACGGTGTGGAGGGAGATTCACTCTGTGTCTGACACCGGGAGTGTGTGATGGGACAGTGTGGAGGGGGTTTCACTCTGTGTCTGACCCCGGGAGTGTATGATGGGACGGTGTGGAGGTACATTCACTCTGTGTCTGACCCCGGGAGTGTGTGATGGGATGGTGTGGAGGGAGATTCACTTTCTGTCTAACCCTCGGAATGTGTGATGGGACGGTGTGGAGGGAGATTCACTCTGTGTCTGACCCTAGCAGTGTGTGATGGGACGGTGTTGAGGGAGATTCACTCTGTGTCTAACCCAGGGAGTGTGAGTTTGGTCGGTGTGGAGGGGATTCAGTCTATGTCTGACCCCAGGACTGTTTGATGGGACCGATTGGAATGCGAGTCACTCTGTGAGTGACCGTGGGAGTCTGTGATGGGACGGTGTGGAGGGATATTCACTCTGTGTCTGACCCCGGGTGTGTGTGATGGGACAGTGTGGTGGCAGATTCACTCTGTGTCTCACCCCGGGAGTGTATGATGGGACGGTGTGGAGGTACATTCACTCTGTGTCTGACCCCGGGAGTGTGTGATGGGATGGTGTGGAGGGAGATTCACTTTCTGTCTAATCCTCGGAATGTGTGATGGGACGGTGTGGAGGGAGATTCACTCTGTGTCTGACCCTAGCAATGTGTGATGGGACGGTGTTGAGGGAGATTCACTCTGTGTCTGACACCGGGTGTGTGTGATGGGACGGTGTGGAGGGAGATTCACTCTGTGTCTGACCCCGGGTGTGTGTGATGGAATGGAGTGGAGGGAGCTTCACTCTGTGTCTGACCCCGGGAGTGTGTGATGGGATGGTGTGGAGGGAGATTCACTCTGTGTCTGACCCCGGGAGTGTGTGTTGGGACGGTGTGGAGGGAGTTGCACTCTATGTCTGACCCCAGGAGTGTGTAATGGGACGGTGTGGAGTGAGATTCACTCTGTGTCTGACTCCGGGAGTGTGTAATGGGACGGTGTGGAGGGAGATTCACTATGTGTCTGACTCCGGGAATCTGTGATGGGATGGAGTGGAGGGAGCTTCACTCTGTTTCTGATCCCAGGAGTGTGTAATGGGACGGAGTGGAGGTACATTCACTCTGTGTCTGACCCCGGGTGTGTGTGATGGAATGGAGTGGAGGGAGGTTCACTCTGTGTCTGACTCCGGGAGTGTGTGATGGGACAGTGTGGAGGGAGCTTCACTCTGTTTCTGATCCCAGGAGTGTGTAATGGGACGGTGTGGAGGGAGGTTCACTCTCAGTCTGACCCCGGGTGAGTGATGGGACGGTGTGGAAGGAGATTCACTCTGTGTCTGACCCGGGAGTGTGTGATGGGATGGTGTGGAGGGAGATTCACTCTGTGCCTGACCCCAGGAGTGTGTAATGGGACGGTGTGGAGTGAGATTCACTCTGTGTCTGACCCTAGGAGTGTGTAATGGGACGGTGTGGAGTGAGATTCACACTGTGTCTGACCCCGGGAGTGTGTAATTGGACGGTGTGGAGGGAGATTCACTATGTGTCTGACTCCGGGAGTGTGTGATGGGATGGAGTGGAGGGAGCTTCACTCTGTTTCTGATCCCAGGAGTGTGTAATGGGACGGTGTGGAGTGAGATTCACTCTGTGTCTGACCCCAGGAGTGTGTGATGGGACGGCGTGGAGGGAGAGTCACTCTGTGTTTCACCCCAGGTGTGTGTGATGGGACAGTGTGGAGGGAGATTCACTCTGTGTCTGACCACGGGAGTCTGTGATGGGACGGCATGGAGAGAGAGTCACTCTGTGTTTCACCCCAGGTGTGTGTGATGGGACAGTGTGGAGGGAGATTCACTCTGTGTCTGACTCCAGGAGTGTGTGATGGGACGGTGTGGAGGGAGATTCACTTTCTGTCTAACCCGCGGAATGTGTGATGGGACGGTGTGGAGGGAGATTCACTCTGTGTCTGACCCCGGGAGTGTGTGATGGGACAGTGTGGAGAGAGATTCACTCTGTGTCTGACCCCGGCAGTGTGTGATGGGACAGTGTTGTGGCAGATTCACTCTGTGTCTCACCCCGGGAGTGTGTGTTGGGACGGTGTGGAGGGAGTTGCACTCTATGTCTGACCCCGGGAGTGTGTGATGGGACGGTTTGGAGGGAGAGTCACTCTGTGTCTGACACCCGGAGTGTGTGATGGGACGGTTTGGAGGGAGAGTCACTCTGTGTCTGACTGTGGGAGTCTGTGATCGGACAGTGTACAGAGAGATTCACTGTGTGTCTGAGCCCGGGAGTGTGTGATGGGACAGTGTGGAGGGAGATTCTCTCCGTGTTTTACCCCGGGAGTGTGTGATGGGACGGTGTGGAGGGAGATTCACTATGTGTCTGACACCGGGAGTGTGTGATGGGACGGTGTGGAGGGAGATTCACTCTGTGTCTGACACCGGGAGTGTGTGATGGGACGGTGTGGAGGGAGATTCACTCTGTGACTGACACCGGGAGTGTGTGATGGGACAGTGTGGAGGGGGTTTCACTCTGTGTCTGACCCCGGGAGTGTATGATGGGACGGTGTGGAGGTACATTCACTCTGTGTCTGACCCCGGGAGTGTGTGATGGGACAGTGTGGAGGGAGATTCACTCTGTGTCTGACACCGGGAGTGTGTGATGGGACAGTGTGGAGGGAGATTCACTCTGTGTCTGACCCCGGGATTGTGTGATGGGACAGTGTGGAGGGAGATTCACTCTCTGTCTGACTCCGGGAGTGTGTGATGGGACGGTGTGGAGGGAGATTCACTCTGTGTCTGACCCTAGCAGTGTGTGATGGGACGGTGTTGAGGGAGATTCACTCTGTGTCTTACCCAGGGAGTGTGAGTTTGGTCGGTGTGGAGGGGATTCAGTCTATGTCTGACCCCAGGACTGTTTGATGGGACCGATTGGAATGCGAGTCACTCTGTGTGTGACCGTGGGAGTCTGTGATGGGACGGTGTGGAGGGAGATTCACTCTGTGTATGACCGTGGGAGTCTGTGATGGGACGGTGTGGAGGGATATTCACTCTGTGTCTGACCCCGGGTGTGTGTGATGGGACGGTGTGGAGGGAGATTCACTCTGTGTCTGACCCCGCGAGTGTGTGATGGGACGGTGTGGAGGTACGTTCACTCTGCGTCTGACTCCGGGAGTGTGTGATGGGACAGTGTGGTGGCAGATTCACTCTGTGTCTCACCCCGGGAGTGTGTGTTGGGACGGTGTGGAGGGAGTTGCACTCTATGTCTGACCCCGGGAGTGTGTGATGGGACGGTTTGGAGGGAGAGTCACTCTGTGTCTGACACCCGGAGTGTGTGATGGGACGGTTTGGAGGGGAGTCACTCTGTGTCTGACCCCGGGAGTGTCTGATGGGACAGTGTGGAGGTACATTCACTCTGTGTCTGACCCCGGGAGTGTGTGATGGGATGGTGTGGAGGGAGATTCACTTTCTGTCTAACCCTCGGAATGTGTGATGGGACGGTGTGGAGGGAGATTCACTCTGTGTCTGACCCCGGGTATGTGTGATGGGATGGAGTGGAGGGAGCTTCACTCTGTTTCTGATCCCAGGCGTGTGTAATGGGACGGTGTGGAGGGAGGTTCACTCTGTGTCTGACTCCGGGAATGTGTAATGGGATGGTGTGGAGGGAGATTCTCTCTGTGCCTGACCCCAGGAGTGTGTAATGGGACAGTGTGTAGGGAGATTCACTCTGTGTCTGACCCCGGGTGTCTGTGATGGGATGGTGTGGAGGGAGATTCACTCTGTGTCTGACCCCGGGTGTGTGTGATGGAATGGAGTGGAGGGAGCTTCACTCTGTGTCTGACCCCGGGAGTGTGTGATGGGATGGTGTGGAGGGAGATTCACTCTGTGTCTGACCCCGGGAGTGTGTGTTGGGACGGTGTGGAGGGAGTTGCACTCTATGTCTGACCCCAGGAGTGTGTAATGGGACGGTGTGGAGTGAGATTCACTCTGTGTCTGACTCCGGGAGTGTGTAATGGGACGGTGTGGAGGGAGATTCACTATGTGTCTGACTCCGGGAATCTGTGATGGGATGGAGTGGAGGGAGCTTCACTCTGTTTCTGATCCCAGGAGTGTGTAATGGGACGGAGTGGAGGTACATTCACTCTGTGTCTGACCCCGGGTGTGTGTGATGGAATGGAGTGGAGGGAGGTTCACTCTGTGTCTGACTCCGGGAGTGTGTGATGGGACAGTGTGGAGGGAGCTTCACTCTGTTTCTGATCCCAGGAGTGTGTAATGGGACGGTGTGGAGGGAGGTTCACTCTCAGTCTGACCCCGGGTGAGTGATGGGACGGTGTGGAAGGAGATTCACTCTGTGTCTGACCCGGGAGTGTGTGATGGGATGGTGTGGAGGGAGATTCACTCTGTGCCTGACCCCAGGAGTGTGTAATGGGACGGTGTGGAGTGAGATTCACTCTGTGTCTGACCCTAGGAGTGTGTAATGGGACGGTGTGGAGTGAGATTCACACTGTGTCTGACCCCGGGAGTGTGTAATTGGACGGTGTGGAGGGAGATTCACTATGTGTCTGACTCCGGGAGTGTGTGATGGGATGGAGTGGAGGGAGCTTCACTCTGTTTCTGATCCCAGGAGTGTGTAATGGGACGGTGTGGAGTGAGATTCACTCTGTGTCTGACCCCAGGAGTGTGTGATGGGACGGCGTGGAGGGAGAGTCACTCTGTGTTTCACCCCAGGTGTGTGTGATGGGACAGTGTGGAGGGAGATTCACTCTGTGTCTGACCACGGGAGTCTGTGATGGGACGGCATGGAGAGAGAGTCACTCTGTGTTTCACCCCAGGTGTGTGTGATGGGACAGTGTGGAGGGAGATTCACTCTGTGTCTGACTCCAGGAGTGTGTGATGGGACGGTGTGGAGGGAGATTCACTTTCTGTCTAACCCGCGGAATGTGTGATGGGACGGTGTGGAGGGAGATTCACTCTGTGTCTGACCCCGGGAGTGTGTGATGGGACAGTGTGGAGAGAGATTCACTCTGTGTCTGACCCCGGCAGTGTGTGATGGGACAGTGTTGTGGCAGATTCACTCTGTGTCTCACCCCGGGAGTGTGTGTTGGGACGGTGTGGAGGGAGTTGCACTCTATGTCTGACCCCGGGAGTGTGTGATGGGACGGTTTGGAGGGAGAGTCACTCTGTGTCTGACACCCGGAGTGTGTGATGGGACGGTTTGGAGGGAGAGTCACTCTGTGTCTGACTGTGGGAGTCTGTGATCGGACAGTGTACAGAGAGATTCACTGTGTGTCTGAGCCCGGGAGTGTGTGATGGGACAGTGTGGAGGGAGATTCTCTCCGTGTTTTACCCCGGGAGTGTGTGATGGGACGGTGTGGAGGGAGATTCACTATGTGTCTGACACCGGGAGTGTGTGATGGGACGGTGTGGAGGGAGATTCACTCTGTGTCTGACACCGGGAGTGTGTGATGGGACGGTGTGGAGGGAGATTCACTCTGTGACTGACACCGGGAGTGTGTGATGGGACAGTGTGGAGGGGGTTTCACTCTGTGTCTGACCCCGGGAGTGTATGATGGGACGGTGTGGAGGTACATTCACTCTGTGTCTGACCCCGGGAGTGTGTGATGGGACAGTGTGGAGGGAGATTCACTCTGTGTCTGACACCGGGAGTGTGTGATGGGACAGTGTGGAGGGAGATTCACTCTGTGTCTGACCCCGGGATTGTGTGATGGGACAGTGTGGAGGGAGATTCACTCTCTGTCTGACTCCGGGAGTGTGTGATGGGACGGTGTGGAGGGAGATTCACTCTGTGTCTGACCCTAGCAGTGTGTGATGGGACGGTGTTGAGGGAGATTCACTCTGTGTCTTACCCAGGGAGTGTGAGTTTGGTCGGTGTGGAGGGGATTCAGTCTATGTCTGACCCCAGGACTGTTTGATGGGACCGATTGGAATGCGAGTCACTCTGTGTGTGACCGTGGGAGTCTGTGATGGGACGGTGTGGAGGGAGATTCACTCTGTGTATGACCGTGGGAGTCTGTGATGGGACGGTGTGGAGGGATATTCACTCTGTGTCTGACCCCGGGTGTGTGTGATGGGACGGTGTGGAGGGAGATTCACTCTGTGTCTGACCCCGCGAGTGTGTGATGGGACGGTGTGGAGGTACGTTCACTCTGCGTCTGACTCCGGGAGTGTGTGATGGGACAGTGTGGTGGCAGATTCACTCTGTGTCTCACCCCGGGAGTGTGTGTTGGGACGGTGTGGAGGGAGTTGCACTCTATGTCTGACCCCGGGAGTGTGTGATGGGACGGTTTGGAGGGAGAGTCACTCTGTGTCTGACACCCGGAGTGTGTGATGGGACGGTTTGGAGGGGAGTCACTCTGTGTCTGACCCCGGGAGTGTCTGATGGGACAGTGTGGAGGTACATTCACTCTGTGTCTGACCCCGGGAGTGTGTGATGGGATGGTGTGGAGGGAGATTCACTTTCTGTCTAACCCTCGGAATGTGTGATGGGACGGTGTGGAGGGAGATTCACTCTGTGTCTGACCCCGGGTATGTGTGATGGGATGGAGTGGAGGGAGCTTCACTCTGTTTCTGATCCCAGGCGTGTGTAATGGGACGGTGTGGAGGGAGGTTCACTCTGTGTCTGACTCCGGGAATGTGTAATGGGATGGTGTGGAGGGAGATTCTCTCTGTGCCTGACCCCAGGAGTGTGTAATGGGACAGTGTGTAGGGAGATTCACTCTGTGTCTGACCCCGGGTGTCTGTGATGGGATGGTGTGGAGGGAGATTCACTTTCTGTCTAACCCTCGGAATGTGTGATGGGACGGTGTGGAGGGAGCTTCACTCTGTTTCTGATTCCAGGAGTGTGTAATGGGATGGTGTGGATGGAGATTCACTCTGTGTCTGACTCTGGGAGTGTGTGATGGGATGGTGTGGAGGGAGCTTCACTCTGTTTCTGATCCCAGGAGTGTGTGATGGGATGGTGTGGATGGAGATTCACTCTGTGTCTGACTCCGGGAGTGTGTGATGGGATGGTGTGGAGGGAGATTCACTCTGTGCCTGACCCCAGGAGTGTCTCATACGACGGTGTGGAGGGGGTTTCACTCTATGTCTGACCCCGGGAGTGTATGATGGGACGGTGTGTAGGTACATTCACTCTGTGTGTGACCCCTGGAGTGTGTGATTGGATGGTGTGGAGGGAGATTCACTTTCTGTCTAATCCTCGGAGTGTGTGATAGGACGGTGTGGAGGGAGATTCACTCTGTGTCTGACCCTAGCAATGTGTGATGGGACGGTGTTGAGGGAGATTCACTCTGTGTCTGACCCCGGGTGTGTGTGATGGGACGGTGTGGAGGGAGATTCACTCTGTGTCTGACCCCGGGTGTGTGTGATGGAATGGAGTGGAGGGAGCTTCACTCTGTGTCTGACCCCGGGAGTGTGTGATGGGATGGTGTGAAGGGAGATTCACTCTGTGTCTGACCCCGGGCGTGTGTGATGGGACGGTGTGGAGGGAGATTCACTCTGTGTCTGACCCCAGGAGTGTGTGATGGGACAGTGTGGAGGGAGAGTCACTCTGTGTCTGACTGTGGGAGTCTGTGATCGGACAGTGTACAGAGAGATTCACTGTGTGTCTGAGCCCGGGAGTGTGTGATGGGACAGTGTGGAGGGAGATTCTCTCCGTGTTTTACCCCGGGAGTGTGTGATGGGACGGTGTGGAGGGAGATTCACTATGTGTCTGACACCGGGAGTGTGTGATGGGACGGTGTGGAGGGAGATTCACTCTGTGTCTGACACCGGGAGTGTGTGATGGGACGGTGTGGAGGGAGATTCACTCTGTGACTGACACCGGGAGTGTGTGATGGGACAGTGTGGAGGGGGTTTCACTCTGTGTCTGACCCCGGGAGTGTATGATGGGACGGTGTGGAGGTACATTCACTCTGTGTCTGACCCCGGGAGTGTGTGATGGGACAGTGTGGAGGGAGATTCACTCTGTGTCTGACACCGGGAGTGTGTGATGGGACAGTGTGGAGGGAGATTCACTCTGTGTCTGACCCCGGGATTGTGTGATGGGACAGTGTGGAGGGAGATTCACTCTCTGTCTGACTCCGGGAGTGTGTGATGGGACGGTGTGGAGGGAGATTCACTCTGTGTCTGACCCTAGCAGTGTGTGATGGGACGGTGTTGAGGGAGATTCACTCTGTGTCTTACCCAGGGAGTGTGAGTTTGGTCGGTGTGGAGGGGATTCAGTCTATGTCTGACCCCAGGACTGTTTGATGGGACCGATTGGAATGCGAGTCACTCTGTGTGTGACCGTGGGAGTCTGTGATGGGACGGTGTGGAGGGAGATTCACTCTGTGTATGACCGTGGGAGTCTGTGATGGGACGGTGTGGAGGGATATTCACTCTGTGTCTGACCCCGGGTGTGTGTGATGGGACGGTGTGGAGGGAGATTCACTCTGTGTCTGACCCCGCGAGTGTGTGATGGGACGGTGTGGAGGTACGTTCACTCTGCGTCTGACTCCGGGAGTGTGTGATGGGACAGTGTGGTGGCAGATTCACTCTGTGTCTCACCCCGGGAGTGTGTGTTGGGACGGTGTGGAGGGAGTTGCACTCTATGTCTGACCCCGGGAGTGTGTGATGGGACGGTTTGGAGGGAGAGTCACTCTGTGTCTGACACCCGGAGTGTGTGATGGGACGGTTTGGAGGGGAGTCACTCTGTGTCTGACCCCGGGAGTGTCTGATGGGACAGTGTGGAGGTACATTCACTCTGTGTCTGACCCCGGGAGTGTGTGATGGGATGGTGTGGAGGGAGATTCACTTTCTGTCTAACCCTCGGAATGTGTGATGGGACGGTGTGGAGGGAGATTCACTCTGTGTCTGACCCCGGGTATGTGTGATGGGATGGAGTGGAGGGAGCTTCACTCTGTTTCTGATCCCAGGCGTGTGTAATGGGACGGTGTGGAGGGAGGTTCACTCTGTGTCTGACTCCGGGAATGTGTAATGGGATGGTGTGGAGGGAGATTCTCTCTGTGCCTGACCCCAGGAGTGTGTAATGGGACAGTGTGTAGGGAGATTCACTCTGTGTCTGACCCCGGGTGTCTGTGATGGGATGGTGTGGAGGGAGATTCACTTTCTGTCTAACCCTCGGAATGTGTGATGGGACGGTGTGGAGGGAGCTTCACTCTGTTTCTGATTCCAGGAGTGTGTAATGGGATGGTGTGGATGGAGATTCACTCTGTGTCTGACTCTGGGAGTGTGTGATGGGATGGTGTGGAGGGAGCTTCACTCTGTTTCTGATCCCAGGAGTGTGTGATGGGATGGTGTGGATGGAGATTCACTCTGTGTCTGACTCCGGGAGTGTGTGATGGGATGGTGTGGAGGGAGATTCACTCTGTGCCTGACCCCAGGAGTGTCTCATACGACGGTGTGGAGGGGGTTTCACTCTATGTCTGACCCCGGGAGTGTATGATGGGACGGTGTGTAGGTACATTCACTCTGTGTGTGACCCCTGGAGTGTGTGATTGGATGGTGTGGAGGGAGATTCACTTTCTGTCTAATCCTCGGAGTGTGTGATAGGACGGTGTGGAGGGAGATTCACTCTGTGTCTGACCCTAGCAATGTGTGATGGGACGGTGTTGAGGGAGATTCACTCTGTGTCTGACCCCGGGTGTGTGTGATGGGACGGTGTGGAGGGAGATTCACTCTGTGTCTGACCCCGGGTGTGTGTGATGGAATGGAGTGGAGGGAGCTTCACTCTGTGTCTGACCCCGGGAGTGTGTGATGGGATGGTGTGAAGGGAGATTCACTCTGTGTCTGACCCCGGGCGTGTGTGATGGGACGGTGTGGAGGGAGATTCACTCTGTGTCTGACCCCAGGAGTGTGTGATGGGACAGTGTGTAGGGAGCTTCACTCTGTGTCTGACCCCGGGAGTCTGTGATGGGACGGCGTGGAGGGAGATTCACTCTGTGTCTGACCCTGGGAGTGTGTGATGGGACTGTGTGGAGGGAGATTCACTCTGTGTCTGACCCCAGGAGTGTGTGATGGGACAGTGTGTAGGGAGATTCACTCTGTGTCTGACCCTGGGAGTGTGTGATGGGACAGTGTGGAGGGAGATTCAGTCTGTGTCTGACCCCGGGAGTGTCTCATGGGACGGTGTGGAGGGGGTTTCACACTGTGTCTGACCCCCGGGAGTGTGTGATGTGACAGTGTGGAGGGAGATTCACTCTGTGTCTGACTCCGGGAGTCTGTGATGGGATGGTGTGTAGGGAGATTCACTTTCTGTCTGGCCCCGGGAGTGTGTGATGGGACGGTGTGGAGGGAGATTCACTCTGTGTCTGACCCTGGGAGTGTGTGATGGGACTTTGTGGAGGGAGAGTCACTCTGTATCTGACCCCGTGAGTGTGTGATGGGACAGTGTGGAGAGAGATTCACTCTGTGTCTGACCCCGGCAGTGTGTGATGGGACAGTGTGGTGGCAGATTCACTCTGTGTCTCACCCCGGGAGTGTGTGTTAGGACGGTGTGGAGGGAGTTACACTCTATGTCTGACCCCGGGAGTGTGTGATGGGACGGTTTGGAGGGAGAGTCACTCTGTGTCTGACACCCGGAGTGTGTGATGGGACGGTTTGGAGGGAGAGTCACTCTGTGTCTGACTGTGGGAGTCTGTGATCGGACAGTGTACAGGGAGATTCACTGTGTGTCTGAGCCCGGGAGTGTGTGATGGGACAGTGTGGAGGGAGATTCTCTCCGTGTTTTACCCCGGACGTGTGTGATGGGACGGTGTGGAGGGAGATTCACTTTCTGTCTAACCCTCGGAATGTGTGATGGGACGGTGTGGAGGGAGATTCACTCTGTGTCTGACCCTAGCAGTGTGTGATGGGACGGTGTGGAGGGATATTCACTCTGTGTCTGACCCCGGGAGTGTGAGTTTGGTCGGTGCGGAGGGGATTCACTCTATGTCTGACCGTGGGAGTCTGTGATGGGACGGTGTGGAGGGATATTCACTCTGTGTCTAACCCAGGGAGTGTGAGTTTGGTCGGTGTGGAGGGGATTCACTCTATGTCTGACCCCAAGAGTGTTTGATGGGACAGTTTGGAGAGAGAGTCCCTCTGTGTGTGACCGTGGGAGTCTGTGATGGGACGGTGTGGAGGGTGATTCACTCTGCGTCTGACTCCGGGAGTCTGTGATGGGACGGTGTGGAGGGAGATTCACTCTGTATCTGACCCCGGGAGTGTGTGATGCGACAGTGTGGTGGGAGATTCACTCTGTGTCTGACCCTGTGAGTGTGTGATGGGACTGTGTGGAGGGAGAGTCACTCTGTGCCTGACCCCGGGAGTGTCTCATGGGACGGTGTGGAGGGGGTTTCACTCTGTGTCTGACCCCGGGAGTGTGTGATGGGACGGTGTAGAGGGAGAGTCACTCTGTATCTGACGCCGGGAGTGTGTGATGGGACAGTGTGGAGGGAGAGTCACTCTGTATCTGACCCCGTGAGTGTGTGATGGGACAGTGTGGAGGGAGATTCACTCTGTGTCTGACCCCGGCAGTGTGTGATGGGACAGTGTGGAGGGAGAGTCACTCTGTGTCTGACCCCGGGAGTGTGTGATGGGACAGTGTGGAGGGAGAGTCACTCTGTGTCTGACTCCGGGAGTGTGTGATGGGATGGTGTGGAGGGAGATTCACTCTGTGCCTGACCCCAGGAGTGTGTGATGGGACAGTGTGGAGGGAGAGTCACTCTGTATCTGACCCCGGGGGTGTGTGATGGGACAGTGTGGAGGGAGAGTCACTCTGTATCTGACCCCGTGAGTGTGTGATGGGACAGTGTGGAGAGAGATTCACTCTGTGTCTGACCCCGGCAGTGTGTGATGGGACAGTGTGGTGGCAGATTCACTCTGTGTCTCACCCCGGGAGTGTGTGTTGGGACGGTGTGGAGGGAGTTGCACTCTATGTCTGACCCCGGGAGTGTGTGATGGGACGGTTTGGAGGGAATGTCACTCTGTGTCTGACACCCGGAGTGTGTGATGGGACGGTTTGGAGGGAGAGTCACTCTGTGTCTGACCCCGGGAGTGTCTGATGGGACAGTGTGGATGGGGTTTCACTGTGTGTCTGACTGTTGGAGTCTGTGATCGGACAGTGTACAGGGAGATTCACTGTGTGTCTGAGCCCGGGAGTGTGTGATGGGACAGTGTGGAGGGAGATTCTCTCCGTGTTTTACCCCGGACGTGTGTGATGGGATGGTGTGGAGGGAGATTCACTCTGTGTCTGACACCGCCAGTGTGTGATGGGACGGTGTGGAGGGAGATTCACTCTGTGTCTGACACCCGGAGTGTGTGTTGGGACGGTCTGGAGGGGGTTTCACTCTGTGTCTGACCCCGGGAGTGTGTGATGGGATGGTGTGGAGGGAGATTCACTTTCTGTCTAACCCTCGGAATGTGTGATGGGACGGTGTGGAGGGAGATTCACTCTGTGTCTGATCCCGGAGTGTGTGATGGGACGGTGTGGAGGGAGCTTCACTCTGTGTCTGACTCCGGGAGTGTGTGATGGGATGGTGTGGAGGGAGCTTCACTCTGTTTCTGATCCCAGGAGTGTGTAATGGGATGGTGTGGATGGAGATTCACTCTGTGTCTGACTCCGGGAGTGTGTGATGGGACGGTGTGGAGGTACATTCACTCTGTGTGTGACCCCTGGAGTGTGTGATTGGATGGTGTGGAGGGAGATTCACTTTCTGTCTAATCCTCGGAATGTGTGATGGGACGGTGTGGAGGGAGATTCACTCTGTGTCTGACCCTAGCGATGTGTGATGGGACGGTGTTGAGGGAGATTCACTCTGTGTCTGACCCCGGAGTGTGTGATGGGACGGTGTGGAGGGAGCTTCACTCTGTGTCTGACCCCGGGTGTGTGTGATGGAATGGAGTGGAGGGAGCTTCACTCTGTGTCTGACCCCGGGAGTGTGTGATGGGATGGTGTGGAGGGAGATTCACTCTGTGTCTGACCCCGGGAGTGTGTGTTGGGACGGTGTGGAGGGAGTTGCACTCTATGTCTGACCCCAGGAGTGTGTAATGGGACGGTGTGGAGTGAGATTCACTCTGTGTCTGACTCCGGGAGTGTGTAATGGGACGGTGTGGAGGGAGATTCACTATGTGTCTGACTACGGGAATCTGTGATGGGATGGAGTGGAGGGAGCTTCACTCTGTTTCTGATCCCAGGAGTGTGTAATGGGACGGAGTGGAGGTACATTCACTCTGTGTCTGACCCCGGGTGTGTGTGATGGAATGGAGTGGAGGGAGGTTCACTCTGTGTCTGACTCCGGGAGTGTGTGATGTGACAGTGTGGAGGGAGCTTCACTCTGTTTCTGATCCCAGGAGTGTGTAATGGGACGGTGTGGAGGGAGGTTCACTCTCAGTCTGACCCCGGGTGAGTGATGGGACGGTGTGGAAGGAGATTCACTCTGTGTCTGACCCGGGAGTGTGTGATGGGATGGTGTGGAGGGAGATTCACTCTGTGCCTGACCCCAGGAGTGTGTAATGGGACGGTGTGGAGTGAGATTCACTCTGTGTCTGACCCCAGGAGTGTGTAATGGGACGGTGTGGAGTGAGATTCACTCTGTGTCTGACCCCGGGAGTGTGTAATTGGACGGTGTGGAGGGAGATTCACTATGTGTCTGACCCCGGCAGTGTGTGATGGGACAGTGTGGTGGCAGATTCACTCTGTGTCTCACCCCGGGAGTGTGTGTTAGGACGGTGTGGAGGGAGTTACACTCTATGTCTGACCCCGGGAGTGTGTGATGGGACGGTTTGGAGGGAGAGTCACTCTGTGTCTGACACCCGGAGTGTGTGATGGGACGGTTTGGAGGGAGAGTCACTCTGTGTCTGACTGTGGGAGTCTGTGATCGGACAGTGTACAGGGAGATTCACTGTGTGTCTGAGCCCGGGACTGTGTGATGGGACAGTGTGGAGGGAGATTCTCTCCGTGTTTTACCCCGGACGTGTGTGATGGGACGGTGTGGAGGGAGATTCACTTTCTGTCTAACCCTCGGAATGTGTGATGGGACGGTGTGGAGGGAGATTCACTCTGTGTCTGACCCTAGCAGTGTGTGATGGGACGGTGTGGAGGGATATTCACTCTGTGTCTGACCCCGGGAGTGTGAGTTTGGTCGGTGCGGAGGGGATTCACTCTATGTCTGACCGTGGGAGTCTGTGATGGGACGGTGTGGAGGGATATTCACTCTGTGTCTAACCCAGGGAGTGTGAGTTTGGTCGGTGTGGAGGGGATTCACTCTATGTCTGACCCCAAGAGTGTTTGATGGGACCGTTTGGAGAGAGAGTCCCTCTGTGTGTGACCGTGGGAGTCTGTGATGGGACGGTGTGGAGGGTGATTCACTCTGCGTCTGACTCCGGGAGTCTGTGATGGGACGGTGAGGAGGGAGATTCACTCTGTATCTGACCCCAGGAGTGTGTGATGCGACAGTGTGGTGGGAGATTCACTCTGTGTCTGACCCTGTGAGTGTGTGATGGGACTGTGTGGAGGGAGAGTCACTCTGTGCCTGACCCCGGGAGTGTCTCATGGGACGGTGTGGAGGGGGTTTCACTCTGTGTCTGACCCCGGGAGTGTGTGATGGGACGGTGTAGAGGGAGAGTCACTCTGTATCTGACGCCGGGAGTGTGTGATGGGACAGTGTGGAGGGAGAGTCACTCTGTATCTGACCCCGTGAGTGTGTGATGGGACAGTGTGGAGGGAGATTCACTCTGTGTCTGACCCCGGCAGTGTGTGATGGGACAGTGTGGAGGGAGAGTCACTCTGTGTCTGACCCCGGGAGTGTGTGATGGGACAGTGTGGAGGGAGAGTCACTCTGTGTCTGACTCCGGGAGTGTGTGATGGGATGGTGTGGAGGGAGATTCACTCTGTGCCTGACCCCAGGAGTGTGTGATGGGACGGTGTGGAGGGAGAGTCACTCTGTGTCTGACCCCGGGGGTGTGTGATGGGACAGTGTGGAGGGAGAGTCACTCTGTATCTGACCCCGTGAGTGTGTGATGGGACAGTGTGGAGAGAGATTCACTCTGTGTCTGACCCCGGCAGTGTGTGATGGGACAGTGTGGAGGGAGCTTCACTCTGTATCTGACCCCGGGAGTGTGTGATGGGACGGTGTGGAGGGAGATTCACTCTGTGTCTGACACCGGGAGTGTGTGATGGGACAGTGTGGTGGCAGATTCACTCTGTGTCTCACCCAGGGAGTGTGTGTTGGGACGGTGTGGAGGGAGTTGCACTCTATGTCTGACCCCGGGAGTGTGTGATGGGACGGTTTGGAGGGAATGTCACTCTGTGTCTGACACCCGGAGTGTGTGATGGGACGGTTTGGAGGGAGAGTCACTCTGTGTCTGACCCCGGCTGTGTGTGATGGAATGGAGTGGAGGGAGCTTCACTCTGTGTCTGACCCCGGGAGTGTGTGTTGGGACGGTGTGGAGGGAGTTGCACTCTATGTCTGACCCCAGGAGTGTGTAATGGGACGGTGTGGAGTGAGATTCACTCTGTGTCTGACTCCGGGAGTGTGTAATGGGACGGTGTGGAGGGAGATTCACTATGTGTCTGACTACGGGAATCTGTGATGGGATGGAGTGGAGGGAGCTTCACTCTGTTTCTGATCCCAGGAGTGTGTAATGGGACGGAGTGGAGGTACATTCACTCTGTGTCTGACCCCGGGTGTGTGTGATGGAATGGAGTGGAGGGAGGTTCACTCTGTGTCTGACTCCGGGAGTGTGTGATGTGACAGTGTGGAGGGAGCTTCACTCTGTTTCTGATCCCAGGAGTGTGTAATGGGACGGTGTGGAGGGAGGTTCACTCTCAGTCTGACCCCGGGTGAGTGATGGGACGGTGTGGAAGGAGATTCACTCTGTGTCTGACCCGGGAGTGTGTGATGGGATGGTGTGGAGGGAGATTCACTCTGTGCCTGACCCCAGGAGTGTGTAATGGGACGGTGTGGAGTGAGATTCACTCTGTGTCTGACCCCAGGAGTGTGTAATGGGACGGTGTGGAGTGAGATTCACTCTGTGTCTGACCCCGGGAGTGTGTAATTGGACGGTGTGGAGGGAGATTCACTATGTGTCTGACCCCGGGAGTGTGTGTTAGGACGGTGTGGAGGGAGTTACACTCTATGTCTGACCCCGGGAGTGTGTGATGGGACGGTTTGGAGGGAGAGTCACTCTGTGTCTGACACCCGGAGTGTGTGATGGGACGGTTTGGAGGGAGAGTCACTCTGTGTCTGACTGTGGGAGTCTGTGATCGGACAGTGTACAGGGAGATTCACTGTGTGTCTGAGCCCGGGAGTGTGTGATGGGACAGTGTGGAGGGAGATTCTCTCCGTGTTTTACCCCGGATGTGTGTGATGGGACGGTGTGGAGGGAGATTCACTTTCTGTCTAACCCTCGGAATGTGTGATGGGACGGTGTGGAGGGAGATTCACTCTGTGTCTGACCCTAGCAGTGTGTGATGGGACGGTGTGGAGGGATATTCACTCTGTGTCTGACCCCGGGAGTGTGAGTTTGGTCGGTGCGGAGGGGATTCACTCTATGTCTGACCGTGGGAGTCTGTGATGGGACGGTGTGGAGGGATATTCACTCTGTGTCTAACCCAGGGAGTGTGAGTTTGGTCGGTGTGGAGGGGATTCACTCTATGTCTGACCCCAAGAGTGTTTGATGGGACCGTTTGGAGAGAGAGTCCCTCTGTGTGTGACCGTGGGAGTCTGTGATGGGACGGTGTGGAGGGTGATTCACTCTGCGTCTGACTCCGGGAGTCTGTGATGGGACGGTGTGGAGGGAGATTCACTCTGTATCTGACCCCAGGAGTGTGTGATGCGACAGTGTGGTGGGAGATTCACTCTGTCTGACCCCGGGAGTGTGTGATGGGACTGTGTGGAGGGAGAGTCACTCTGTGCCTGACCCCGGGAGTGTCTCATGGGACGGTGTGGAGGGGGTTTCACTCTGTGTCTGACCCCGGGAGTGTGTGATGGGACGGTGTGGAGGGAGAGTCACTCTGTATCTGACGCCGGGAGTGTGTGATGGGACAGTGTGGAGGGAGAGTCACTCTGTATCTGACCCCGTGAGTGTGTGATGGGACAGTGTGGAGGGAGATTCACTCTGTGTCTGACCCCGGCAGTGTGTGATGGGACAGTGTGGAGGGAGAGTCACTCTGTGTCTGACCCCGGGAGTGTGTGATGGGACAGTGTGGAGGGAGAGTCACTCTGTGTCTGACTCCGGGAGTGTGTGATGGGATGGTGTGGAGGGAGATTCACTCTGTGCCTGACCCCAGGAGTGTGTGATGGGACAGTGTGGAGGGAGAGTCACTCTGTATCTGACCCCGGGGGTGTGTGATGGGACAGTGTGGAGGGAGAGTCACTCTGTATCTGACCCCGTGAGTGTGTGATGGGACAGTGTGGAGAGAGATTCACTCTGTGTCTGACCCCGGCAGTGTGTGATGGGACAGTGTGGTGGCAGATTCACTCTGTGTCTCACCCAGGGAGTGTGTGTTGGGACGGTGTGGAGGGAGTTGCACTCTATGTCTGACCCCGGGAGTGTGTGATGGGACGGTTTGGAGGGAATGTCACTCTGTGTCTGACACCCGGAGTGTGTGATGGGACGGTTTGGAGGGAGAGTCACTCTGTGTCTGACCCCGGGAGTGTCTGATGGGACAGTGTGGATGGGGTTTCACTGTGTGTCTGACTGTGGGAGTCTGTGATCGGACAGTGTACAGGAAGATTCACTGTGTGTCTGAGCCCGGGAGTGTGTGATGGGACAGTGTGGAGGGAGATTCTCTCCGTGTTTTACCCCGGACGTGTGTGATGGGATGGTGTGGAGGGAGATTCACTCTGTGTCTGACACCGCCAGTGTGTGATGGGACGGTGTGGAGGGAGATTCACTCTGTGTCTGACACCCGGAGTGTGTGTTGGGACGGTCTGGAGGGGGTTTCACTCTGTGTCTGACCCCGGGAGTGTGTGATGGGATGGTGTGGAGGGAGATTCACTTTCTGTCTAACCCTCGGAATGTGTGATGGGACGGTGTGGAGGGAGATTCACTCTGTGTCTGATCCCGGAGTGTGTGATGGGACGGTGTGGAGGGAGCTTCACTCTGTGTCTGACTCCGGGAGTGTGTGATGGGATGGTGTGGAGGGAGCTTCACTCTGTTTCTGATCCCAGGAGTGTGTAATGGGATGGTGTGGATGGAGATTCACTCTGTGTCTGACTCCGGGAGTGTGTGATGGGACGGTGTGGAGGTACATTCACTCTGTGTGTGACCCCTGGAGTGTGTGATTGGATGGTGTGGAGGGAGATTCACTTTCTGTCTAATCCTCGGAATGTGTGATGGGACGGTGTGGAGGGAGATTCACTCTGTGTCTGACCCTAGCGATGTGTGATGGGACGGTGTTGAGGGAGATTCACTCTGTGTCTGACCCCGGGTGTGTGTGATGGGACGGTGTGGAGGGAGATTCACTCTGTGTCTGACCCCGGGTGTGTGTGATGGAATGGAGTGGAGGGAGCTTCACTCTGTGTCTGACCCCGGGAGTGTGTGATGGGATGGTGTGGAGGGAGATTCACTCTGTGTCTGACCCCGGGAGTGTGTGTTGGGACGGTGTGGAGGGAGTTGCACTCTATGTCTGACCCCAGGAGTGTGTAATGGGACGGTGTGGAGTGAGATTCACTCTGTGTCTGACTCCGGGAGTGTGTAATGGGACGGTGTGGAGGGAGATTCACTATGTGTCTGACTCCGGGAATCTGTGATGGGATGGAGTGGAGGGAGCTTCACTCTGTTTCTGATCCCAGGAGTGTGTAATGGGACGGAGTGGAGGTACATTCACTCTGTGTCTGACCCCGGGTGTGTGTGATGGAATGGAGTGGAGGGAGGTTCACTCTGTGTCTGACTCCGGGAGTGTGTGATGTGACAGTGTGGAGGGAGCTTCACTCTGTTTCTGATCCCAGGAGTGTGTAATGGGACGGTGTGGAGGGAGGTTCACTCTCAGTCTGACCCCGGGTGAGTGATGGGACGGTGTGGAAGGAGATTCACTCTGTGTCTGACCCGGGAGTGTGTGATGGGATGGTGTGGAGGGAGATTCACTCTGTGCCTGACCCCAGGAGTGTGTAATGGGACGGTGTGGAGTGAGATTCACTCTGTGTCTGACCCCGGGAGTGTCTCATGGGACGGTGTGGAGGGGGTTTCACTCTGTGTCTGACCCCGGGAGTGTGTGATGGGACAGTGTGGAGGGAGAGTCACTCTGTATCTGACCCCGTGAGTGTGTGATGGGACAGTGTGGAGGGAGATTCACTCTGTGTCTGACCCCGGCAGTGTGTGATGGGACAGTGTGGAGGGAGAGTCACTCTGTGTCTGACCCCGGGAGTGTGTGATGGGACAGTGTGGAGGGAGAGTCACTCTGTGTCTGACTCCGGGAGTGTGTGATGGGATGGTGTGGAGGGAGATTCACTCTGTGCCTGACCCCAGGAGTGTGTGATGGGACAGTGTGGAGGGAGAGTCACTCTGTATCTGACCCCGGGGGTGTGTGATGGGACAGTGTGGAGGGAGAGTCACTCTGTATCTGACCCCGTGAGTGTGTGATGGGACAGTGTGGAGAGAGATTCACTCTGTGTCTGACCCCGGCAGTGTGTGATGGGACAGTGTGGTGGCAGATTCACTCTGTGTCTCACCCAGGGAGTGTGTGTTGGGACGGTGTGGAGGGAGTTGCACTCTATGTCTGACCCCGGGAGTGTGTGATGGGACGGTTTGGAGGGAATGTCACTCTGTGTCTGACACCCGGAGTGTGTGATGGGACGGTTTGGAGGGAGAGTCACTCTGTGTCTGACCCCGGGAGTGTCTGATGGGACAGTGTGGATGGGGTTTCACTGTGTGTCTGACTGTGGGAGTCTGTGATCGGACAGTGTACAGGAAGATTCACTGTGTGTCTGAGCCCGGGAGTGTGTGATGGGACAGTGTGGAGGGAGATTCTCTCCGTGTTTTACCCCGGACGTGTGTGATGGGATGGTGTGGAGGGAGATTCACTCTGTGTCTGACACCGCCAGTGTGTGATGGGACGGTGTGGAGGGAGATTCACTCTGTGTCTGACACCCGGAGTGTGTGTTGGGACGGTCTGGAGGGGGTTTCACTCTGTGTCTGACCCCGGGAGTGTGTGATGGGATGGTGTGGAGGGAGATTCACTTTCTGTCTAACCCTCGGAATGTGTGATGGGACGGTGTGGAGGGAGATTCACTCTGTGTCTGATCCCGGAGTGTGTGATGGGACGGTGTGGAGGGAGCTTCACTCTGTGTCTGACTCCGGGAGTGTGTGATGGGATGGTGTGGAGGGAGCTTCACTCTGTTTCTGATCCCAGGAGTGTGTAATGGGATGGTGTGGATGGAGATTCACTCTGTGTCTGACTCCGGGAGTGTGTGATGGGACGGTGTGGAGGTACATTCACTCTGTGTGTGACCCCTGGAGTGTGTGATTGGATGGTGTGGAGGGAGATTCACTTTCTGTCTAATCCTCGGAATGTGTGATGGGACGGTGTGGAGGGAGATTCACTCTGTGTCTGACCCTAGCGATGTGTGATGGGACGGTGTTGAGGGAGATTCACTCTGTGTCTGACCCCGGGTGTGTGTGATGGGACGGTGTGGAGGGAGATTCACTCTGTGTCTGACCCCGGGTGTGTGTGATGGAATGGAGTGGAGGGAGCTTCACTCTGTGTCTGACCCCGGGAGTGTGTGATGGGATGGTGTGGAGGGAGATTCACTCTGTGTCTGACCCCGGGAGTGTGTGTTGGGACGGTGTGGAGGGAGTTGCACTCTATGTCTGACCCCAGGAGTGTGTAATGGGACGGTGTGGAGTGAGATTCACTCTGTGTCTGACTCCGGGAGTGTGTAATGGGACGGTGTGGAGGGAGATTCACTATGTGTCTGACTCCGGGAATCTGTGATGGGATGGAGTGGAGGGAGCTTCACTCTGTTTCTGATCCCAGGAGTGTGTAATGGGACGGAGTGGAGGTACATTCACTCTGTGTCTGACCCCGGGTGTGTGTGATGGAATGGAGTGGAGGGAGGTTCACTCTGTGTCTGACTCCGGGAGTGTGTGATGTGACAGTGTGGAGGGAGCTTCACTCTGTTTCTGATCCCAGGAGTGTGTAATGGGACGGTGTGGAGGGAGGTTCACTCTCAGTCTGACCCCGGGTGAGTGATGGGACGGTGTGGAAGGAGATTCACTCTGTGTCTGACCCGGGAGTGTGTGATGGGATGGTGTGGAGGGAGATTCACTCTGTGCCTGACCCCAGGAGTGTGTAATGGGACGGTGTGGAGTGAGATTCACTCTGTGTCTGACCCCAGGAGTGTGTAATGGGACGGTGTGGAGTGAGATTCACTCTGTGTCTGACCCCGGGAGTGTGTAATTGGACGGTGTGGAGGGAGATTCACTATGTGTCTGACCCCGGGAGTGTGTGTTAGGACGGTGTGGAGGGAGTTACACTCTATGTCTGACCCCGGGAGTGTGTGATGGGACGGTTTGGAGGGAGAGTCACTCTGTGTCTGACACCCGGAGTGTGTGATGGGACGGTGTGGAGGGAGAGTCACTCTGTGTCTGACCCTAGGAGTGTGTAATGGGACTGTGTGGAGTGAGATTCACTCTGTGTCTGACCCCGGGAGTGTGTAATTGGACGGTGTGGAGGGAGATTCGCTATGTGTCTGACTCCGGGAGTGTGTGATGGGATGGAGTGGAGGGAGCTTCACTCTGTTTCTGATCCCAGGAGTGTGTAATGGGACGGTGTGGAGTGAGATTCACTCTGTGTCTGACCCCAGGAGTGTGTGATGGGACGGCGTGGAGGGAGAGTCACTCTGTGTTTCACCCCAGGTGTGTGTGATGGGACAGTGTGGAGGGAGATTCACTCTGTGTCTGACCACGGGAGTCTGTGATGGGACGGCATGGAGAGAGAGTCACTCTGTGTTTCACCCCAGGTGTGTGTGATGGGACAGTGTGGAGGGAGATTCACTCTGTGTCTGACTCCAGGAGTGTGTGATGGGACGGTGTGGAGGGAGATTCACTCTCTGTCTAACCCTCGGAATGTGTGATGGGACGGTGTGGAGGGAGATTCACTCTGTGTCTGACCCCGGGAGTGTGTGATGGGACAGTGTGGAGAGAGATTCACTCTGTGTCTGACCCCGGGAGTGTGTGTTGGGACGGTGTGGAGGGAGATTCACTCTGTGTCTGACCCCGGGAGTGTGTGATGGGACAGTGTGGTGGCAGATTCACTCTGTGTCTCACCCCGGGAGTGTGTGTTGGGACGGTGTGGAGGGAGTTGCACTCTATGTCTGACCCCGGGAGTGTGTGATGGGACGGTTTGGAGGGAGAGTCACTCTGTGTCTGACACCCGGAGTGTGTGATGGGACGGTTTGGAGGGAGAGTCACTCTGTGTCTGACTGTGGGAGTCTGTGATCGGACAGTGTACAGAGAGATTCACTGTGTGTCTGAGCCCGGGAGTGTGTGATGGGACAGTGTGGAGGGAGATTCTCTCCGTGTTTTACCCCGGGAGTGTGTGATGGGACGGTGTGGAGGGAGATTCACTATGTGTCTGACACCGGGAGTGTGTGATGGGACGGTGTGGAGGGAGATTCACTCTGTGTCTGACACCGGGAGTGTGTGATGGGACGGTGTGGAGGGAGATTCACTCTGTGACTGACACCGGGAGTGTGTGATGGGACAGTGTGGAGGGGGTTTCACTCTGTGTCTGACCCCGGGAGTGTATGATGGGACGGTGTGGAGGTACATTCACTCTGTGTCTGACCCCGGGAGTGTGTGATGGGACAGTGTGGAGGGAGATTCACTCTGTGTCTGACACCGGGGGTGTGTGATGGGACAGTGTGGAGGGAGATTCACTCTGTGTCTGACCCCGGGAGTGTGTGATGGGACAGTGTGGAGGGAGATTCACTCTCTGTCTGACTCCGGGAGTGTGTGATGGGACGGTGTGGAGGGAGATTCACTCTGTGTCTGACCCTAGCAGTGTGTGATGGGACGGTGTTGAGGGAGATTCACTCTGTGTCTAACCCAGGGAGTGTGAGTTTGGTCGGTGTGGAGGGGATTCAGTCTATGTCTGACCCCAGGACTGTTTGATGGGACCGATTGGAATGCGAGTCACTCTGTGTGTGACCGTGGGAGTCTGTGATGGGACGGTGTGGAGGGAGATTCACTCTGTGTATGACCGTGGGAGTCTGTGATGGGACGGTGTGGAGGGATATTCACTCTGTGTCTGACCCCGGGTGTGTGTGATGGGACGGTGTGGAGGGAGATTCACTCTGTGTCTGACCCCGCGAGTGTGTGATGGGACGGTGTGGAGGTACGTTCACTCTGCGTCTGACTCCGGGAGTGTGTGATGGGACAGTGTGGTGGCAGATTCACTCTGTGTCTCACCCCAGGAGTGTGTGTTGGGACGGTGTGGAGGGAGTTGCACTCTATGTCTGACCCCGGGAGTGTGTGATGGGACGGTTTGGAGGGAGAGTCACTCTGTGTCTGACACCCGGAGTGTGTGATGGGACGGTTTGGAGGGAGAGTCACTCTGTGTCTGACCCCGGGAGTGTCTGATGGGACAGTGTGGAGGTACATTCACTCTGTGTCTGACCCCGGGAGTGTGTGATGGGATGGTGTGGAGGGAGATTCACTTTCTGTCTAACCCTCGGAATGTGTGATGGGACGGTGTGGAGGGAGATTCACTCTGTGTCTGACCCCGGGTATGTGTGATGGGATGGAGTGGAGGGAGCTTCACTCTGTTTCTGATCCCAGGCGTGTGTAATGGGACGGTGTGGAGGGAGGTTCACTCTGTGTCTGACTCCGGGAATGTGTAATGGGATGGTGTGGAGGGAGATTCTCTCTGTGCCTGACCCCAGGAGTGTGTAATGGGACAGTGTGTAGGGAGATTCACTCTGTGTCTGACCCCGGGTGTCTGTGATGGGATGGTGTGGAGGGAGATTCACTTTCTGTCTAACCCTCGGAATGTGTGATGGGACGGTGTGGAGGGAGCTTCACTCTGTTTCTGATCCCAGGAGTGTGTAATGGGATGGTGTGGATGGAGATTCACTCTGTGTCTGACTCTGGGAGTGTGTGATGGGATGGTGTGGAGGGAGCTTCACTCTGTTTCTGATCCCAGGAGTGTGTAATGGGATGGTGTGGATGGAGATTCACTCTGTGTCTGACTCCGGGAGTGTGTGATGGGATGGTGTGGAGGGAGATTCACTCTGTGCCTGACCCCAGGAGTGTCTCATACGACGGTGTGGAGGGGGTTTCACTCTATGTCTGACCCCGGGAGTGTATGATGGGACGGTGTGTAGGTACATTCACTCTGTGTGTGACCCCTGGAGTGTGTGATTGGATGGTGTGGAGGGAGATTCACTTTCTGTCTAATCCTCGGAGTGTGTGATGGGACGGTGTGGAGAGAGATTCACTCTGTGTCTGACCCTAGCAATGTGTGATGGGACGGTGTTGAGGGAGATTCACTCTGTGTCTGACCCCGGGTGTGTGTGATGGGACGGTGTGGAGGGAGATTCACTCTGTGTCTGACCCCCGGTGTCTGTGATGGAATGGAGTGGAGGGAGCTTCACTCTGTGTCTGACCCCGGGAGTGTGTGATGGGATGGTGTGAAGGGAGATTCACTCTGTGTCTGACCCCGGGCGTGTGTGATGGGACGGTGTGGAGGGAGATTCACTCTGTGTCTGACCCCAGGAGTGTGTGATGGGACAGTGTGTAGGGAGATTCACTCTGTGTCTGACCCTGGGAGTGTGTGATGGGACTGTGTGGAGGGAGATTCACTCTGTGTCTGACCCCAGGAGTGTGTGATGGGACAGTGTGTAGGGAGATTCACTCTGTGTCTGACCCTGGGAGTGTGTGATGGGACAGTGTGGAGGGAGATTCACTCTGTGTCTGACTCCGGGAGTCTGTGATGGGATGGTGTGGAGGGAGATTCACTTTCTGTCTGGCCCCGGGAGTGTGTGATGGGACGGTGTGGAGGGAGATTCACTCTGTGTCTGACCCTGGGAGTGTGTGATGGGACTTTGTGGAGGGAGAGTCACTCTGTGTCTGACCCTGGGAGTGTGTGATGGGACTTTGTGGAGGGAGAGTCACTCTGTATCTGACCCCGTGAGTGTGTGATGGGACAGTGTGGAGAGAGATTCACTCTGTGTCTGACCCCGGCAGTGTGTGATGGGACAGTGTGGTGGCAGATTCACTCTGTGTCTCACCCCGGGAGTGTGTGTTAGGACGGTGTGGAGGGAGTTACACTCTATGTCTGACCCCGGGAGTGTGTGATGGGACGGTTTGGAGGGAGAGTCACTCTGTGTCTGACACCCGGAGTGTGTGATGGGACGGTTTGGAGGGAGAGTCACTCTGTGTCTGACTGTGGGAGTCTGTGATCGGACAGTGTACAGGGAGATTCACTGTGTGTCTGAGCCCGGGAGTGTGTGATGGGACAGTGTGGAGGGAGATTCTCTCCGTGTTTTACCCCGGACGTGTGTGATGGGACGGTGTGGAGGGAGATTCACTTTCTGTCTAACCCTCGGAATGTGTGATGGGACGGTGTGGAGGGAGATTCACTCTGTGTCTGACCCTAGCAGTGTGTGATGGGACGGTGTGGAGGGATATTCACTCTGTGTCTGACCCCGGGAGTGTGAGTTTGGTCGGTGCGGAGGGGATTCACTCTATGTCTGACCGTGGGAGTCTGTGATGGGACGGTGTGGAGGGATATTCACTCTGTGTCTAACCCAGGGAGTGTGAGTTTGGTCGGTGTGGAGGGGATTCACTCTATGTCTGACCCCAAGAGTGTTTGATGGGACCGTTTGGAGAGAGAGTCCCTCTGTGTGTGACCGTGGGAGTCTGTGATGGGACGGTGTGGAGGGTGATTCACTCTGCGTCTGACTCCGGGAGTCTGTGATGGGACGGTGTGGAGGGAGATTCACTCTGTATCTGACCCCAGGAGTGTGTGATGCGACAGTGTGGTGGGAGATTCACTCTGTGTCTGACCCTGTGAGTGTGTGATGGGACTGTGTGGAGGGAGAGTCACTCTGTGCCTGACCCCGGGAGTGTCTCATGGGACGGTGTGGAGGGGGTTTCACTCTGTGTCTGACCCCGGGAGTGTGTGATGGGACGGTGTAGAGGGAGAGTCACTCTGTATCTGACGCCGGGAGTGTGTGATGGGACAGTGTGGAGGGAGAGTCACTCTGTGTCTGACCCCGGGAGTGTGTGATGGGACAGTGTGGAGGGAGAGTCACTCTGTGTCTGACTCCGGGAGTGTGTGATGGGATGGTGTGGAGGGAGATTCACTCTGTGCCTGACCCCAGGGGTGTGTGATGGGACAGTGTGGAGGGAGAGTCACTCTGTATCTGACCCCGGGAGTGTGTGATGGGACAGTGTGGAGGGAGAGTCACTCTGTATCTGACCCCGTGAGTGTGTGATGGGACAGTGTGGAGGGAGAGTCACTCTGTATCTGACCCCAGGAGTGTGTGATGGGACAGTGTGGAGGGAGATTCTCTCCGTGTTTTACCCCGGACGTGTGTGATGGGACGGTGTGGAGGGAGATGCACTCTGTGTCTGACACCGCCAGTGTGTGATGGGACGGTGTGGAGGGAGATTCACTCTGTGTCTGACACCCGGAGTGTGTGTTGGGACGGTCTGGAGGGGGTTTCACTCTGTGTCTGACCCCGGGAGTGTGTGATGGGTTGGTGTGGAGGGAGATTCACTTTCTGTCTAACCCTCGGAATGTGTGATGGGACGGTGTGGAGGGAGATTCACTCTGTGTCTGATCCCGGAGTGTGTGATGGGACGGTGTGGAGGGAGCTTCACTCTGTGTCTGACTCCGGGAGTGTGTGATGGGATGGTGTGGAGGGAGCTTCACTCTGTTTCTGATCCCAGGAGTGTGTAATGGGATGGTGTGGATGGAGATTCACTCTGTGTCTGACTTCGGGAGTGTGTGATGGGACGGTGTGGAGGTACATTCACTCTGTGTGTGACCCCTGGAGTGTGTGATTGGATGGTGTGGAGGGAGATTCACTTTCTGTCTAATCCTCGGAATGTGTGATGGGACGGTGTGGAGGGAGATTCACTCTGTGTCTGACCCTAGCAATGTGTGATGGGACGGTGTTGAGGGAGATTCACACTGTGTCTGACCCCGGGTGTGTGTGATGGGACGGTGTGGAGGGATATTCACTCTGTGTCTGACCCCGGGTGTGTGTGATGGAATGGAGTGGAGGGAGCTTCACTCTGTGTCTGACCCCAGGAATGTGTGATGGGATGGTGTGGAGGGAGATTCACTCTGTGTCTGACCCCGGGAGTGTGTGATGGGACGGTGTGGAGGGAGATTCACTCTGTGTCTGACCCCAGGAGTGTGTGATGGGACAGTGTGTAGGGAGATTCACTCTGTATCTGACCCCAGGAGTGTGTGATGCGACAGTGTGGTGGGAGATTCACTCTGTGTCTGACCCTGTGAGTGTGTGATGGGACTGTGTGGAGGGAGAGTCACTCTGTGCCTGACCCCGGGAGTGTCTCATGGGACGGTGTGGAGGGGGTTTCACTCTGTGTCTGACCCCGGGAGTGTGTGATGGGACGGTGTAGAGGGAGAGTCACTCTGTATCTGACGCCGGGAGTGTGTGATGGGACAGTGTGGAGGGAGAGTCACTCTGTATCTGACCCCGTGAGTGTGTGATGGGACAGTGTGGAGGGAGATTCACTCTGTGTCTGACCCCGGCAGTGTGTGATGGGACAGTGTGGAGGGAGAGTCACTCTGTGTCTGACCCCGGGAGTGTGTGATGGGACAGTGTGGAGGGAGAGTCACTCTGTGTCTGACTCCGGGAGTGTGTGATGGGATGGTGTGGAGGGAGATTCACTCTGTGCCTGACCCCAGGGGTGTGTGATGGGACAGTGTGGAGGGAGAGTCACTCTGTATCTGACCCCGGGAGTGTGTGATGGGACAGTGTGGAGGGAGAGTCACTCTGTATCTGACCCCGTGAGTGTGTGATGGGACAGTGTGGAGGGAGAGTCACTCTGTATCTGACCCCAGGAGTGTGTGATGGGACAGTGTGGAGGGAGATTCTCTCCGTGTTTTACCCCGGACGTGTGTGATGGGACGGTGTGGAGTGAGATGCACTCTGTGTCTGACACCGCCAGTGTGTGATGGGACGGTGTGGAGGGAGATTCACTCTGTGTCTGACACCCGGAGTGTGTGTTGGGACGGTCTGGAGGGGGTTTCACTCTGTGTCTGACCCCGGGAGTGTGTGATGGGATGGTGTGGAGGGAGATTCACTTTCTGTCTAACCCTCGGAATGTGTGATGGGACGGTGTGGAGGGAGATTCACTCTGTGTCTGATCCCGGAGTGTGTGATGGGACGGTGTGGAGGGAGCTTCATTCTGTGTCTGACTCCGGGAGTGTGTGATGGGATGGTGTGGAGGGAGCTTCACTCTGTTTCTGATCCCAGGAGTGTGTAATGGGATGGTGTGGATGGAGATTCACTCTGTGTCTGACTTCGGGAGTGTGTGATGGGACGGTGTGGAGGTACATTCACTCTGTGTGTGACCCCTGGAGTGTGTGATTGGATGGTGTGGAGGGAGATTCACTTTCTGTCTAATCCTCGGAATGTGTGATGGGACGGTGTGGAGGGAGATTCACTCTGTGTCTGACCCTAGCAATGTGTGATGGGACGGTGTTGAGGGAGATTCACTCTGTGTCTGACCCCGGGTGTGTGTGATGGGACGGTGTGGAGGGATACTCACTCTGTGTCTGACCCCGGGTGTGTGTGATGGAATGGAGTGGAGGGAGCTTCACTCTGTGTCTGACCCCAGGAATGTGTGATGGGATGGTGTGGAGGGAGATTCACTCTGTGTCTGACCCCGGGAGTGTGTGATGGGACGGTGTGGAGGGAGATTCACTCTGTGTCTGACCCCAGGAGTGTGTGATGGGACAGTGTGTAGGGAGATTCACTCTGTGTCTGACCCCGGGAGTCTGTGATGGGACGGCGTGGAGGGAGATTCACTCTGTGTCTGACCCTGGGAGTGTGTGATGGGACTGTGTGGAGGGAGATTCACTCTGTGTCTGACCCCAGGAGTGTATGATGGGACAGTGTGGAGGGAGATTCACTCTGTGTCTGACCCCGGGAGTGTCTCATGGGACGGTGTGGAGGGGGTTTCACACTGTGTCTGACCCCCGGGAGTGTGTGATGGGACAGTGTGGAGGGAGATTCACTCTGTGTCTGACTCCGGGAATGTGTGATGGGATGGTGTGGAGGGAGATTCACTTTCTGTCTGGCCCCGGGAGTGTGTGATGGGACGGTGTGGAGGGAGATTCACTCTGTGTCTGACCCTGGGAGTGTGTGATGGGACTTTGTGGAGGGAGAGTCACTCTGTGTCTGACCCTGGGAGTGTGTGATGGGACTTTGTGGAGGGAGAGTCACTCTGTATCTGACCCCGTGAGTGTGTGATGGGACAGTGTGGAGAGAGATTCACTCTGTGTCTGACCCCGGCAGTGTGTGATGGGACAGTGTGGTGGCAGATTCACTCTGTGTCTCACCCCGGGAGTGTGTGTTAGGACAGTGTGGAGGGAGTTGCACTCTATGTCTGACCCCGGGAGTGTGTGATGGGACGGTTTGGAGGGAGAGTCACTCTGTGTCTGACACCCGGAGTGTGTGATGGGACGGTTTGGAGGGAGAGTCACTCTGTTTCTGACTGTGGGAGTCTGTGATCGGACAGTGTACAGGGAGATTCACTGTGTGTCTGAGCCCGGGAGTGTGTGATGGGACAGTGTGGAGGGAGATTCTCTCCGTGTTTTACCCCGGACGTGTGTGATGGGACGGTGTGGAGGGAGATTCACTCTGTGTCTGTCACCGGGAGTGTGTGATGGGACGGTGTGGAGGGAGATTCACTCTGTGTCTGACACCGGGAGTGTGTGATGGGACGGTGTGGAGGGAGATTCACTCTGTGTCTGACACCGGGAGTGTGTGATGGGACGGTGTGGAGGGAGATTCACTCTGTGTCTGACACCGGGAGTGTGTGATGGGACAGTGTGGAGGGGGTTTCACTCTGTGTCTGACCCCGGGAGTGTATGATGGGACGGTGTGGAGGTACATTCACTCTGTGTCTGACCCCGGAGGTGTGATGGGATGGTGTGGAGGGTGATTCAATCTGTGTCTGACCCCGGGAGTGTGTGATGGGACAGTGTGGAGGGAGATTCACTCTGTGTCTGACCCTAGCAGTGTGTGATGGGACGGTGTTGAGGGAGATTCACTCTGTGTCTAACCCAGGGAGTGTGAGTTGGGTCGGTGTGGAGGGAGATTCACTCTGTGTGTCACCGTGGGAGTCTGTGATGGGACCGTGTGGAGGGAGATTCACTCTGTGTCTGACCACGGGAGTGTGTGATGGGACAGTGTGGAGGGAGATTCACTCTATGTCTGACCGTGGGAGTCTGTGATGGGACGGTGTGGAGGGATATTCACTCTGTGTCTAACCCAGGGAGTGTGAGTTTGGTCGGTGTGGAGGGGATTCACTCTATGTCTGACCCCAAGAGTGTTTGATGGGACCGTTTGGAGAGAGAGTCCCTCTGTGTGTGACCGTGGGAGTCTGTGATGGGACGGTGTGGAGGGTGATTCACTCTGCGTCTGACTCCGGGAGTCTGTGATGGGACGGTGTGGAGGGAGATTCACTCTGTATCTGACCCCAGGAGTGTGTGATGCGACAATGTGGTGGGAGATTCACTCTGTGTCTGACCCTGGGAGTGTCTCATGGGACGGTGTGGAGGGGGTTTCACTCTGTGTCTGACCCCGGGAGTGTGTGATGGGACAGTGTGGAGGGAGATTCAATCTGTGTCTGACCCCGGGAATGTGTGATGGGACAGTGTGGAGGGAGATTCACTCTGTGTCTGACCCCGGGAGTGTGTGATGGGATGATGTGGAGGGAGATTTACTCTGTGCCTGACCCCGCGAGTCTGTGATGGGACAGTGTGGAGGGAGTTTCTCTTTGTGTCTAACCCACAGAGTGTGTGATGGGACGGTGTGGAGGGAGAGTCACTCTGTGTCTGACCCCGGGAGTGTGTGATGGGACGGTGTGGAGGGAGATTCACTCTGTGTCTAACCCCGGGAGTGTGTGATGGGACGGTGTGGAGGGAGCTTCACTCTGTGTCTGACCCCCGGAGTGTGTGATGGGACGGTGTGGAGGGAGTTTCTCTTTGTATCTGACCCACAGAGTGTGTGATGGGACGGTGTGGAGGGGGTTTCACTGTGTGTCTGACCCCGGGAGTGTGTGATGGGACAGTGTGGAGGGAGATTCACTCTGTGTCTGACCCCGGGAGTGTGTGATGGGACAGTGTGGAGGGAGAGTCACTCTGTATCTGACCCCGGGAGTGTGTGATGGGACAGTGTGGAGAGAGATTCACTGTGTCTGACCCCGGCAGTGTGTGATCGGACAGTGTGGAGGCAGATTCACTCTGTGTCTCACCCCGGGAGTGTGTGTTGGGACGGTGTGGAGGGAGTTGCACTCTATGTCTGACCCCGGGAGTGTGTGATGGGACGGTTTGGAGGGAGAGTCACTCTGTGTCTGACCCCCGGAGTGTGTGATGGGACGGTGTGGAGGGAGATTCACTCTGTGTCTGACCCGGGGAGTGTGTGATGGGACAGTGTGGAGGAAGATTCACTGTGTGTCTGACCCGGGGAGTGTGTGATGGGACAGTGTGGAGGGAGATTCACTGTGTGTCTGAGCCCGGGCGTGTGTGATGGGACAGTGTGGAGGGTGATTCTCTCCGTGTTTGACCCCGGGAGTGTGTGATGGGACGGTGTGGAGGGAGATTCACTCCGTGTTTGACCCCGGGAGTGTGTGATGGGACGGTGTGGAGGGAGATTCACTCTGTGTCTGATGCCGGAGTGTGTGATGGGTCAGTGTGGAGGGAGAGTCACTCTGTGTCTGAGCCCGGAGTGTGTGATGGGTCAGTGTGGAGGGAGAGTCACTCTGTGTCTGACTCTGGGAGTCTGTGATGGGACGGTGTGGAGGGTGATTCACTCTGTGTCTGACTCCGGGAGAGTGTGATGGGATGGCGTGGAAGGAGATTCACTCTGTATCTGACCCCAGGAGTGTGTGATGCGACAGTGTGGAGGGAGATTCACTCTGTGTCTGACCCTCGGAATGTGTGATGGGACGGTGTGGAGGGAGCTTCACTCTGTGTCTGACCCCGGGAGTCTGTGATGGGACGGTGTGGAGGGAGATTCACTCTGTGTCTGACCCTCGGAATGTGTGATGGGACGGTGTGGAGGGAGATTCACTCTGTGTCTGACCCCGGGAATGTGTGATGGGACAGTGTGGAGGGAGATTCACTCTGCGTCTGACCCCGGGAGTCTGTGATGGGACGGTGTGGAGGGAGATTCACTCTGTGTCTGACCCGGGGAGTGTGTGATGGGACAGTGTGGAGGAAGATTCACTGTGTGTCTGACCCGGGGAGTGTGTGATGGGACAGTGTGGAGGGAGATTCACTGTGTGTCTGAGCCCGGGCGTGTGTGATGGGACAGTGTGGAGGGTGATTCTCTCCGTGTTTGACCCCGGGAGTGTGTGATGGGACGGTGTGGAGGGAGATTCACTCCGTGTTTGACCCCGGGAGTGTGTGATGGGACGGTGTGGAGGGAGATTCACTCTGTGTCTGATGCCGGAGTGTGTGATGGGTCAGTGTGGAGGGAGAGTCACTCTGTGTCTGAGCCCGGAGTGTGTGATGGGTCAGTGTGGAGGGAGAGTCACTCTGTGTCTGACTCTGGGAGTCTGTGATGGGACGGTGTGGAGGGTGATTCACTCTGTGTCTGACTCCGGGAGAGTGTGATGGGATGGCGTGGAAGGAGATTCACTCTGTATCTGACCCCAGGAGTGTGTGATGCGACAGTGTGGAGGGAGATTCACTCTGTGTCTGACCCTCGGAATGTGTGATGGGACGGTGTGGAGGGAGCTTCACTCTGTGTCTGACCCCGGGAGTCTGTGATGGGACGGTGTGGAGGGAGATTCACTCTGTGTCTGACCCTCGGAATGTGTGATGGGACGGTGTGGAGGGAGATTCACTCTGTGTCTGACCCCGGGAATGTGTGATGGGACAGTGTGGAGGGAGATTCACTCTGCGTCTGACCCCGGGAGTCTGTGATGGGACGGTGTGGAGGGAGATTCACTCTGTGTCTGACCCCGGGAGTGTGTGATGGGCTGGTGTGGAGGGAGATTCACTTTCTGTCTAACCCTCGGAGTGTGTGATGGGATGGTGTGGAGGGTTTTTCAGTTTGTGTCTGACGCACGGAATGTGTGATGGGATGATGTGGAGGGAGATTTACTCTGTGTCTGACCCCGGGAGTCTGTGATGGGACGGTGTGGAGGGATATTCACTCTGTGTCTGAGCCCGGGAGTGTGTGATGGGACAGTGTGGAGGGAGATTTACTCTGTGTCTGACCCCGGGAGTCTGTGATGGGACGGTGTGGAGAGAGATTCACTCTGTGTCTGACCCTGGGAGTGTGTGTTCGGACAGTGTGGAGGGAGATTCTCTCCGTGTTTGACCCCGGGAGTGTGTGATGGGATGGTGTGGAGGGAGATTCACTCTGTCTGACCCCAGGAGTGTGAGTTGCGTCGGTGTGGAGGGGATTCACTCTGTGTGTCTGACTCCGGGAGTGTGTGATGGGACAGTGTGGAGGGGGTTTCACTGTGTGTCTGACCCCGGGAGTGTGTGATGGGATGTTGTGGAGGGAGATTCACTCTGTATCTGACCCCGTGAGTGTGTGATGGGACAGTGTGGTGGCAGATTCACTCTGTGTCTGACCCCGGGAGTGTGTGATGGGACATTGTGGAGGGAGATTCACTCTGGGTCTGACCCCGGGAGTGTGTGATGGGACGGTGTGGAGGGAGATTCACTCTGTATCTGACCCCGGGAGTGTGTGATGGGACGGTGTGGAGTGAGATTCACTCTGTGTCTGACTCCGTGAGTATGTGATGGGACGGTGTGGAGGGAGATTCACTCTCTGTCTGACCCCGGGAGTGTGTGATGGGACGGTGTGGAGGGAGAGTCACTCTGTATCTGACGCCGGGAGTGTGTGATGGGACAGTGTGGAGGTAGAGTCACTCTGTATCTGACCCCGTGAGTGTGTGATGGGACAGTGTGGAGGGAGATTCACTCTGTGTCTGACCCCGGCAGTGTGTGATGGGACAGTGTGGAGGGAGAGTCACTCTGTGTCTGACCCCGGGAGTGTGTGATGGGACAGTGTGGAGGGAGAGTCACTCTGTATCTGACCCCGGGAGTGTGTGATGGGACGGTTTGGAGGGAGAGTCACTCTGTGTCTGACCCCCGGAGTGTGTGATGGGACGGTTTGGAGGGAGAGTCACTCTGTGTCTGACTGTGGGAGTCTGTGATGGGACGGTGTGGAGGGAGATTCACTGTGTGTCTGAGCCCGGGAGTGTGTGATGGGACAGTGTGGAGGGAGATTCTCTCCCTGTTTGACCCCGGGAGTGTGTGATGGGACGGTGTGGAGGGAGATTCACTCCGTGTTTGACCCCGGGAGTGTATGATGGGACGGTGTGGAGGGAGATTCACTCTGTGTCTGATGCCGGAGTGTGTGATGGGACGGTGTGGAGGGAGATTCACTCTGTGTCTGAGCCCGGAGTGTGTGATGGGTCAGTGTGGAGGGAGATTCACTCTGTGTCTGACTGTGGGAGTCTGTGATGGGACGGTGTGGAGGGTGATTCACTCTGTGTCTGACTCCGGGAGTGTGTGATGGGATGGCGTGGAGGGAGATTCACTCTGTATCTGACCCCAGGAGTGTGTGATGCGACAGTGTGGAGGGAGATTCACTCTGTGTCTGACCCCGGGAGTGTCTCATGGGACGGTGTGGAGGGGGTTTCACTCTGTGTCTGACTCCGGGAGTGTGTGATGGGATGGTGTGGAGGGAGATTCACTTTCTGTCTAACCCTTGGAATGTGTGATGGGACGGTGTGGAGGGAGATTCACTCTGTGTCTGACCCCGGGAATGTGTGATGGGACAGTGTGGAGGGAGATTCACTCTGCGTCTGACCCCGGGAGTCTGAGATGGGACGGTGTGGAGGGAGATTCACTCTGTGTCTGACCCCGGGAGTGTGTGATGGGATGGTGTGGAGGGAGATTCACTTTCTGTCTAACCCTCGGAGTGTGTGATGGGATGGTGTGGAGGGTTTTTCAGTTTGTGTCTGACGCTCGGAATGTGTGATGGGATGATGTGGAGGGAGATTTACTCTGTGTCTGACCCCGGGAGTCTGTGATGGGACAGTGTGGAGGGAGATTTACTCTGTGTCTGACCCCGGGAGTCTGTGATGGGACGGTGTGGAGGGAGATTCACTCTGTGTCTGACCCTGGGAGTGTGTGTTCGGACAGTGTGGATGGAGATTCTCTCCGTGTTTGACCCCGGGAGTGTGTGATGGGATGGTGTGGAGGGAGATTCACTCTGTCTGACCCCAGGAGTGTGAGTTGCGTCGGTGTGGAGGGGATTCACTCTGTGTGTCTGACTCCGGGAGTGTGTGATGGGACAGTGTGGAGGGGGTTTCACTGTGTGTCTGACCCCGGGAGTGTGTGATGGGACGGTGTGGAGGGAGATTCACTCTGTATCTGACCCCGTGAGTGTGTGATGGGACAGTGTGGTGACAGATTCACTCTGTGTCTCACCCCGGGAGTGTGTGATGGGACGGTGTGGAGGGAGATTCACTCTGTGTCTGACCCCGGGAGTGTGTGATGGGACGGTGTGGAGGGAGTTTCACTCTGTGTCTCACCCCGGGAGTGTGTGATGGGACGGTGTGGAGGGAGATTCACTCTGTGTCTGACTCCGTGAGTATGTGATGGGACGGTGTGGAGGGAGATTCACTCTCTGTCTGACCCCGGGAGTGTGTGATGGGACGGTGTGGAGGGAGATTCACTCTGTGTCTGACCCCAGGAGTGTGTGATGGGACGGTGTGGAGGGAGATTCACTCCTTACTGTTAAGTCCTGAGTGGAGGGCTCCAGTTCTGTTTTAGGCGTGCAAACAGGCCCAGCACTCGCTTCATGCACAACCACACCACCCACCGCAGGACTGGTGTCTACATCTGGGGATTCAGTGTTAGACAGAACTCCCACCCGGATCCCCACCCCTTTCTGGGACTCCCCTGCATCTACATTCTCTGCCCTGTTGGGGGAACATTCCCTTCTCCTATTCAATCCGGACAAGCACACAGGTGCGGGATTCACTGATGGAGCGTTTCTCTCCGCTTCCATCACCCCGTCCGACTGTGCGCTTCCCCGAGCCTCCCGCTCCATTTCAGGGCAAATGGGCGTGTGCCCTGCGGTCTCGGGGGCCGACTTCTTAGGGTGTTTGGAAATCATCGCTTTTTTCCTCTGCACAGGCACCACCCTGTCCCGCACCTGAACCTCCTAGCATGTAGGCTCAATATCTCCCACCTGAACCACAGGGGCAGGAGCAGGGACTGAAACAGACATGGGAATAGGGACAGGGGTAGAGGCAGGGACAGGGGCAGGGGCAGGAATGGGATCAGGGGCAGAGGTAGCTGGGGCACAAGTTCCTGAAGTGGACTCCCTGGGTTTTCGGGTGCTAGGACAGTCCCTCCGAAAGTGCCCCACCTCCCCACACGCATGGCACCGTGGGCACTCAGAGCTCCAATACACCTGATAATCTACCCCCTCGTGCCGGACAGTAAACCAGCCCTCAACTTCGTCCTCCTTTTCCAGCTGCATGAATACCTGTTGCCGGAAAGAGATTACGGTACGGAGGGTGCGTCTCTGTCTGATGGCAGTTATTTCTGACCTTACTTGCCCCAAGCGTGCTAGTGCGGGAAGCATGTCCTCGTTGGGGATGAAAGGCTGTACGTGACCGAGGACGATGCGTTGTGTGGGAGCTGTCACTAGCTCCATCTGTAAAAAGATGTTCTCCACCGTGATCCCTCTACTGAGGGTCCGATGCACCAACTCATCATTCCTCAGGTAAAACACCGCTTTCCCGAACTCTTTCTCAGCGGCCAAAACACCATCTCTCCCCAACAAGTCCTCCATAGCCTCCGCGCACTTTTCCAGGGTAGTTCCAGAAGGCAAAATACGTTCGACTTTCACCGACCGAAACACGGCATTGTCGGAGGCTGGAGAGGCAGCCACCTTTGCATAACTCCCCGAAGGCCTGCGACTCCCAGGAGACCGGTCCAGCACTGTGTCCGAATCGAGAAATATATGGCGCTGCTAGTTATAAAGATTGGAGCGAGTTGAGTAATTGGCTGGAAAAGTTTCTACTCGACAGTACCTTGCTGGCTGGGCACCAGGAATTCCAGCGCCAGGAAAGGCTCCATCGGTCCTGCAGAACTTCCAGGCCGTGAGAGGTCGAGACATCTCAACAGATGCTTCGGCTCCTACACCAAACGAGAATCACGACGATAAAGGTGAAAGGACGTTGTCCCGATGTCAGTGGGGGAACAACGGCGTTTGTCTCCAGTTTTTGGAGTAAATCGGCTTCCTGGCGAGTTGCCAGCAGCCGCAGCTGGGTGCTACGCAGTTAGCAACAGTCAACAAACCCAGCCCAAGCTGGCAGAAAAGTCCAAACGAAGCTTCCACACTAAAACAGCCACTCACTCAGATGTCCAAGAGACGTCTCCGAAGTAGCTCATGCAATTTATGCAGTAGTGTTTCCACGATTTCTCCCAGTTCCGTCAGAACAGCTCCACTCTGTGTCTGTCCCCCTTATTTACAGAATTCCTTTCTTACAAATAGCAGGGCTATACAGTATATACAAACCAGGGACTAACATAATTACATGACCACAAATAGACAATACAAATTTGCTAAAATTTTCCCATCCCTATCCACGAGACCAACGGTCTCGAAACTCCTCCAAGGCCGCTGTGGACTGCGCGTGTTCCTTTTCAATATTTACCTGCGCACGAACATACCCCCTCAACATTGCCAGGCAGTCTGCCCGGTGAGATCCTTCCGCCACCCGTTTCCAAGACCCTCGGATGGCTGAATAGGACATGCTCGTCCCTCCATGTCCCTCCATGCCCCTGGATGACCAGGGTGGGGCTAAAGTGCAACCAGAAGGCGAGAAGCAGCCCATGTAAATATGCAAAAGAGGCTGCAGCCATGCACACTCCATGTACATGTGGTACATGGTCTTCTCCAGCCCGCAGAAATTGACAACAGGGTGGGAGATCCGTGTACAAGCTAAAGAACTTATTGCAGGGAACCGCTCTATGCAGGACCCTCCAGCGGAGCTCTGTGTCTGACCCCGGGAGTGTGTGATGGGACGGTGTGGAGGGGGTTTCACTCTGTGTCTGACCCTGGGAGTGTGTGATGGGATGTTGAGAAGGGAGCTTCACTCTGTGTATGACCCCGGGAGTGTGTGTTCGGACGGTGTGGAGGGAGATTCACTCTATGTCTGACCCTGGGAGTGTGTGATGGGACGGTTTGGAGGGAGATTCACTCTGTGTCTGACCACGGGAGTGTGTGATGGGACAGTGTGCAGGCAGATTCACTCTGTTTCTGACCCCAGGAGAGTGTAATGGTACGGTGTGGAGGGAAATTCACTCTCTGTCTGACCCCGGAAAAGTGTGATGGGATGGTGTGCAGGGAGATTCACTGGCTGTCAACCCCGGGTGTGTGTGATAGTACGGTGTGGAGCGAGTTTAACTCTGTGTCTGACCCCGGGAGTGTGTGATGGGACGGTGTGGAGGGGGTTTCATTCTGTGTCTGACCCCGGGAGTGTGAGATGGGACGGTGTGGAGGAGGTTTCACTCTGTTTCTGACCCCGGGAGTGTGTGATGGGATGGTGTGGAGGGAGATTCACTCTGTTTCTGACCCCAGGAGAGTGTAATGGTACGGTGTGGAGGGAGATTCACTCTGTGTCTGACCGTGGGAGTCTGTGATGGGACGGTGTGTAGGGAGATTCAGTCCGTATCTGGCCCCGGGAGTGTGTGATGGGACGGTGTGGACGGTTTTTCAGTTTGTGTCTGACGCACGGAATGTGCGATGGGATGATGTGGAGGGAGATTTACTCTGTGCCTGACCCCGGGAGTGTGTGATGGGACGGTGTGGAGGGAGTTTCTCTTTGTGTCTGACCCACAGAGTGTGTGATGGGACGGTGTGGAGGGAGGTTCACTCTGTGTCTGAGTCCAGGAGAGTGTGATGGGACGGTGTGCAGGGAGATTCACTGGCTGTCAACCCCGGGTGTGTGTGATGGGATGTTGAGAAGGGAGCTTCACTCTGTTTCTGACCCCGGGAGTATGTGATGGGACGGTGTGGAGGGAGATTCACTCTCTGTCTGACACCGGGAATGTGTGTTGGTACGGTGTGGAGGGAGATTCACTCTATGTCAGACGCAGGGAGTCTGTGATGGGATAGTGTGGAGGGAGCTTAACTCTGTTTCTGACCCCGGGAGTGTGTAATGGGACGGAGTGGAGGGAGATTCACTCTGTGTCTGACCCCGGGAGTGAGTGTTTGGACGGTGTGGAGGGAGATTTACTGTGTCTCTGACTCCAGGAGTGTGTGATGGGACGGTGTGGAGGGAGATTCACTCTATGTCTGACCCCGGGAGTGTGTGAAGGGACGGTTTGGAGGGAGATTCACTCTATGTCTGACCCCGGGAGTATGTGATGGGACGGTTTGGTGGGAGAGTCACTCGGTGTCTGACCCCGGGAAAGTGTGGTGGGATGGTGTGGACGGAGATTCACACTGTGTCTGGCCCCGGGTGTGTCAGATGGGACTGTGTGGAGGGAGATTTACTCTGTGCCTGAACCCGGGAGTGTGTGATGGGACGGTGTGGAGGGAGATTCACTGTGTGGAGGGAGATTCACTGTGTGTCACCGCGGGAGTGTGTGATGGGACAGTGTGGTGGGAGATTCACTCTCTGTCTGACCCCGGGAGTGTGTGATGGGACAGTGTGGAGGGAGATTCACTCTGTGTCTGACCCCGGGAGTGTGTGATGGGACAGTGTGGTGGGAGATTCACTCTGTGTCTGACCCCGGGAGTGTGTGATGGGACAGTGTGGAGGGAGATTTTTTCTGTGTCTGACCCCGAGTGTGTGATGGGACGGTGTGGAGGGAGATTCACTGTGTGTCACCCCGGGAGTGTGTGATGGGACAGTGTGGAGGGAGATTCACTCTCTGTCTAACCCTCGGAATGTGTGATGGGACGGTGTGGACGGTTTTTCAGCTTGTGTCTGACGCACGGAATGTGCGATGGGATGATGTGGAGGGAGATTTACTCTGTGCCTGACCCCGGGAGTGTGTGATGGGACGGTGTGGAGGGAGTTTCTCTTTGTGTCTGACCCACAGAGTGTGTGATGGGACGGTGTGGAGGGAGTTTCTCTTTGTATCTGACCCACAGAGTGTGTGATGGGACGGTGTGGAGGGAGTTTCTCTTTGTATCTGACCCACAGAGTGTGTGATGGGATGGTGTGGACGGAGTTTCACTTTATGTCTGAACCACAGAGTGTGTGACGGGACGGTGTGGAGGGGGTTTCACTGTGTGTCTGACCCCGGGAGTGTGTGGTGGGACGGTGTGGAGGGAGATTCACTCTCTGTCTGACCCCGGGAATGTGTGTTGGTACGGTGTGGAGGGAGATTCACTCTATGTCTGACCCAGGGAGTCTGTGATGGGATAGTGTGGAGGGAGCTTAACTCTGTTTCTGACCCCGGGAGTGTGTAATGGGACGGAGTGGAGGAAGATTCACTCTGTGTCTGACCCCGGGAGTGAGTGTTTGGAAGGTGTGGATGGAGATTTACTGTGTCTCTGACTCCAGGAGTGTGTGATGGGACGGTGTGGAGGGAGAGTCACTCTGTGTATGACCGTGGGCGTCTGTGATGGGACGGTGTGGAACGAGATTCAGTCTGTGTCTGACCCAAGCAGTGTGTGATGGGACGGTGTGGAGGGAGATTCACTCTCTGTCTGACCCCGGGAGTGTGTGATGGGACGGTGTGGAGAGAGCTTCACTCGGTGTCTGACCCCGGGAGTGTGTAATGGGACGGTGTGGAGGGAGATTCACTGTGTGTCACCCCGGGAGTGTGTGATGGGACAGTGTGGAGGGAGATTCACTCTCTGTCTGACCCTGGGAGTGTGTGATGGGATGGTGTGGAGGGAGATTCACTTTCTGTCTGACCCCAGGAGTGTGTGATGGGATGGTGTGGAGGGAGATTCACTCTCTGTCTGACCCCGGGAGTGTGTGATGGGATGGTGTGGAGGGAGATTCACTCTCTGTCTGACCCCGGGAGTGTGTGATGGGATGGTGTGGAGGGAGATTCACTCTGTGCCTGACCCCGGAAGTCTGTGATGGGACGGTGTGGAGGGAGTTTCTCTTTGTGTCTGACCCATAGAGTGTGTGATGGGATGGTTGGAGGGAGTTTCACTGTGTGTCTGACCCCGGGAGTGTGTGATGGGACGGTGTGGAGGGAGATTCACTCTGTGTCTGAACCACAGAGTGTCTGATGGGACGGTGTAGAGGGGGTTTCACTCTGTGTCTGACACCGGGAGTGTGTGTTGGGATGGTGTGGAGGGAGATTCTCTGTGTTTCTGACTCCAGGAGTGTGTGATGGGACAGTGTGGAGGGAGATTCACTCTGTGTCTGACCCCGGGAGTGTGTGATGGGACGCTGTGGAGGGAGATTCACTCTGTGTCTGACCCCGGGAGTGTGTGATGGGATGTTGTGGAGGGAGATTCACTCTGTGTCTGACCCCGGGAGTGTATGATGGGATGGTGTGGAGGTACATTCACTCTGTGTCTGACCCCGGGAGTGTGTGATGGGACGGTGTGGAGGGAGATTCACTTTGTGTCTGAACCCAGGAATGTGTGATGGGACGGTGTGGAGGGAGATTCACACTATATTTGACCCCGGGAGTGTGTGATGGGACGGTTTGGAGGGAGACTCACTCTGTGTCTGACCGTGGGCGTCTGATGGGACGGTGTGGAGCGAGATTCAATCTGTGTCTGACCCCAGCATTGTGTGATGGGACGGTGTGGAGGGAGATTCACTCTGTGTCTGTCCCGGGGAGTGTGTGATGGGACGGTGTGAAGGGAGATTTTCTGTGTCTGACCCCGGGAGTGTGTGTTGGGACAGTGTGCAGGGAGATACACTCTGTGTCTGACCCCGGGAGTGTGTGATGGGACGGTGTGGACGGAGATTCACTCTGTGTCTGATGCCGGGTGTCTGTGATGGGACGGTGTGGAGTGTGATTCACTCTGTGTCTGACCCCCGGAGTGTGTGATTGGACGGTGTGGAGGGAGGTTCACTTTGTGTCTGACCCTCGGAATGTGTGATGGGACAGTGTGGAGGGTGTTTCACTCTGTGTCTGACCCCGGGAGTGTCTGTTGGGACAGTGTGCAAGGAGATTCACTCTGTGTCTGACCCTGGGAGTGTGTGATGGGACGGTGTGGAGGTACATTCACTCTGTGTCTGACCCCACGAGTGTGTGATGGGACGGTGTGGAGGGAGATTCACTCTGTATCTGACCCCGGGAGTGTGTGATGGGACGGTGTGGAGGTACATTCACTCTGTGTCTGACCCCGCGAGTATGTGATGGGACTGTGTGCAAGGAGATTCACTCTGTGTCTGACCCCGGGAGTGTGTGATGGGACGGTGTGGAGGTACATTCACTCTGTGTCTGACCCCGCGAGTGTGTGATGGGACGGTGTGGAGGTACATTCACTCTGCGTCTGACCGTGGGAGTCTGTGATGGGACAGTGTGGCGAGAGATTCACTCAGTGTCGGACTCCGGGAGTGTGTAATGGGACGGTGTGGAGGGAGATTTACTGTGTCATAGCCCGGGAGTGTGTGTTGGGACAGTGTGCAGGGAGATTCAGTCTGTGTCTGACCCCGCGAGTGTGAGATGGGACGGTGTGGAGGAGGTTTCACTCTGTGTCTGACCCCGGGAGTGTGTGATGTGATGGTGAGAAGGGAGCTTCACTCTGTTTCTGACCCCGGGAGTGTGTGATGGGACGGTGTGGAGGGAAATTCACTCTGTGTCTGATCCCGGGAGTGTGTGATGGGACGGTGTGGAGGGAAATTCACTCTCTGTCTGACCCCGGGAAAGTGTGATGGGAGAGTGTGGACGGAGATTCGCACTGTGTCTGGCCACAGGTGTGTAAGATGGGACTTTGTGGAGGGTGATTTACTCTGTGCCTGAACCCGGGAGTGTGTGATGGGACGGTGTGGAGGGAGATTCACTGTGTGTCACCCCGGGAGTGTGTGATGGGACAGTGTGGAGGGAGATTCACTCTCTGTCTGACCCCGGGAGTGTGTGATGGGACGGTGTGGAGGGAGATTCACTCTGTGTCTGACCCCGGGAGTGTGTGATGGGATGGTGTGGAGGGAGATTCACTTTCTGTCTAACCCTCGGAATGTGTGCTGGGACGGTGTGGACGGTTTTTCAGTTTGTGTCTGACGCACGGAATGTGCGATGGGATGATGTGGAGGGAGATTTACTCTGTGCCTGACCCCGGGAGTGTGTGATGGGACGGTGTGGAGGGAGTTTCTCTTTGTGTCTGACCCACAGAGTGTGTGATGGGACGGTGTGGAGGGAGGTTCACTCTGTGTCTGAGTCCAGGAGAGTGTGATGGGACGGTGTGCAGGGAGATTCACTGGCTGTCAACCCCGGGTGTGTGTGATGGGATGTTGAGAAGGGAGCTTCACTCTGTTTCTGACCCCGGGAGTATGTGATGGGACGGTGTGGAGGGAGATTCACTCTCTGTCTGACACCGGGAATGTGTGTTGGTACGGTGTGGAGGGAGATTCACTCTATGTCAGACGCAGGGAGTCTGTGATGGGATAGTGTGGAGGGAGCTTAACTCTGTTTCTGACCCCGGGAGTGTGTAATGGGACGGAGTGGAGGGAGATTCACTCTGTGTCTGACCCCGGGAGTGAGTGTTTGGACGGTGTGGAGGGAGATTTACTGTGTCTCTGACTCCAGGAGTGTGTGATGGGACGGTGTGGAGGGAGATTCACTCTATGTCTGACCCCGGGAGTGTGTGAAGGGACGGTTTGGAGGGAGATTCACTCTATGTCTGACCCCGGGAGTATGTGATGGGACGGTTTGGTGGGAGAGTCACTCGGTGTCTGACCCCGGGAAAGTGTGATGGGATGGTGTGGACGGAGATTCACACTGTGTCTGGCCCCGGGTGTGTCAGATGGGACTGTGTGGAGGGAGATTTACTCTGTGCCTGAACCCGGGAGTGTGTGATGGGACGGTGTGGAGTGAGATTCACTGTGTGTCACCGCGGGAGTGTGTGATGGGACAGTGTGGTGGGAGATTCACTCTCTGTCTGACCCCGGGAGTGTGTGATGGGACAGTGTGGAGGGAGATTCACTCTGTGTCTGACCCCGGGAGTGTGTGATGGGACAGTGTGGTGGGAGATTCACTCTGTGTCTGACCCCGGGAGTGTGTGATGGGACAGTGTGGAGGGAGATTCACTCTGTGTCTGACCCCGAGTGTGTGATGGGACGGTGTGGAGGGAGATTCACTCTCTGTCTGACCCCGGGAGTATGTGATGGGACGGTGTGGAGAGAGCTTCACTCGGTGTCTGACCCCGGGAGTGTGTGATGGGACGGTGTGGAGGGAGATTCACTCTGTGTCTGACCCCGGGAGTGTGTGATGGGATGATGTGGAGGGAGATTTACTCTGTGCCTGACCCCGGGAGTGTGTGATGGGACGGTGTGGAGGGAGTTTCTCTTTGTGTCTGACCCACAGAGTGTGTGATGGGACGGTGTGGAGGGAGTTTCTCTTTGTATCTGACCCACAGAGTGTGTGATGGGACGGTGTGGAGGGAGTTTCTCTTTGTATCTGACCCACAGAGTGTGTGATGGGATGGTGTGGAGGGAGTTTCACTTTATGTCTGAACCACAGAGTGTGTGACGGGACGGTGTGGAGGGGGTTTCACTGTGTGTCTGACCCCGGGAGTGTGTGGTGGGACGGTGTGGAGGGAGATTCCCTCTCTGTCTGACCCCGGGAATGTGTGTTGGTACGGTGTGGAGGGAAATTCACTCTATGTCTGACCCAGGGAGTCTGTGATGGGATAGTGTGGAGGGAGCTTAACTCTGTTTCTGACCCCGGGAGTGTGTAATGGGACGGAGTGGAGGAAGATTCACTCTGTGTCTGACCCCGGGAGTGAGTGTTTGGAAGGTGTGGATGGAGATTTACTGTGTCTCTGACTCCAGGAGTGTGTGATGGGACGGTGTGGAGGGAGAGTCACTCTGTGTATGACCGTGGGCGTCTGTGATGGGACGGTGTGGAACGAGATTCAGTCTGTGTCTGACCCAAGCAGTGTGTGATGGGACGGTGTGGAGGGAGATTCACTCTCTGTCTGACCCCGGGAGTGTGTGATGGGACGGTGTGGAGAGAGCTTCACTCGGTGTCTGACCCCGGGAGTGTGTAATGGGACGGTGTGGAGGGAGATTCACTGTGTGTCACCCCGGGAGTGTGTGATGGGACAGTGTGGAGGGAGATTCACTCTCTGTCTGACCCTGGGAGTGTGTGATGGGATGGTGTGGAGGGAGATTCACTTTCTGTCTGACCCCAGGAGTGTGTGATGGGATGGTGTGGAGGGAGATTCACTCTCTGTCTGACCCCGGGAGTGTGTGATGGGATGGTGTGGAGGGAGATTCACTCTCTGTCTGACCCCGGGAGTGTGTGATGGGATGGTGTGGAGGGAGATTCACTCTGTGCCTGACCCCGGGAGTCTGTGATGGGACGGTGTGGAGGGAGTTTCTCTTTGTGTCTGACCCATAGAGTGTGTGATGGGATGGTTGGAGGGAGTTTCACTGTGTGTCTGACCCCGGGAGTGTGTGATGGGACGGTGTGGAGGGAGATTCACTCTGTGTCTGAACCACAGAGTGTCTGATGGGACGGTGTAGAGGGGGTTTCACTCTGTGTCTGACACCGGGAGTGTGTGTTGGGATGGTGTGGAGGGAGATTCTCTGTGTTTCTGACTCCAGGAGTGTGTGATGGGACAGTGTGGAGGGAGATTCACTCTGTGTCTGACCCCGGGAGTGTGTGATGGGACGCTGTGGAGGGAGATTCACTCTGTGTCTGACCCCGGGAGTGTGTGATGGGATGTTGTGGAGGGAGATTCACTCTGTGTCTGACCCCGGGAGTGTATGATGGGATGGTGTGGAGGTACATTCACTCTGTGTCTGACCCCGGGAGTGTGTGATGGGACGGTGTGGAGGGAGATTCACTTTGTGTCTGAACCCAGGAATGTGTGATGGGACGGTGTGGAGGGAGATTCACACTATATTTGACCCCGGGAGTGTGTGATGGGACGGTTTGGAGGGAGACTCACTCTGTGTCTGACCGTGGGCGTCTGATGGGACGGTGTGGAGCGAGATTCAATCTGTGTCTGACCCCAGCATTGTGTGATGGGACGGTGTGGAGGGAGATTCACTCTGTGTCTGTCCCGGGGAGTGTGTGATGGGACGGTGTGAAGGGAGATTTTCTGTGTCTGACCCCGGGAGTGTGTGTTGGGACAGTGTGCCGGGAGATACACTCTGTGTCTGACCCCGGGAGTGTGTGATGGGACGGTGTGGACGGAGATTCACTCTGTGTCTGACGCCGGGTGTCTGTGATGGGACGGTGTGGAGTGTGATTCACTCTGTGTCTGACCCCCGGAGTGTGTGATTGGACGGTGTGGAGGGAGGTTCACTTTGTGTCTGACCCTCGGAATGTGTGATGGGACAGTGTGGAGGGTGTTTCACTCTGTGTCTGACCCCGGGAGTGTCTGTTGGGACAGTGTGCAAGGAGATTCACTCTGTGTCTGACCCTGGGAGTGTGTGATGGGACGGTGTGGAGGTACATTCACTCTGTGTCTGACCCCACGAGTGTGTGATGGGACGGTGTGGAGGGAGATTCACTCTGTATCTGACCCCGGGAGTGTGTGATGGGACGGTGTGGAGGTACATTCACTCTGTGTCTGACCCCGCGAGTATGTGATGGGACTGTGTGCAAGGAGATTCACTCTGTGTCTGACCCCGGGAGTGTGTGATGGGACGGTGTGGAGGTACATTCACTCTGTGTCTGACCCCGCGAGTGTGTGATGGGACGGTGTGGAGGTACATTCACTCTGCGTCTGACCGTGGGAGTCTGTGATGGGACAGTGTGGCGAGAGATTCACTCAGTGTCGGACTCCGGGAATGTGTAATGGGACGGTGTGGAGGGAGATTTACTGTGTCATAGCCCGGGAGTGTGTGTTGGGACAGTGTGCAGGGAGATTCAGTCTGTGTCTGACCCCGCGAGTGTGAGATGGGACGGTGTGGAGGAGGTTTCACTCTGTGTCTGACCCCGGGAGTGTGTGATGTGATGGTGAGAAGGGAGCTTCACTCTGTTTCTGACCCCGGCAGTGTGTGATGGGACGGTGTGGAGGGAAATTCACTCTGTGTCTGATCCCGGGAGTGTGTGATGGGACGGTGTGGAGGGAAATTCACTCTCTGTCTGACCCCGGGAAAGTGTGATGGGAGAGTGTGGACGGAGATTCGCACTGTGTCTGGCCACAGGTGTGTAAGATGGGACTTTGTGGAGGGTGATTTACTCTGTGCCTGAACCCGGGAGTGTGTGATGGGACGGTGTGGAGGGAGATTCACTGTGTGTCACCCCGGGAGTGTGTGATGGGACAGTGTGGAGGGAGATTCACTCTCTGTCTGACCCCGGGAGTGTGTGATGGGATGTTGTGGAGGGAGATTCACTTTCTGTCTAACCCTCGGAATGTGTGATGGGATGGTGTGGACGGTTTTTCAGCTTGTGTCTGACGCACGGAATGTGCGATGGGATGATGTGGAGGGAGATTTACTCTGTGCCTGACCCCGGGAGTGTGTGATGGGACGGTGTGCAGGGAGTTTCTCTTTGTGTCTGACCCACAGAGTTTGTGATGGGACGGTGTGGAGGGAGTTTCACTTTATGTCTGAACCACAGAGTTTGTGATGGGACGGTGTGGAGGGAGATTCACTCTCTGTCTGACCCCGGGAATGTGTGTTGGTACGGTGTGGAGGGAGATTCACTCTATGTCTGACCCAGGGAGTCTGTGGTGGGATAGTGTGGAGGGAGCTTAACTCTGTTTCTGACCCCGGGAGTGTGTAATGGGACGGAGTGGAGAGAGATTCACTCTGTGTCTGACCCCGGGAGTGAGTGTTTGGAAGGTGTGGATGGAGATTTTTGTGTCTCTGACTCCAGGAGTGTGTGATGGGACGGTGTGGAGGGAGAGTCACTCTGTGTATGACCGTGGGCGTCTGTGATGGGACGGTGTGGAACGAGATTCAGTCTGTGTCTGACCCAAGCAGTGTGTGATGGGACGGTGTGGAGGGAGATTCACTCTCTGTCTGACCCCGGGAGTGTGTGATGGGACGGTGTGGAGAGAGCTTCACTCGGTGTCTGACCCCGGGAGTGTGTGATGGGACGGTGTGGAGGGAGATTCACTCTGTGTCTGACCCCGGGAGTGTGTGATGGGACGGTGTGGAGGGAAATTCACTCTCTGTCTGACCCCGGGAAAGTGTGATGGGAGAGTGTGGAGGGAGATTCACTCTGTGTCTGACCCCGGGAGTGTGTAATGGGACGGTGTGGAGGGAGATTCACTGTGTGTCACCCCGGGAGTGTGTGATGGGACAGTGTGGAGGGAGATTCACTCTCTGTCTGACCCTGGGAGTGTGTGATGGGATGGTGTGGAGGGAGATTCACTTTCTGTCTGACCCCAGGAGTGTGTGATGGGATGGTGTGGAGGGAGATTCACTCTCGTTCTGACCCCGGGAGTGTGTGATGGGATGGTGTGGAGGGAGATTCACTCTCTGTCTGACCCCGGGAGTGTGTGATGGGATGGTGTGGAGGGAGATTCACTCTCTGTCTGACCCCGGGAATGTGCGACGGGATGATGTGGAGGGAGATTTACTCTGTGCCTGACCCCGGGAGTGTGTGATGGGATGATGTGGAGGGAGATACTCTGTGCCTGACCCCGGGAGTGTGTGATGGGTGTGGAGGGAGTTTCTCTTTGTGTCTGACCCATAGAGTGTGTGATGGGACGGTGTGGAGGGAGCTTCACTCTGTCTGACCCCAGGAGTGTGTGATGGACGGTGTGGAGGGAGATTCACTCTGTGTCTGAACCACAGAGTGTCTGATGGGACGGTGTAGAGGGGGTTTCACTCTGTGTCTGACACCAGGAGTGTGTGTTGGGATGGTGTGGAGGGAGATTCTCTGTGTTTCTGACTCCAGGAGTGTGTGATGGGACAGTGTGGAGGGAGATTCACTCTGTGTCTGACCCCGGGAGTGTGTGATGGGACACTGTGGAGGGAGATTCACTCTGTGTCTGACCCCGGGAGTGTGTGATGGGATGTTGTGGAGGGAGATTCACTCTGTGTCTGACCCCGGGAGTGTATGATGGGATGGTGTGGAGGTACATTCTCTCTGTGTCTGACCCCGGGAGTGTGTGATGGGACGGTGTGGAGGGAGATTCACTTTGTGTCTGACCCCTGGAATGTGTGATGGGACGGTGTGGAGGGAGATTCACACTATATTTGACCCCGGGAGTGTGTGATGGGACGGTTTGGAGGGAGACTCACTCTGTGTCTGACCGTGGGCGTCTGATGGGACGGTGTGGAGCGAGATTCAATCTGTGTCTGACCCCAGCATTGTGTGATGGGACGGTGTGGAGGGAGATTCACTCTGTGTCGGTCCCGGGGAGTGTGTGATGGGACGGTGTGGAGGGAGATTTTCTGTGTCTGACCCCGGGAGTGTGTGTTGGGACAGTGTGCAGGGAGATACACTCTGTGTCTGACCCCAGGAGTGTGTGATGGGACGGTGTGGAGGGAGATTCACTCTGTGTCTGAACCACAGAGTGTCTGATGGGACGGTGTAGAGGGGGTTTCACTCTGTGTCTGACACCAGGAGTGTGTGTTGGGATGGTGTGGAGGGAGATTCTCTGTGTTTCTGACTCCAGGAGTGTGTGATGGGACAGTGTGGAGGGAGATTCACTCTGTGTCTGACCCCGGGAGTGTGTGATGGGACACTGTGGAGGGAGATTCACTCTGTGTCTGACCCCGGGAGTGTGTGATGGGATGTTGTGGAGGGAGATTCACTCTGTGTCTGACCCCGGGAGTGTATGATGGGATGGTGTGGAGGTACATTCTCTCTGTGTCTGACCCCGGGAGTGTGTGATGGGACGGTGTGGAGGGAGATTCACTTTGTGTCTGACCCCTGGAATGTGTGATGGGACGGTGTGGAGGGAGATTCACACTATATTTGACCCCGGGAGTGTGTGATGGGACGGTTTGGAGGGAGACTCACTCTGTGTCTGACCGTGGGCGTCTGATGGGACGGTGTGGAGCGAGATTCAATCTGTGTCTGACCCCAGCATTGTGTGATGGGACGGTGTGGAGGGAGATTCACTCTGTGTCGGTCCCGGGGAGTGTGTGATGGGACGGTGTGGAGGGAGATTTTCTGTGTCTGACCCCGGGAGTGTGTGTTGGGACAGTGTGCAGGGAGATACACTCTGTGTCTGACCCCGGGAGTGTGTGATGGGACGGTGTGGACGGAGATTTACTCTGTGTCTGATGCCGGGTGTCTGTGATGGGACGGTGTGGAGTGTGATTCACTCTGTGTCTGACCCCCGGAGTGTGTGATTGGACGGTGTGGAGGGAGGTTCACTTTGTGTCTGACCCTCGGAATGTGTGATGGGACGGTGTGGAGGTACATTCACTCTGTGTCTGACCCCGCGAGTGTGTGATGGGACAGTGTGCAAGGAGATTCACTCTGTGTCTGACCCCGGGAGTGTGTGATGGGACGGTGTGGAGGTACATTCACTCTGTGTCTGACCCCGCGAGTGTGTGATGGGACGGTGTGGAGGTACATTCACTCTGTGTCTGACCCCGGGACTGTGTGATGGGACGGTGTGGCGAGAGATTCACTCAGTGTCGGACTCCGGGAGTGTGTAATGGGACGTTGTGGAGGGAGATTTACTGTGTCATAGCCCGGGAGTGTGTGTTGGGACAGTGTGCAGGGAGATTCAGTCTGTGTCTGACCCCGCGAGTTTGAGATGGGACGGTGTGGAGGAGGTTTCACTCTGTGTCTGACCCCGGGAGTGTGTGATGTGACGTTGTGGAGGGAGATTCACGCTGTGTCTGACCCCGGGAGTGTGTGATGGGACGGTGTGGAGGGAGATTCACTCTGTGTCTGACCCCGGGAGTGTGTGTTGGGATAGTGTGGAGGGAGATTCACACTGCGTCTGTCCCCGGGAGTGTGTGATAGGACAATGTGGAGGGAGATTCTCTCTGTGTCTGACCCCGGGAGTGTGTGATGGCACGGTGTGGAGGGAGATTCACACTGCGTCTGTCCCCGGGAGTGTGTGATGGGACGGTGTGGAGGGAGATTCACTCTGTGTCAACCCCGGGAGTGTGTGATGGGACGGTGTGGAGGGAGTTTCACTCTGTGTCTGACCCCAGGAATGTGTGATGGGACGGTGTGGAGGGAGATTCACTCTCTGTCTGACCCCGGGAATGTGTGTTGGTACGGTGTGGAGGGAGATTCACTCTATGTCTGACCCAGGGAGTCTGTGATGGGACAGTGTGGAGGGAGCTTAACTGTGTTTCTGACCCCGGGAGTGTGTAATGGGACGGAGTGGAGGGAGATTCACTCTGTGTCTGACCCCGGGAGTGAGTGTTTGGACGGTGTGGAGGGAGATTTACTGTGTCTCTGCCTCCAGGAGTGTGTGATGGGACGGTCTGGTGGGAGATTCACTCTATGTCTGACCCCGGGAGTGTGTGATGGGACGGTTTGGTGGGAGAGTCACTCTGTGTATGACCGTGGGCGTCTATGATGGGACTGTGTGGAGCGAGATTCAGTCTGTGTCTGACCCAAGCAGTGTGTGATGGGACGGTGTGGAGGGGGTTTCATTCTGTGTCTGACCCCGGGAGTGTGTGATGGGACGGTGTGGAGAGAGCTTCACTCGGTGTCTGACCCCGGGAGTGTGTGATGGGACGGTGTGGAGGGAGATTCACTCTGTGTCTGACCCCGGGAGTGTGTGATGGGATGGTGTGGAGGGAGATTCACTCTCTGTCTGACCCCGGGAGTGTGTGATGGGATGGTGTGGAGGGAGATTCACTCTGTGTCTGATCCCGGGAGTGTGTGATGGGACGCTGTGGAGGGAGATTCACTCTGTGTCTGACCCCGGGGGTGTGTGATGGGATGTTGTGGAGGGAGATTCACTCTGTGTCTGACCCCGGGAGTGTATGATGGGATGGTGTGGAGGTACATTCTCTCTGTGTCTGACCCCGGGAGTGTGTGATGGGACGGTGTGGAGGGAGATTCACTTTGTGTCTGACCCCTGGAATGTGTGATGGGACGGTGTGGAGGGAGATTCACACTATATTTGACCCCGGGAGTGTGTGATGGGATGGTTTGGAGGGAGACTCACTCTGTGTCTGACCGTGGGCGTCTGATGGGACGGTGTGGAGCGAGATTCAATCTGTGTCTGACCCCAGCATTGTGTGATGGGACGGTGTGGAGGGAGATTCACTCTGTGTCTGTCCCGGGGAGTGTGTGATGGGACGGTGTGGAGGGAGATTTTCTGTGTCTGACCCCGGGAGTGTGTGTTGGGACAGTGTGCAGGGAGATACACTCTGTGTCTGACCCCGGGAGTGTGTGATGGGACGGTGTGGACGGAGATTCACTCTGTGTCTGATGCCGGGTGTCTGTGATGGGACGGTGTGGAGTATGATTCACTCTGTGTCTGACCCCCGGAGTGTGTGATTGGACGGTGTGGAGGGAGGTTCACTTTGTGTCTGACCCTCGGAATGTGTGATGGGACGGTGTGGAGGGTGTTTCACTCTGTGTCTGACCCCGGGAGTGTGTGATGGGTGTGGAGGGAGTTTCTCTTTGTGTCTGACCCATAGAGTGTGTGATGGGATGGTGTGGAGGGAGTTTCACTGTGTGTCTGACCCCGGGAGTGTGTGATGGGACGGTGTGGAGGGAGATTCACTCTGTGTCTGAACCACAGAGTGTCTGATGGGACGGTGTAGAGGGGGTTTCACTCTGTGTCTGACAGCGGGAGTGTGTGTTGGGATGGTGTGGAGGGAGATTCACTCTGTGTCTGACCCTGGGAGTGTGTGATGGGACGGTGTGGAGGTCCATTCACTCTGTGTCTGACCCCACGAGTGTGTGATGGGACGGTGTGGAGGTACATTCACTCTGTGTCTGACCCCGCGAGTGTGTGATGGGACAGTGTGCAAGGAGATTCACTCTGTGTCTGACCCCGGGAGTGTGTGATGGGACGGTGTGGAGGTACATTCACTCTGTGTCTGACCCCGCGAGTGTGTGATGGGATGGTGTGGAGGTACATTCATTCTGTGTCTGACCCCGGGACTGTGTGATGGGACGGTGTGGCGAGAGATTCACTCAGTGTCGGACTCCGGGAGTGTGTAATGGGACGGTGTGGAGGGAGATTTACTGTGTCATAGCCCGGCAGTGTGTGTTGGGACAATGTGCAGGGAGATTCAGTCTGTGTCTGACCCCGCGAGTGTGAGATGGGACGGTGTGGAGGAGGTTTCACTCTGTGTCTGACCCCGGGAGTGTGTGATGTGATGGTGAGAAGGGAGCATCACTCTGTTTCTGACCCCGGGAGTGTGTAATGGGACGGTGTGGAGGGAGATTCACTCTGTGTCTGACCCCGGGAGTGTGTGTTGGGATAGTGTGGAGGGAGATTCACACTGCGTCTGTCCCCGGATGTGTGTGATAGGACAATGTGGAGGGAGATTCTCTCTGTGTCTGACCCCGGGAGTGTGTGACGGCACGGTGTGGAGGGAGATTCACACTGCGTCTGTCCCCGGGAGTGTGTGATGGGACGTTGTGGAGGGAGATTCACTCTGTGTCAACCCCGGGAGTGTGTGTTGGGATAGTGTGGAGGGAGATTCACACTGCGTCTGTCCCCGGGAGTGTGTGATGGGACAGTGTGGTGGGAGTTTCACTCTGTGTCTGACCCCAGGAATGTGTGATGGGACGGTGTGGAGGGAGATTCACTCTCTGTCTGACCCCGGGAATGTGTGTTGGTACGGTGTGGAGGGAGATTCACTCTATGTCTGACCCAGGGAGTCTGTGATGGGACAGTGTGGAGGGAGCTTAACTGTGTTTCTGACCCCGGGAGTGTGTAATGGGACGGAGTGGAGGGAGATTCACTCTGTGTCTGACCCCGGGAGTGAGTGTTTGGACGGTGTGGAGGGAGATTTACTGTGTCTCTGCCTCCAGGAGTGTGTGATGGGACGGTCTGGAGGGAGATTCACTCTATGTCTGACCCCGGGAGTGTGTGATGGGACGGTTTGGTGGGAGAGTCACTCTGTGTATGACCGTGGGCGTCTATGAAGGGACTGTGTGGAGCGAGATTCAGTCTGTGTCTGACCCAAGCAGTGTGTGATGGGACGGTGTGGAGGGGGTTTCATTCTGTGTCTGACCCCGGGAGTATGTGATGGGACGGTGTGGAGAGAGCTTCACTCGGTGTCTGACCCCGGGAGTGTGTGATGGGACGGTGTGGAGGGAGATTCACTCTGTGTCTGACCCCGGGAGTGTGTGATGGGACGGTGTGGAGGGAAATTCACTCTCTGTCTGACCCCGGGAAAGTGTGATGGGAGAGTGTGGAGGGAGATTCACACTGTGTCTGACCCCGGGAGTGTGAGATGGGACTGTGTGGAGGGAGATTCACTCTGTCTGACCCCGGGAGTGTGTAATGGGACGGTGTGGAGGGAGATTCACTGTGTGTCACCCTGGGAGTGTGTGATGGGACAGTGTGGAGGGAGATTCACTCTCTGTCTGACCCTGGGAGTGTGTGATGGGATGGTGTGGAGGGAGATTCACTTTCTGTCTGACCCCAGGAGTGTGTGATGGGATGGTGTGGAGGGAGATTCACTCTCTGTCTGACCCTGGGAGTGTGTGATGGGATGGTGTGGAGGGAGATTCACTCTGTGTCTGACCCCGGGAGTGTGTGATGGGATGGTGTGGAGGGAGATTCACTCTCTGTCTAACCCTCGGAGTGTGTGATGGGACGGTGTGGACGGTTTTTCAGCTTGTGTCTGACGCACGGAATGTGCGATGGGATGATGTGGAGGGAGATTTACTCTGTGCCTGACCCCGGGAGTGTGTGATGGGTGTGGAGGGAGTTTCTCTTTGTGTCTGACCCACAGAGTGTGTGATGGGATGGTGTGGAGGGAGTTTCACTGTGTGTCTGACCCCGGGAGTGTGTGATGTGACGGTGTGGAGGGAGATTCACTCTGTGTCTGAACCACAGAGTGTCTGATGGGACGGTGTAGAGGGGGTTTCACTCTGTGTCTGACACCGGGAGTGTGTGTTGGGATGGTGTGGAGGGAGATTCTCTGTGTTTCTGACTCCAGGAGTGTGTGATGGGACAGTGTGGAGGGAGATTCACTCTGTGTCTGACCCCGGGAGTGTGTGATGGGACGCTGTGGAGGGAGATTCACTCTGTGTCTGACCCCGGGAGTGTGTGATGGGATGTTGTGGAGGGAGATTCACTCTGTGTCTGACCCCGGGAGTGTATGATGGGATGGTGTGGAGGTACATTCTCTCTGTGTCTGACCCCGGGAGTGTGTGATGGGACGGTGTGGAGGGAGATTCACTTTGTGTCTGACCCCTGGAATGTGTGATGGGACGGTGTGGAGGGAGATTCACACTATATTTGACCCCGGGAGTGTGTGATGGGACGGTTTGGAGGGAGACTCACTCTGTGTCTGACCGTGGGCGTCTGATGGGACGGTGTAGAGCGAGATTCAATCTGTGTCTGACCCCAGCATTGTGTGATGGGACGGTGTGGAGGGAGATTTTCTGTGTCTGACCCCGGGAGTGTGTGTTGGGACACTGTGCAGGGAGATACACTCTGTGTCTGACCCCGGGAGTGTGTGATGGGACGGTGTGGACGGAGATTCACTCTGTGTCTGATGCCGGGTGTCTGTGATGGGACGGTGTGGAGTGTGATTCACTCTGTATCTGACCCCCGGAGTGTGTGATTGGACGGTGTGGAGGGAGGTTCACTTTGTGTCTGACCCTCGGAATGTGTGATGGGACGGTGTGGAGGGTGTTTCACTCTGTGTCTGACCCCGGGAGTGTGTGTTGGGACAGTGTGCAAGGAGATTCACTCTGTGTCTGACCCTGGGAGTGTGTGATGGGACGGTGTGGAGGTACATTCACTCTGTGTCTGACCCCACGAGTGTGTGATGGGACGGTGTGGAGGTACATTCACTCTGTGTCTGACCCCGCGAGTGTGTGATGGGACAGTGTGCAAGGAGATTCACTCTGTGTCTGACCCCGGGAGTGTGTGATGGGACGGTGTGGAGGTACATTCACTCTGTGTCTGACCCCGCGAGTGTGTGATGGGACGGTGTGGAGGTACATTCACTCTGTGTCTGACCCCGGGACTGTGTGATGGGACGGTGTGGCGAGAGATTCACTCAGTGTCGGACTCCGGGAGTGTGTAATGGGACGGTGTGGAGGGAGATTTACTGTGTCATAGCCCGGGAGTGTGTGTTGGGACAGTGTGCAGGGAGATTCAGTCTGTGTCTGACCCCGCGAGTGTGAGATGGGATGGTGTGGAGGAGGTTTCACTCTGTGTCTGACCCCGGGAGTGTGTGATTTGATGGTGAGAAGGGAGCATCACTCTGTTTCTGACCCCGGGAGTGTGTGATGGGACAGTGTGGAGGGAGATTCACTCTGTGTCTGACCCCGGGAGTGTGTGTTGGGATAGTGTGGAGGGAGATTAACACTGCGTCTGTCCCCGGGAGTGTGTGATAGGACAATGTGGAGGGAGATTCTCTCTGTGTCTGACCCCGGGAGTGTGTGATGGCACGGTGTGGAGGGAGATTCACACTGCGTCTGTCCCCGGGAGTGTGTGATGGGACGGTGTGGAGGGAGATTCACTCTGTGTCAACCCCGGGAGTGTGTGATGGGACGGTGTGGAGGGAGTTTCACTCTGTGTCTGACCCCAGGAATGTGTGATGGGACGGTGTGGAGGGAGATTCACTCTCTGTCTGACCCCGGGAATGTGTGTTGGTACGGTGTGGAGGGTGATTCACTCTATGTCTGACCCAGGGACTCTGTGATGGGATAGTGTGGAGGGAGCTTAACTGTGTTTCTGACCCCGGGAGTGTGTAATGGGACGGAGTGGAGGGAGATTCACTCTGTGTCTGACCCCGGGAGTGAGTGTTTGGACGGTGTGGAGGGAGATTTACTGTGTCTCTGCCTCCAGGAGTGTGTGATGTGACGGTCTGGAGGGAGATTCACTCTATGTCTGACCCCGGGAGTGTGTGATGGGACGGTTTGGTGGGAGAGTCACTCTGTGCATGACCGTGGGCGTCTATGATGGGACTGTGTGGAGCGAGATTCAGTCTGTGTCTGACCCAAGCAGTGTGTGATGGGACGGTGTGGAGGGGGTTTCATTCTGTGTCTGACCCCGGGAGTGTGTGATGGGATGTTGAGAAGGGAGCTTCACTCTGTTTCTGACCCCGGGAGTGTGTGATGGGACGGTGTGGAGGGAGATTCACTCTCTGTCTGACCCCGGGAATGTGTGAAGGGACGGTTTGGAGGGAGATTCACTCTATGTCTGACCCCGGGAGTGTGTGATGGGACGGTTTGGAGGGAGAGTCACTCTGTGTCTGATATCGGGAGTGTGTGATGGGACGGTGTGGAGTGAGATTCAGTCTGTGTCTGACCCAAGCAGTGTGTGATGGGACGGTGTGGAGGGAGATTCACTCTCTCTCTGACCCCGGGAGTGTGTGATCGGACGGTGTGGAGAGAGATTCACTCGGTGTCTGACCCCGGGAGTGTGTGATGGGACGGTGTGGAGGGAGATTCACTCTGTGTCTGATCCCGGGAGTGTGTGATGGGACGGTGTGGAGGGAAATTCACTCTCTGTCTGACCCCGGGAAAGTGTGATGGGAGAGTGTGGACGGAGATTCACACTGTGTCTGGCCCCAGGTGTGTAAGATGGGACTGTGTCGAGGGAGATTTACTCTGTGCCTGAACCCGGGAGTGTGTGATGGGACGGTGTGGAGGGAGATTCACTGTGTGTCACCCCGGGAGTGTGTGATGGGACAGTGTGGAGGGAGATTCACTCTCTGTCTGACCCCGGGAGTCTGTGATGGGATGGTGTGGAGGGAGATTCACTCTGTGTCTGACCCCGGGAGTGTGTGATGGGACGGTGTGGAGGGAGTTTCTCTTTGTGTCTGACCCACAGAGTGTGTGATGGGATGGTGTGGAGGGAGTTTCACTGTGTGTCTGACCCCGGGAGTGTGTGATGGGACGGTGTGGAGGGAGATTCACTCTGTGTCTGAACCACAGAGTGTCTGATGGGACGGTGTAGAGGGGGTTTCACTCTGTGTCTGACCCGGGAGTGTGTGTTGGGATGGTGTGGAGGGAGATTCTCTGTGTTTCTGACTCCAGGAATGTGTGATGGGACAGTGTGGACGGTTTTTTCAGCTTGTGTCTGACGCACGGAATGTGCGATGGGATGTTGTGGAGGAGATTCACTCTGTGTCTGAACCCGGGAGTCTGTGATGGGACGCTGTGGAGGGAGATTCACTCTGTGTCTGACCCCGGGAGTGTGTGATGGGATGTTGTGGAGGGAGATTCACTCTGTGTCTGACCCCGGGAGTGTATGATGGGATGGTGTGGAGGTACATTCACTCTGTGTCTGACCCCGGGAGTGTGTGATGGGACGGTGTGGAGGGAGATTCACTTTGTGTCTGACCCCAGGAATGTATGATGGGACGGTGTGGAGGGAGATTCACACTATATTTGACCCCGGGAGTGTGTGATGGGACGGTTTGGAGGGAGACTCACTCTGTGTCTGACCGTGGGCGTCTGATGGGACGGTCTGGAGTGAGATTCAATCTGTGTCTGACCCCAGCATTGTGTGATGGGACGGTGTGGAGGGAGATTCACTCTGTGTCTGTCCCGGGGAGTGTGTGATGGGACGGTGTGGAGGGAGATTTTCTGTGTCTGAGCCCGGGAGTGTGTGTTGGGACAGTGTGCAGGGAGATACACTCTGTGTCTGACCCTGGGAGTGTGTGATGGGACGGTGCGGAGGAAGCTTCACTCTGTGTCTGACCCCGGGAGTGTGTGATGGGACGGTGTGGAGGGAGATTCACTCTGTGTCTGATCCCGGGAGTGTGTGATGGGACGGTGTGGAGGGAAATTCACTCTCTGTCTGACCCCGGGAAAGTGTGATGGGAGAATGTGGACGGAGATTCACACTGTGTCTGGCCGCAGGTGTGTTAGATGGGACTGTGTGGAGGGAGATTTACTCTGTGCCTGAACCCGGGAGTGTGTGATGGACGGTGTGGAGGGAGATTCACTGTGTGTCACCCCGGGAGTGTGTGATGGGACAGTGTGGAGGGAGATTCACTCTCTGTCTGACCCCCGGGAGTGTGTAATGGGACAGAGTGGAGGGAGATTCACTCTGTGTCTGACCCCGGGAGTGAGTGTTTGGACGGTGTGGAGGGAGATTTACTGTGTCTCTGACTCCAGGAGTGTGTGATGGGACGGTGTGGAGGGAGATTCACTCTATGTCTGACCCCGGGAGTGTGTGATGGGACGGTGTGGAGGGAGATTCACTCTCTGTCTGACCCCGGGAGTGTGTGATGGGATGGTGTGGAGGGAGGTTCACTTTGTGTCTGACCCTCGGACTGTGTGATGGGACGGTGTGGAGGGAGATTCACTCTGTGTCTGACCCCGGGAGTGTGTGTTGGGACAGTGTGCAAGGAGATTCACTCTGTGTCTGACCCCGGAGTGTGTGATGGAATGGTGTGGAGGTACATTCACTCTGTGTCTGACCCGCGAGTGTGTGATGGGACGGTGTGGAGGTACATTCACTCTGCGTCTGACCGTGGGATTCTGTGATGGGACGGTGTGGCGAGAGATTCACTCAGTGTCGGACTCCGGGAGTGTGTAATGGGACGGTGTGGAGGGAGATTTACTGTGTCATAGCCGGGAGTGTGTGTTGGGACAGTGTGCAGGGAGATTCAGTCTGTGTCTGACCCCGCGAGTGTGAGATGGGATGGTGTGAGGAGGTTTCACTCTGTGTCTGACCACGGGAGTGTGTGAAGGGACGGTTTGGAGGGAGATTCACTCTATGTCTGACCCCGGGAGTGTGTGATGGGACGGTTTGGAGGGAGAGTCACTCTGTGTCTGATCCCGGGAGTGTGTGATGGGACGGTGTGGAGCGAGATTCAGTCTGTGTCTGACCCAAGCAGTGTGTGATGGGACGGTGTGGAGGGAGATTCACTCTCTGTCTGACCCCGGGAGTGTGTGATGGGACGGTGTGGAGAGAGATTCACTCGGTGTCTGACCCCGGGAGTGTGTGATGGGACGGTGTGGAGGGAGATTCACTCTGTGTCTGATCCCGGGAGTGTGTGATGGGACGGTGTGGAGGGGAAATTCACTCTCTGTCTGACCCCGGAAAGTGTGATGGGAGAGTGTGGACGGAGATTCACACTGCGTCTGACCCCGGGAGTGTGTGATGTGATGGTGAGAAGGGAGTTTCACTCTGTTTCTGACCCCGGAAGTGTGTAATGGGACGGTGTGGAGGGAGATGCCACTCTGTGTCTGACCCCGGGAGTGTGTGTTGGGATAGTGTGGAGGGAGATTCACTCTGTGTCTGACCCCGGGAGTGTGTGATAGGACAATGTGGAGGGAGATTCTCTCTGTGTCTGACCCCGGGAGTGTGTGATGGGACGGTGTGGAGGGAGATTCACACTGCGTCTGACCCCGGGAGTGTATGATGGGATGGTGTGGAGGTACATTCACTCTGTGTCTGACCCCGGGAGTGTGTGATGGGACGGTGTGGAGGGAGATTTACTGTGTCTCTGACTCCAGGAGTGTGTGATGGGACGGTGTGGAGGGAGATTCACTCTATGTCTGACCCCGGGAGTGTGTGAAGGGACGGTTTGGAGGGAGATTCACTCTATGTCTGACCCCGGGAGTGTGTGATGGGACGGTTTGGAGGGAGAGTCACTCTGTGTCTGATCCCGGGAGTGTGTGATGGGACGGTGTGGAGCGAGATTCAGTCTGTGTCTGACCCAAGCAGTGTGTGATGGTACGGTGTGGAGGGAGATTCACTCTCTGTCTGACCCCGGGAGTGTGTGATGGGACGGTGTGGAGAGAGACTCACTCTGTGTCTGACCGTGGGCGTCTGATGGGACGGTCTGGAGTGAGATTCAATCTGTGTCTGACCCCAGCATTGTGTGATGGGACGGTGTGGAGGGAGATTCACTCTGTGTCTGTCCCGGGGAGTGTGTGATGGGACGGTGTGGAGGGAGATTTTCTGTGTCTGAGCCCGGGAGTGTGTGTTGGGACAGTGTGCAGGGAGATACACTCTGTGTCTGACCCTGGGAGTGTGTGATGGGACGGTGCGGAGGAAGCTTCACTCAGTGTCTGACCCCGGGAGTGTGTGATGGGACGGTGTGGAGGGAGATTCACTCTGTGTCTGATCCCGGGAGTGTGTGATGGGACGGTGTGGAGGGAAATTCACTCTCTGTCTGACCCCGGGAAAGTGTGATGGGAGAATGTGGACGGAGATTCACACTGTGTCTGGCCGCAGGTGTGTTAGATGGGACTGTGTGGAGGGAGATTTACTCTGTGCCTGAACCCGGGAGTGTGTGATGGACGGTGTGGAGGGAGATTCACTGTGTGTCACCCCGGGAGTGTGTGATGGGACAGTGTGGAGGGAGATTCACTCTCTGTCTGACCCCGGGAGTGTGTAATGGGACAGAGTGGAGGGAGATTCACTCTGTGTCTGACCCCGGGAGTGAGTGTTTGGACGGTGTGGAGGGAGATTTACTGTGTCTCTGACTCCAGGAGTGTGTGATGGGACGGTGTGGAGGGAGATTCACTCTATGTCTGACCCCGGGAGTGTGTGATGGGACGGTGTGGAGGGAGATTCACTCTCTGTCTGACCCCGGGAGTGTGTGATGGGATGGTGTGGAGGGAGGTTCACTTTGTGTCTGACCCTCGGACTGTGTGATGGGACGGTGTGGAGGGTGTTTCACTCTGTGTCTGACCCCGGGAGTGTGTGTTGGGACAGTGTGCAAGGAGATTCACTCTGTGTCTCACCCCGGGAGTGTGTGATGGAATGGTGTGGAGGTACATTCACTCTGTGTCTGACCCCGCGAGTGTGTGATGGGACGGTGTGGAGGTACATTCACTCTGCGTCTGACCGTGGGATTCTGTGATGGGACGGTGTGGCGAGAGATTCACTCAGTGTCGGACTCCGGGAGTGTGTAATGGGACGGTGTGGAGGGAGATTTACTGTGTCATAGCCCGGGAGTGTGTGTTGGGACAGTGTGCAGGGAGATTCAGTCTGTGTCTGACCCCGCGAGTGTGAGATTGGATGGTGTGGAGGAGGTTTCACTCTGTGTCTGACCCCGGGAGTGTGTGAAGGGACGGTTTGGAGGGAGATTCACTCTATGTCTGACCCCGGGAGTGTGTGATGGGACGGTTTGGAGGGAGAGTCACTCTGTGTCTGATCCCGGGAGTGTGTGAATGGACGGTGTGGAGCGAGATTCAGTCTGTGTCTGACCCAAGCAGTGTGTGATGGGACGGTGTGGAGGGAGATTCACTCGGTGTCTGACCCCGGGAGTGTGTGATGGGACGGTGTGGAGGGAGATTCAATCTGTGTCCGATCCCGGGAGTGTGTGATGGGACGGTGTGGAGGGAAATTCACTCTCTGTCTGACCCCGGGAAAGTGTGATGGGAGAGTGTGGACGGAGATTCACACTGCGTCTGACCCTGGGAGTGTGTGATGGGACGGTGTGGAGGGAGATTCACTCTGTTTCTGACCCCGGGAGTGTGTAATGGGACGGTGTGGAGGGAGATGCACTCTGTGTCTGACCCCGGGAGTGTGTGTTGGGATAGTGTGGAGGGAGATTCACTCTGTGTCTGACCCCGGGAGTGTGTGATAGGACAATGTGGAGGGAGATTCTCTCTGTGTCTGACCCCGGGAGTGTGTGATGGGACGGTGTGGAGGGAGATTCACACTGCGTCTGACCCCGAGAGTGTATGATGGGATGGTGTGGAGTTACATTCACTCTGTGTCTGACCCCGGGAGTGTGTGATGGGACGGTGTGGAGGGAGATTTACTGTGTCTCTGACTCCAGGAGTGTGTGATGGGACGGTGTGGAGGGAGATTCACTCTATGTCTGACCCCGGGAGTGTGTGAAGGGACGGTTTGGAGGGAGATTCACTCTATGTCTGACCCCGGGAGTGTGTGATGGGACGGTTTGGAGGGAGAGTCACTCTGTGTCTGATCCCGGGAGTGTGTGATGGGACGGTGTGGAGCGAGATTCAGTCTGTGTCTGACCCAAGCAGTGTGTGATGGTACGGTGTGGAGGGAGATTCACTCTCTGTCTGACCCCGGGAGTGTGTGATGGGACGGTGTGGAGAGAGATTCACTCGGTGTCTGACCCCGGGAGTGTGTGATGGGACGGTGTGGAGGGAGATTCACTCTGTGTCTGATCCCGGGAGTGTGTGATGGGACGGTGTGGAGGGAAATTCACTCTCTGTCTGACCCCGGGAAAGTGTGATGGGAGAATGTGGACGGAGATTCACACTGTGTCTGGCCCCAGGTGTGTTAGATGGGACTGTGTGGAGGGAGATTTACTCTGTGCCTGAACCCGGGAGTGTGTGATGGGACGGTGTGGAGGGAGATTCACTGTGTGTCACCCCGGGAGTGTGAGATGGGACAGTGTGGAGGGAGATTCACTCTCTGTCTGACCCCGGGAGTGTGTAATGGGACAGAGTGGAGGGAGATTCACTCTGTGTCTGACCCCGGGAGTGAGTGTTTGGACGGTGTGGAGGGAGATTTACTGTGTCTCTGACTCCAGGAGTGTGTGATGGGACGGTGTGGAGGGAGATTCACTCTATGTCTGACCCCGGGAGTGTGTGAAGGGACGGTTTGGAGGGAGATTCACTCTATGTCTGACCCCGGGAGTGTGTGATTGGACGGTTTGGAGGGAGAGTCACTCTGTGTCTGATCCCGGGAGTGTGTGATGGGACGGTGTGGAGCGAGATTCAGTCTGTGTCTGACCCAAGCAGTGTGTGATGGGACGGTGTGGAGGGAGATTCACTCTCTGTCTGACCCCGGGAGTGTGTGATGGGACGGTGTGGAGAGAGATTCACTCGGTGTCTGACCCCGGGAGTGTGTGATGGGACGGTGTGGAGGGAGATTCACTCTGTGTCTGATCCCGGGAGTGTGTGATGGGACGGTGTGGAGGGAAATTCACTCTCTGTCTGACCCCGGGAAAGTGTGATGGGAGAGTGTGGACGGAGATTCACACTGTGTCTGGCCCCAGGTGTGTTAGATGGGACTGTGTGGAGGGAGATTTACTCTGTGCCTGAACCCGGGAGTGTGTGATGGGACGGTGTGGAGGGAGATTCACTGTGTGTCACCCCGGGAGTGTGTGATGGGACAGTGTGGAGGGAGATTCACTCTCTGTCTGACCCCGGGAGTGTGTGATGGGACGGTGTGGAGGGAGATTCACTCTGTGTCTGACCCCGGGAGTGTGTGATGGGATGGTGTGGAGGGAGATTCACTTTCTGTCTAACCCTCGGAATGTGTGATGGGACTGTGTGGACGGTTTTTCAGCTTGCGTCTGACGCACGGAATGTGCGATGGGATGATGTGGAGGGAGATTCACTCTGTGTCTGACCCCGGGAGTCTGTGATGGGACGCTGTGGAGGGAGATTCACTCTGTGTCTGATCCCGGGAGTGTGTGATGGGATGTTGTGGAGGGAGATTCACTCTGTGTCTGACCCCGGGAGTGTATGATGGGATGGTGTGGAGGTACATTCACTCTGTGTCTGACGCCGGGAGTGTGTGATGGGACGGTGTGGAGGGAGATTCACTCTGTGTCTGACCCCAGGAATGTATGATGGGACGGTGTGGAGGGAGATTTTCTGTGTCTGAGCCCGGGAGTGTGTGTTGGGACAGTGTGCAGGGAGATACACTCTGTGTCTGACCCCGGGAGTGTGTGCTGGGACGGTGTGGACGGAGATTCACTCTGTGTCTGACGCCGGGTGTCTGTGATGGGACGGTGTGGAGTGTGATTCACTCTGTGTCTGACCCCCGGAGTGTGTGATTGGACGGTGTGGAGGGAGGTTCACTTTGTGTCTGACCTTCGGACTGTGTGATGGGACGGTGTGGAGGGTGTTTCACTCTGTGTCTGACCCCGGGAGTGTGTGTTGGGACAGTGTGCAAGGAGATTCACTCTGTGTCTGACCCCGGGAGTGTGTGATGGGACGGTGTGGAGGTACATTCACTCTGTGTCTGACCCCGCGAGTGTGTGATGGGAAGGTGTGGAGGTACATTCACTCTGCGTCTGACCGTGGGATTCTGTGATGGGACGGTGTGGCGAGAGATTCACTCAGTGTCGGACTCCGGGCGTGTGTAATGGGACGGTGTGGAGGGAGATTTACTGTGTCATAGCCCGGGAGTGTGTGTTGGGACAGTGTGCAGGGAGATTCAGTCTGTGTCTGACCCCGCGAGTGTGAGATGGGATGGTGTGGAGGAGGTTTCACTCTGTGTCTGACCCCGGGAGTGTGTGAAGGGACGGTTTGGAGGGAGATTCACTCTATGTCTGACCCCGGGAGTGTGTGATGGGACGGTTTGGAGGGAGAGTCACTCTGTGTCTGATCCCGGGAGTGTGTGATGGGACGGTGTGGAGTGAGATTCAGTCTGTGTCTGACCCAAGCAGTGTGTGATGGGACGGTGTGGAGGGAGATTCACTCTCTGTCTGACCCCGGGAGTGTGTGATGGGACGGTGTGGAGAGAGATTCACTCGGTGTCTGACCCCGGGAGTGTGTGATGGGACGGTGTGGAGGGAGATTCACTCTGTGTCTGATCCCGGGAGTGTGTGATGGGACGGTGTGGAGGGAAATTCACTCTCTGTCTGACCCCGGGAAAGTGTGATGGGAGAGTGTGGACGGAGATTCACACTGTGTCTGGCCCCAGGTGTGTTAGATGGGACTGTGTGGAGGGAGATTTACTCTGTGCCTGAACCCGGGAGTGTGTGATGGGACGGTGTGGAGGGAGATTCACTGTGTGTCACCCCGGGAGTGTGTGATGGGACAGTGTGGAGGGAGATTCACTCTCTGTCTGACCCCGGGAGTGTGTGATGGGATGTTGTGGAGGGAGATTCACTCTGTGTCTGACGCACGGAATGTGCGATGGGATGATGTGGAGGGAAATTCACTCTGTGTCTGACCCCGGGAGTCTGTGATGGGACGCTGTGGAGGGAGATTCACTCTGTGTCTGACCCCGGGAGTGTGATGGGATGTTGTGGAGCGAGATTCACTCTGTGTCTGACCCCGGGAGTGTATGATGGGATGGTGTGGAGGTACATTCACTCTGTGTCTGACCCCGGGAGTGTGTGATGGGACGGTGTGGAGGGAGATTCACTTTGTGTCTGACCCCAGGAATGTATGATGGGACGGTGTGGAGGGAGATTCACACTATATTTGACCCCGGGAGTGTGTGATGGGACGGTTTGGAGGGAGACTCACTCTGTGTCTGACCGTGGGCGTCTGATGGGACGGTCTGGAGCGAGATTCAATCTGTGTCTGACCCCAGCATTGTGTGATGGGACGGTGTGGAGGGAGATTCACTCTGTGTCTGTCCCGGGGAGTGTGTGATGGGACGGTGTGGAGGGAGATTTTCTGTGTCTGAGCCCGGGAGTGTGTGTTGGGACAGTGTGCAGGGAGATACACTCTGTGTCTGACCCTGGGAGTGTGTGATGGGACGGTGTGGACGGAGATTCACTCTGTGTCTGACGCCGGGTGTCTGTGATGGGACGGTGTGGAGTGTGATTCACTCTGTGTCTGACCCCCGGAGTGTGTGATTGGACGGTGTGGAGGGAGGTTCACTTTGTGTCTGACCCTCGGACTGTGTGATGGGACGGTGTGGAGGGTGTTTCACTCTGTGTCTGACCCCGGGAGTGTGTGTTGGGACAGTGTGCAAGGAGATTCACTCTGTGTCTGACCCCGGGAGTGTGTGATGGGACGGTGTGGAGGTACATTCACTCTGTGTCTGACCCCGCGAGTGTGTGATGGGACGGTGTGGAGGTACATTCACTCTGCGTCTGACCGTGGGATTCTGTGATGGGACGGTGCGGCGAGAGATTCACTCAGTGTCTGACCCCGGGAGTGTGTGATGGGACGGTTTGGAGGGAGACTCACTCTGTGTCTGACCGTGGGCGTCTGATGGGACAGTGTGCAGGGAGATTCAGTCTGTGTCTGACCCCGCGAGTGTGAGATGGGATGGTGTGGAGGAGGTTTCACTCTGTGTCTGACCCCGGGAGTGTGTGATGGGACGGTGTGGAGGGAGATTCACTCTGTGTCTGACCCCGGGAGTGTGTGTTGGGATAGTGTGGAGGGAGATTCACACTGCGTCTGACCCCGGGAGTGTGTGATGTGATGGTGAGAAGGGAGCTTCACTCTGTTTCTGACCCCGGGAGTGTGTAATGGGACGGTGTGGAGGGAGATTCACTCTGTGTCTGACCCCGGGAGTGTGTGTTGGGATAGTGTGGAGGGAGATTCACTCTGTGTCTGACCCCGGGAGTGTGTGATAGGACAATGTGGAGGGAGATTCTCTCTGTGTCTGACCCCGGGAGTGTGTGATGGGACGGTGTGGAGGGAGATTCACACTGCGTCTGACCCCGGGAGTGTATGATGGGATGGTGTGGAGGTACATTCACTCTGTGTCTGACCCCGGGAGTGTGTGATGGGACGGTGTGGAGGGAGATTCACTTTGTGTCTGACCCCAGGAATGTGTGATGGGACGGTGTGGAGGGAGATTCACACTATATTTGACCCCGGGAGTGTGTGATGGGACGGTTTGGAGGGAGACTCACTCTGTGTCTGACCGTGGGCGTCTGATGGGACGGTGTGGAGCGAGATTCAATCTGTGTCTGACCCCAGCATTGTGGGATGGGACGGTGTGGAGGGAGATTCACTCTGTGTCTGTCCCGGGGAGTGTGTGATGGGACGGTGTGGAGGGAGATTTTCTGTGTCTGAGCCCGGGAGTGTGTGTTGGGACAGTGTGCAGGGAGATACACTCTGTGTCTGACCCCGGGAGTGTGTGATGGGACGGTGTGGACGGAGATTCACTCTGTGTCTGACGCCGGATGTCTGTGATGGGACGGTGTGGAGTGTGATTCACTCTGTGTCTGACCCCCGGAGTGTGTGATTGGACGGTGTGGAGGGAGGTTCACTTTGTGTCTGACCCTCGGAATGTGTGATGGGACGGTGTGGAGGGGGTTTCACTCTGTGTCTGACCCCGGGAGTGTGTGATGGGACGGTGTGCAAGGAGATTCACTCTGTGTCTGACCCCGGGAGTGTGTGTTGGGACAGTGTGCAAGGAGATTCACTCTGTGTCTGACCCTGGGAGTGTGTGATGGGACGGTGTGGAGGTACATTCACTCTGTGTCTGACCCCACGAGTGTGTGTTGGGACGGTGTGGAGGTACATTCACTCTGTGTCTGACCCCGCGAGTGTGTGATGGGACGGTGTGGAGGTACATTCAATCTGCGTCTGACCGTGGGAGTCTGTGATGGGACGGTGTGGCGAGAGATTCACTCAGTGTCGGACTCCGGGAGTGTGTAATGGGACGGTGTGGAGGGAGATTTACTGTGTAATAGCCCGGGAGTGTGTGTTGGGACAGTGTGCAGGGAGATTCAGTCTGTGTCTGACCCCGCGAGTGTGAGATGGGACGGTGTGGAGGAGGTTTCACTCTGTGTCTGACCCCGGGAGTGTGTGATGTGATGGTGAGAAGGGAGCTTCACTCTGTTTCTGACCCCGGGAGTGTGTGATAGGACAATGTGGAGGGAGATTCACTCTCTGTCTGACCCCGGGAGTGTGTAATGGGACGGTGTGGAGGGAGTTTCACTCTGTGTCTGACCCCAGGAATGTGTGATGGGACGGTGTGGAGGGAGATTCACTCTCTGTCTGACCCCGGGAATGTGTGATGGGACGGTGTGGAGGGAGATTCATACTGCGTCTGTCCCCGGGAGTGTGTGATGGGACGGTGTGGAGGGAGATTCACTCTGTGTCAACCCCGGGAGTGTGTGATGGGACGGTGTGGAAGGAGTTTCACTCTCTGTCTGACCCCGGGAATGTGTGATGGGACGGTGTGGAGGGGGTTTCACTCTGTGTCTGACCCTGGGAGTGTGTGATGGGACGGTTTGGAGGGAGATTCACTCTGTGTCTGACCACGGGAGTGTGTGATGGGACAGTGTGGAGGGAGATTCACTCTATGTCTGACCGTGGGAGTCTGTGATGGGACGGTGTGTAGGGAGCTTCAGTCCGTATCTGGCCCTGGCATTGTGTGATGGGACGGTTTGGAGAGAGTTTAACTCTGTGTCTGACCCCGGGTGTGTGTGATTGGACGGTGTGGAGGGAAATTCACTCTCTGTCTGACCCCGGAAAAGTGTGATGGGATGGTGTGCAGGGAGATTCACTGGCTGTCAACCCCGGGTGTGTGTGATGGGACGGTGTGGAGGGCGTTTCATTCTGTGTCTGACCCCGGGAGTGTGTGATGGGACGGTGTGGAGGGGGTTTCATTCTGTGTCTGACCCCGGGAGTGTGAGATGGGACGGTGTGGAGGAGGTTTCACTCTGTGTCTGACCCCGGGAGTGTGTGATGGGATGTTGAGAAGGGAGCTTCACCCTGTTTCTGACCCCGGGAGTGTGTGATGGGACGGTGTGGAGGGAGATTCACTCTGTTTCTGACCCCAGGAGAGTGTAATGGTACGGTGTGGAGGGAGATTCACTCTGTGTCTGACGTGGGAGTCTGTGATGGGACGGTGTGGAGGGAGATTCACTCTGTTTCTGACCCCAGGAGAGTGTAATGGTACGGTGTGGAGGGAGATTCACTCTGTGTCTGACCGTGGGAGTCTGTGATGGGACGGTGTGTAGGGAGATTCAGTCCGTATCTGGCCCTGGCATTGTGTGATGGGACGGTGTGGAGAGAGTTTAACTCTGTGTCTGACCCCGGGAGTGTGTGATTGGACGGAGCGGACGGAGGTTCACTCTGTGTCTGAGTCCAGGAGAGTGTGATGGGACGGTGTGCAGGGAGATTCACTGGCTGTCAACCCCGGGTGTGTGTGATGGGACGGTGTGGAGCGAGTTTCACTCTGTGTCTGACCCCGGGAGTGTGTGATGGGACGGTGTGGAGGGAGATTCACACTGTGTCTGACCCCAGGAGTGTGTGATGGGACAGTGTGGAGGGAGCTTCACTCTCTGTCTGACCCCGGGAATGTGTGTTGGTACGGTGTGGAGGGAGATTCACTCTATGTCAGACCCAGGGAGTCTGTGATGGGATAGTGTGGAGGGAGCTTAACTCTGTTTCTGACCCCGGGAGTGTGTAATGGGACGGAGTGGAGGGAGATTCACTCTGTGTCTGACCCCGGGAGTGAGTGTTTGGATGGTGTGGAGGGTGATTTACTGTGTCTCTGACTCCAGGAGTGTGTGATGGGACGGTGTGGAGGGAGATTCACTCTATGTCTGACCCCGGGAGTGTGTGAAGGGACGGTTTGGAGGGAGATTCACTCTATGTCTGACCCCGGGAGTATGTGATGGGACGGTTTCGTGGGAGAGTCACTCGGTGTCTGACCCCGGGAAAGTGTGATGGGATGGTGTGGACGGAGATTCACACTGTGTCTGGCCCCGGGTGTGTCAGATGGGACTGTGTGGAGGGAGATTTACTCTGTGCCTGAACCCGGGAGTGTGTGATGGGACGGTGTGGAGGGAGATTCACTCTCTGTCTGACCCCGGGAGTGTGTGATGGGACAGTGTGGAGGGTGATTCACTCTCTGTCTGATCCCGGGAGTGTGTGATGGGACAGTGTGGAGGGTGATTCACTCTCTGTCTGACCCCGGGAGTGTGTGATGGGATGTTGTGGAGGGAGATTCACTTTCTGTCTAACCCTCGGAATGTGTGATGGGACGGTGTGGACGGTTTTTCAGCTTGTGTCTGACGCACGGAATGTGCGATGGGATGATGTGGAGGGAGATTTACTCTGTGCCTGACCCCGGGAGTGTGTGATGGGACGGTGTGGAGGGAGATTCACTCTGTGTCAACCCCGGGAGTGTGTGATGGGACGGTGTGGAAGGAGTTTCACTCTCTGTCTGACCCCGGGAATGTGTGATGGGACGGTGTGGAGGGGGTTTCACTCTGTGTCTGACCCTGGGAGTGTGTGATGGGACGGTTTGGAGGGAGATTCACTCTGTGTCTGACCACGGGAGTGTGTGATGGGACAGTGTGGAGGGAGATTCACTCTATGTCTGACCGTGGGAGTCTGTGATGGGACGGTGTGTAGGGAGCTTCAGTCCGTATCTGGCCCTGGCATTGTGTGATGGGACGGTTTGGAGAGAGTTTAACTCTGTGTCTGACCCCGGGTGTGTGTGATTGGACGGTGTGGAGGGAAATTCACTCTCTGTCTGACCCCGGAAAAGTGTGATGGGATGGTGTGCAGGGAGATTCACTGGCTGTCAACCCCGGGTGTGTGTGATGGGACGGTGTGGAGGGCGTTTCATTCTGTGTCTGACCCCGGGAGTGTGTGATGGGACGGTGTGGAGGGGGTTTCATTCTGTGTCTGACCCCGGGAGTGTGAGATGGGACGGTGTGGAGGAGGTTTCACTCTGTGTCTGACCCCGGGAGTGTGTGATGGGATGTTGAGAAGGGAGCTTCACCCTGTTTCTGACCCCGGGAGTGTGTGATGGGACGGTGTGGAGGGAGATTCACTCTGTTTCTGACCCCAGGAGAGTGTAATGGTACGGTGTGGAGGGAGATTCACTCTGTGTCTGACGTGGGAGTCTGTGATGGGACGGTGTGGAGGGAGATTCACTCTGTTTCTGACCCCAGGAGAGTGTAATGGTACGGTGTGGAGGGAGATTCACTCTGTGTCTGACCGTGGGAGTCTGTGATGGGACGGTGTGTAGGGAGATTCAGTCCGTATCTGGCCCTGGCATTGTGTGATGGGACGGTGTGGAGAGAGTTTAACTCTGTGTCTGACCCCGGGAGTGTGTGATTGGACGGAGCGGACGGAGGTTCACTCTGTGTCTGAGTCCAGGAGAGTGTGATGGGACGGTGTGCAGGGAGATTCACTGGCTGTCAACCCCGGGTGTGTGTGATGGGACGGTGTGGAGCGAGTTTCACTCTGTGTCTGACCCCGGGAGTGTGTGATGGGACGGTGTGGAGGGAGATTCACACTGTGTCTGACCCCAGGAGTGTGTGATGGGACAGTGTGGAGGGAGCTTCACTCTCTGTCTGACCCCGGGAATGTGTGTTGGTACGGTGTGGAGGGAGATTCACTCTATGTCAGACCCAGGGAGTCTGTGATGGGATAGTGTGGAGGGAGCTTAACTCTGTTTCTGACCCCGGGAGTGTGTAATGGGACGGAGTGGAGGGAGATTCACTCTGTGTCTGACCCCGGGAGTGAGTGTTTGGATGGTGTGGAGGGTGATTTACTGTGTCTCTGACTCCAGGAGTGTGTGATGGGACGGTGTGGAGGGAGATTCACTCTATGTCTGACCCCGGGAGTGTGTGAAGGGACGGTTTGGAGGGAGATTCACTCTATGTCTGACCCCGGGAGTATGTGATGGGACGGTTTCGTGGGAGAGTCACTCGGTGTCTGACCCCGGGAAAGTGTGATGGGATGGTGTGGACGGAGATTCACACTGTGTCTGGCCCCGGGTGTGTCAGATGGGACTGTGTGGAGGGAGATTTACTCTGTGCCTGAACCCGGGAGTGTGTGATGGGACGGTGTGGAGGGAGATTCACTCTCTGTCTGACCCCGGGAGTGTGTGATGGGACAGTGTGGAGGGTGATTCACTCTCTGTCTGATCCCGGGAGTGTGTGATGGGACAGTGTGGAGGGTGATTCACTCTCTGTCTGACCCCGGGAGTGTGTGATGGGATGTTGTGGAGGGAGATTCACTTTCTGTCTAACCCTCGGAATGTGTGATGGGACGGTGTGGACGGTTTTTCAGCTTGTGTCTGACGCACGGAATGTGCGATGGGATGATGTGGAGGGAGATTTACTCTGTGCCTGACCCCGGGAGTGTGTGATGGGTGTGGAGGGAGATTCTCTTTGTGTCTGACCCACAGAGTGTGTGATGGGACGGTGTGGAGGGAGATTCACTGTGTGTCTGACCCCGGGAGTGTGTGATGGGACGGTGTGGAGGGAGATTCACTTTCTGTCTAACCCTCGGAATGTGTGATGGGACGGTGTGGAGGGAGATTTACTCTGTGTCTGACCCACACAGTGTGTGATGGGACGGTGTTGAGGGGGTTTCACTGTGTGTCTGACACCGGGAGTCTGTGATGGGATAGTGTGGAGGGAGCTTAACTCTGTTTCTGACCCCGGGAGTGTGTGATGGGACGGAGTGGAGGGAGATTCACTCTGTGTCTGACCCCGGGAGTGTGTGATGGGATAGTGTGGAGGGAGATTCACTCTGTGTCTGACCCCGGGAGTGTGTGATAGGACAATGTGGAGGGAGATTCTCTCTGTGTCTGACCCCGGGAGTGTGTGATGGGACGGTGTGGAGGGAGATTCAAACTGCGTCTGTCCCCGGGAGTGTGTGATGGGACGGTGTGGAGGGAGATTCACTCTGTGTCAACCCCGGGAGTGTGTGATGGGACGGTGTGGAGGGAGTTTCACTCTGTGTCTGACCCCAGGAATGTGTGATGGGACGGTGTGGAGGGAGATTCACTCTCTGTCTGACCCCGGGAATGTGTGCTGGTACGGTGTGGAGGGAGATTCACTCTATGTCTGACCCCGGGAGTGTGTGTTGGGATAGTGTGGAGGGAGATGCACTCTGTGTCTGACCCCGGGAGTGTGTGATAGGACAATGTGGAGGGAGATTCTCTCTGTGTCTGACCCCGGGAGTGTGTGATGGGACGGTGTGGAGGGAGATTCACACTGCGTCTGTCCCCGGGAGTGTGTGATGGGACGGTGTGGAGGGAGATTCACTCTGTGTCAACCCCGGGAGTGTGTGATGGGATGGTGTGGAGGGAGTTTCAATCTGTGTCTGACCCCGGGAGTGTGTGATGGGACGCTGTGGAGGGAGATTCACTCTGTGTCTGACCCCGGGAGTGTGTGATGGGATGTTGTGGAGGAAGATTCACTCTGTGTCTGACCCCGGGAGTGTATGATGGGATGGTGTGGAGGTACATTCACTCTGTGTCTGACCCCGGGAGTGTGTGATGGGACGGTGTGGAGGGAGATTCACTTTGTGTCTCACCCCAGGAATGTATGATGGGACGGTGTGGAGGGAGATTTTCTGTGTCTGAGCCCGGGAGTGTGTGTTGGGACAGTATGCAGGGAGATACACTCTGTGTCTGACCCCGGGAGTGTGTGATGGGACGGTGTGGACGGAGATTCACTCTTTGTCTGACGCCGGGTGTCTGTGATGGGACGGTGTGGAGTGTGATTCACTCTGTGTCTGACCCCCGGAGTGTGTGATTGGACGGTGTGGAGGGAGGTTCACTTTGTGTCTGACCCTCGGAATGTGTGATGGGACGGTGTGGAGGGTGTTTCACTCTGTGTCTGACCCCGGGAGTGTGTGATAGGACAATGTGGAGGGAGATTCTCTCTGTGTCTGACCCCGGGAGTGTGTGATGGGACGGTGTGGAGGGAGATTCACACTGCGTCTGTCCCCGGGAGTGTGTGATGGGACGGTGTGGAGGGAGATTCACTCTGTGTCAACCCCGGGAGTGTGTGATGGGATGGTGTGGAGGGAGTTTCAATCTGTGTCTGACCCCGGGAGTGTGTGATGGGACGCTGTGGAGGGAGATTCACTCTGTGTCTGACCCCGGGAGTGTGTGATGGGATGTTGTGGAGGAAGATTCACTCTGTGTCTGACCCCGGGAGTGTATGATGGGATGGTGTGGAGGTACATTCACTCTGTGTCTGACCCCGGGAGTGTGTGATGGGACGGTGTGGAGGGAGATTCACTTTGTGTCTCACCCCAGGAATGTATGATGGGACGGTGTGGAGGGAGATTTTCTGTGTCTGAGCCCGGGAGTGTGTGTTGGAACAGTATGCAGGGAGATACACTCTGTGTCTGACCCCGGGAGTGTGTGATGGGACGGTGTGGACGGAGATTCACTCTTTGTCTGACGCCGGGTGTCTGTGATGGGACGGTCTGGAGTGTGATTCACTCTGTGTCTGACCCCCGGAGTGTGTGATTGGACGGTGTGGAGGGAGGTTCACTTTGTGTCTGACCCTCGGAATGTGTGATGGGACGGTGTGGAGGGTGTTTCACTCTGTGTCTGACCCCGGGAGTGTGTGTTGGGACAGTGTGCAAGGAGATTCACTCTGTGTCTGACCCTGGGAGTGTGTGATGGGACGGTGTGGAGGTACATTCACTCTGTGTCTGACCCCACGAGTGTGTGATGGGACGGTGTGGAGGGAGTTTCACACTGCGTCTGAACCCGCGAGTGTGTGATGGGACGGTGTGGAGGTACATTCACTCTGCGTCTGACCGTGGGAGTCTGTGATGGGACGGTGTGGCGAGAGATTCACTCAGTGTCGGACTCCGGGAGTGTGTAATGGGACGGTGTGGAGGGAGATTTACTGTGTCATAGCCCGGGAGTGTGTGTTGGGACGGTGTGGAGGGAGATTCACTCTATGTCTGACCCCGGGAGTGTGTGATGGGACGGTTTGGTGGGAGAGTCACTCTGTGTATGACCGTGGGCGTCTATGATGGGACTGTGTGGAGCGAGATTCAGTCTGTGTCTGACCCAAGCAGTATGTGATGGGACGGTGTGGAGGGGGTTTCATTCTGTGTCTGACCCCGGGAATGTGTGATGGGACGGTGTGGAGGGAGATTCACTCTGTGTCTGACCCCGGGAGTGTGTGATGGGATAGTGTGGAGGGAGCTTCACTCTGTTTCTGACCCCGGGAGTGTGTGATGGGACGGTGTGGAGGGAGATTCACTCTCTGTCTGACCCCGGGAATGTGTGTTGCTACGGTGTGGAGGGAGATTCACTCTATGTCTGACCCAGGGAGTCTGTGATGGGATAGTGTGGAGGGAGCTTAACTCTGTTTCTGACCCCGGGAGTGTGTGATGGGACGGTGTGGAGGGAGATTCACTCTATGTCTGACCCCGGGAGTGTGTGAAGGGACGGTTTGGAGGGAGATTCACTCTATGTCTGACCCCGGGAGTGTGTGATGGGACGGTTTGGAGGGAGAGTCACTCTGTGTCTGATCCCGGGAGTGTGTGATGGGACGGTGTGGAGCGAGATTCAGTCTGTGTCTGACCCAAGCAGTGTGTGATGGGACGGTGTGGAGGGAGATTCACTCTCTGTATGACCCCGGGAGTGTGTGATGGGACGGTGTGGAGAGAGATTCACTCGGTGTCTGACCCCGGGAGTGTGTGATGGGACGGTGTGGAGGGAGATTCACTCTGTGTCTGATCCCGGGAGTGTGTGATGGGACGGTGTGGAGGGAAATTCACTCTCTGTCTGACCCCGGGAAAGTGTGATGGGAGAGTGTGGACGGAGATTCACACTGTGTCTGGCCCCAGGTGTGTAAGATGGGACTGTGTGGAGGGAGATTTACTCTGTGCCTGAACCCGGGAGTGTGTGATGGGACGGTGTGGAGGGAGATTCACTGTGTGTCACCCCGGGAGTGTGTGATGGGACAGTGTGGAGGGAGATTCACTCTCTGTCTGACCCCGGGAGTGTGTGATGGGATGGTGTGGAGGGAGATTCACTTTCTGTCTAACCCTCGGAATGTGTTATGGGACGGTGTGGACGGTTTTTCAGCTTGTGTCTGACGCACGGAATGTGCGATGGGATGATGTGGAGGGAGATTTACTCTGTGCCTGACCCCGGGAGTGTGTGATGGGACGGTGTGGAGGGAGTTTCTCTTTGTGTCTGACCCACAGAGTGTGTGATGGGATGATGTGGAGGGAGTTTCACTTTCTGTCTGACCCCGGGAGTGTGTGATGGGACGGTGTGGAGGGAGATTCACTCTCTGTCTGACCCCGGGAATGTGTGTTGGTACGGTGTGGAGGGAGATTCACTCTATGTCTGACCCAGGGAGTCTGTGATGGGATAGTGTGGAGGGAGCTTAACTCTGTTTCTGACCACGGGAGTGTGTAATGGGACGGAGTGGAGGGAGATTCACTCTGTGTCTGACCCCGGGAGTGAGTGTTTGGAAGGTGTGGAGGGAGATTTACTGTGTCTCTGACTCCAGGAGTGTGTGATGGGACGGTGTGGCGGAGAGTCACTCTGTGTATGACCGTGGGCGTCTGTGATGGGACGGTGTGGAACGAGATTCAGTCTGTGTCTGACCCAAGCAGTGTGTGATGGGATGGTGTGGAGGGAGGTTCACTCTCTGTCTGACCCCGGGAAAGTGTGATGGGAGAGTGTGGAGGGAGATTCACACTGTGTCTGACCCCGGGAGTGTGAGATGGGACTGTGTGGAGGGAGATTCACTCTGTGTCTGACCCCGGGAGTGTGTAATGGGACGGTGTGGAGGGAGATTCACTGTGTGTCACCCCGGGAGTGTGTGATGGGACAGTGTGGAGGGAGATTCACTCTCTGTCTGACCCCGGGAGTGTGTGATGGGATGGTGTGGAGGGAGATTCACTTTCTGTCTGACCCCAGGAGTGTGTGATGGGATGGTGTGGAGGGAGCTTCACTCTCTGTCTGACCCCGGGAGTGTGTGATGGGATGGTGTGGAGGGAGATTCACTCTCTGTCTGACCCCGGGAGTGTGTGGTGGGATGGTGTGGAGGGAGATTCACTCTCTGTCTGACCCCGGGAGTGTGTGATGGGATGGTGTGGAGGGAGATTCACTCTCTGTCTGACCCCGGGAGTGTGTGGTGGGATGGTGTGGAGGGAGATTCACTCTCTGTCTGACCCCGGGAGTGTGTGGTGGGATGGTGTGGAGGGAGATTCACTCTCTGTCTGACCCCGGGAGTGTGTGGTGGGATGGTGTGGAGGGAGATTCACTCTGTGTCTGACCCCGGGAGTTTGTGATGGGACGGTGTGGAGGGAGATTCACTCTGTGTCTGACCCCGGGAGTGTGTGATGGGACGGTGTGGAGGGAGATTCACTCTCTGTCTGACCCCGGGAGTGTGTGATGGGACGGTGTGGAGGGTGATTCACTCTCTGTCTGACCCCGGGAGTGTGTGATGGGACAGTGTGGAGGGAGATTCACTCTGTGTCTGACCCCGGGAGTGTGTGATGGGACGATGTGGAGGGAGATTCACTCAGTGTCGGACTCCGGGAGTGTGTAATGGGACGGTGTGGAGGGAGATTTACTGTGTCATAGCCCGGGAGTGTGTGTTGGGACAGTGTGCAGGGAGATTCAGTCTGTGTCTGACCCCGCGAGTGTGAGATGGGACGGTGTGGAGGAGGTTTCACTCTGTGTCTGACCCCGGGAGTGTGTGTTGGGATAGTGTGGAGGGAGATTCACTCTGTGTCTGACCCCGGGAGTGTGTGATAGGACAATGTGGAGGGAGATTCTCTCTGTGTCTGACCCCGGGAGTGTGTGATGGGACGGTGTGGAGGGAGATTCACACTGCGTCTGTCCCCGGGAGTGTGTGATGGGACGGTGTGGAGGGAGATTCACTCTGTGTCAACCCCGGGAGTGTGTGATGGGACGGTGTGGAGGGAGTTTCACTCTGTGTCTGACCCCAGGAATGTGTGATGGGACGGTGTGGAGGGAGATTCACTCTCTGTCTGACCCCGGGAATGTGTGTTGGTACGGTGTGGAGGGAGATTCACTCTATGTCTGACCCCGGGAGTGTGTGTTGGGATAGTGTGGAGGGAGATGCACTCTGTGTCTGACCCCGGGAGTGTGTGATAGGACAATGTGGAGGGAGATTCTCTCTGTGTCTGACCCCGGGAGTGTGTGATGGGACGGTGTGGAGGGAGATTCACACTGCGTCTGTCCCCGGGAGTGTGTGATGGGACGGTGTGGAGGGAGATTCACTCTGTGTCAACCCCGGGAGTGTGTGATGGGATGGTGTGGAGGGAGTTTCAATCTGTGTCTGACCCCGGGAGTGTGTGATGGGACGCTGTGGAGGGAGATTCACTCTGTGTCTGACCCCGGGGAGTGTGTGATGGGACGGTGTGGAGGGAGTTTTTCTGTGTCTGCGCCCGGGAGTGTGTGTTGGGACAGTATGCAGGGAGATACACTCTGTGTCTGACCCCAGGAGTGTGTGATGGGACGGTGTGGACGGAGATTCACTCTTTGTCTGACGCCGGGTGTCTGTGATGGGACGGTGTGGAGTGTGATTCACTCTGTGTCTGACCCCCGGAGTGTGTAATTGGACGGTGTGGAGGGAGGTTCACTTTGTGTCTGACCCTCGGAATGTGTGATGGGAGGGTGTGGAGGGTGTTTCACTCTGTGTCTGACCCCGGGAGTGTGTGTTGGGACAGTGTGCAAGGAGATTCACTCTGTGTCTGACCCTGGGAGTGTGTGATGGGACGGTGTGGAGGTACATTCACTCTGTGTCTGACCCCACGAGTGTGTGATGGGACGGTGTGGAAGGAGTTTCACACTGCGTCTGAACCCGCGAGTGTGTGATGGGACGGTGTGGAGGTACATTCACTCTGCGTCTGACCGTGGGAGTCTGTGATGGGACGGTGTGGCGAGAGATTCACTCAGTGTCGGACTCCGGGAGTGTGTAATGGGACGGTGTGGAGGGAGATTTACTGTGTCATAGCCCGGGAGTGTGTGTTGGGACGGTGTGGAGGGAGATTCACTCTATGTCTGACCCCGGGAGTGTGTGATGGGACGGTTTGGTGGGAGAGTCACTCTGTGTATGACCGTGGGCGTCTATGATGGGACTTTGTGGAGCGAGATTCAGTCTGTGTCTGACCCAAGCAGTGTGTGATGGGACGGTGTGGAGGGGGTTTCATTCTGTGTCTGACCCCGGGAATGTGTGATGGGACGGTGTGGAGGGAGATTCACTCTGTGTCTGACCCCGGGAGTGTGTGATGGGATAGTGTGGAGGGAGCTTCACTCTGTTTCTGACCCCGGGAGTGAGTGATGGGACGGTGTGGAGGGAGATTCACTCTCTGTCTGACCCCGGGAATGTGTGTTGGTACGGTGTGGAGGGAGATTCACTCTATGTCTGACCCAGGGAGTCTGTGATGGGATAGTGTGGAGGGAGCTTAACTCTGTTTCTGACCCCGGGAGTGTGTGATGGGACGGTGTGGAGGGGGATTCACTCTATGTCTGATCCCGGGAGTGTGTGATGGGACGGTGTGGAGCGAGATTCAGTCTGTGTCTGACCCAAGCAGTGTGTGATGGGACGGTGTGGAGGGAGATTCACTCTCTGTCTGACCCCGGGAGTGTGTGATGGAACGGTGTGGAGAGAGATTCACTCGGTGTCTGACCCCGGGAGTGTGTGATGGGACGGTGTGGAGGGAGATTCACTCTGTGTCTGATCCCGGGAGTGTGTGATGGGACGGTGTGGAGGGAAATTCACTCTCTGTCTGACCCCGGGAAAGTGTGATGGGAGAGTGTGGACGGAGATTCACACTGTGTCTGGCCCCAGGTGTGTAAGATGGGACTGTGTGGAGGGAGATTTGCTCTGTGCCTGAACCCGGGAGTGTGTGATGGGACGGTGTGGAGGGAGATTCACTGTGTGTCACCCCGGGAGTGTGTGATGGGACAGTGTGGAGGGAGATTCACTCTCTGTCTGACCCCGGGAGTGTGTGATGGGATGGTGTGGAGGGAGATTCACTCTCTGTCTGACCCCGGGAGTGTGTGATGGGATGGTGTGGAGGGAGATTCACTCTCTGTCTAACCCTCGGAATGTGTGATGGGACGGTGTGGACGGTTTTTCAGCTTGTGTCTGACGCACGGAATGTGCGATGGGATGATGTGGAGGGAGATTTACTCTGTGCCTGACCCCGGGAGTGTGTGATGGGTGTGGAGGGAGTTTCTCTTTGTGTCTGACCCACAGAGTGTGTGATGGGATGGTGTGGAGGGAGTTTCACTGTGTGTCTGACCCCGGGAGTGTGTGATGTGACGGTGTGGAGGGAGATTCACTCTGTGTCTGAACCACAGAGTGTCTGATGGGACGGTGTAGAGGGGGTTTCACTCTGTGTCTGACCCCGGGAGTGTGTGTTGGGATGGTGTGGAGGGAGATTCTCTGTGTTTCTGACTCCAGGAGTGTGTGATGGGACAGTGTGGAGGGAGATTCACTCTCTGTCTGACCCTGGGAGTGTGTGATGGGACGGTCTGGAGAGAGAATCACTCTGTCTGACCCCGGGAGTGTGTGATGGGACGGTGTGGAGAGAGATTCACTCTGTGTCTGACCCCGGGAGTGCGTGATGGGACGGTGTGCAGGGAGATTCACTCTGCGTCTGACCCCGGGAGTGTGTGATGGGACGGTGTGGAGGGAGATTCACTCTGTGTCTGACCCCGGGACTGTGTGATGGGACGGTGTGGAGGGGGATTCACTCTGTCTTTGACCCCGGGAGTGTGTGATGGGAAGGTGTGGAGGGAGATTCACTCTGTGTCTGACCCCGGGAGTGTGTGATGGGTGTGGAGGGAGTTTCTCTTTGTGTCTGACTCACAGAGTGTGTGATGGGATGGTGTGGAGTGAGTTTCACTGTGTGTCTGACCCCGGGAGTGTGTGATGGGACGGTGTGGAGGGAGATTCACTCTGTGTCTGAACCACAGAGTGTCTGATGGAACGGTGTAGAGGGGGTTTCACTCTGTGTCTGACACCGGGAGTGTGTGTTGGGATGGTGTGGAGGGAGATTCTCTGTGTTTCTGACTCCAGGAGTGTGTGATGGGACAGTGTGGAGGGAGATTCACTCTGTGTCTGACCCCGGGAGTGTGTGATGGGACGATGTGGAGGGAGATTCACTCTGTGTCTGACCCCGGGAGTGTGTGATGGGACGGTGTGGAGGGAGATTCACTCTGTGTCTGACGCCGGGTGTCTGTGATGGGACGGTGTGGAGGGAGATTCACTCTATGTCTGACCCCCGGAGTGTGTGATGGGACGGTTTGGTGGGAGAGTCACTCTGTGTATGACCGTGGGCGTCTATGATCGGACTGTGTGGAGCGTGATTCAGTCTGTGTCTGACCCAAGCAGTGTGTGATGGGACGGTGTGGAGGGGGTTTCATTCTGTGTCTGACCCCGGGAGTGTGTGATGGGACGGTGTGGAGAGAGATTCACTCTCTGTCTGACCCCGGGAATGTGTGTTGGTACGGTGTGGAGGGAGATTCACTCTATGTCTGACCCATGGAGTCTGTGATGGGATACTGTGGAGGGAGCTTAACTCTGTTTCTGACCCCGGGAGTGTGTGATGGGACGGTGTGGAGGGAGATTCACTCTATGTCTGACCACGGGAGTGTGTGAAGGGACGGTTTGGAGGGAGATTCACTCTATGTCTGACCCCGGGAGTTTGTGATGGGACGGTGTGGAGCGAGATTCAGTCTGTGTCTGACCCAAGCAGTGTGTGATGGGACCGTGTGGAGGGAGATTCACTCTCTGTCTGACCCCGGGAGTGTGTGATGGGACGGTGTGGAGAGAGATTCACTCGGTGTCTGACCCCGGGAGTGTGTGATGGGACAGTGTGGAGGGAGATTCACTCTGTGTCTGACCCCGGGAGTGTGTGATGGGATGGTGTGGAGGGAGATTCACTCTCTGTCTAACCCTCGGAATGTGTGATGGGACGGTGTGGACGGTTTTTCAGCTTGTGTCTGACGCACGGAATGTGCGATGGGATGATGTGGAGGGAGATTTACTCTGTGCCTGACCCTGGGAGTGTGTGATGGGACGGTGTGGAGGGAGATTCACTCTGTGTCTGACCCCGGGAGTGTGTGATGGGATGGTGTGGAGGGAGTTTCTCTTTGTGTCTGACCCACAGAGTGTGTGATGGGACGGTTTGGAGGAAGATTCACTCTATGTCTGACCCCGGGAGTGTGTGATGGGACGGTTTGGAGGGAGAGTCACTCTGTGTCTGATCCCGGGAGTGTGTGATGGGACGATGTGGAGGGAGATTCACTGTGTGTCACCCCGGGAGTGTGTGATGGGACAGTGTGGAGGGAGATTCACTCTCTGTCTGACCCCGGGAGTGTGTGATGGGATGGTGTGGAGGGAGATTCACTTTCTGTCTGACCCCAGGAGTGTGTGATGGGATGGTGTGGAGGGAGATTCACTCTCTGTCTGACCCCGGGAGTGTGTGATGGGATGGTGTGGAGGGAGATTCACTCTCTGTCTAACCCTCGGAATGTGTGATGGGACGGTGTGGACGGTTTTTCAGCTTGTGTCTGACGCACGGAATGTGCGATGGGATGATGTGGAGGGAGATTTACTCTGTGCCTGACCCCGGGAGTGTGTGATGGGTGTGGAGGGAGTTTCTCTTTGTGTCTGACCCACAGAGTGTGTGATGGGATGGTGTGGAGGGAGTTTCACTGTGTGTCTGACCCCGGGAGTGTGTGATGTGACGGTGTGGAGGGAGATTCACTCTGTGTCTGAACCACAGAGTGTCTGATGGGACGGTGTAGAGGGGGTTTCACTCTGTGTCTGACCCCGGGAGTGTGTGTTGGGATGGTGTGGAGGGAGATTCTCTGTGTTTCTGACTCCAGGAGTGTGTGATGGGACAGTGTGGAGGGAGATTCACTCTCTGTCTGACCCTGGGAGTGTGTGATGGGACGGTGTGGAGAGAGATTCACTCGGTGTCTGACCCCGGGAGTGTGTGATTGGACGGTGTGGAGGGCGATTCACTCTGTGTCTGACCCCGGGAGTGTGTGATGGGACGGTGTGGAGGGAAATTCACTCTGTGTCTGTCCCGGGGAGTGTGTGATGGGACTGTCTGGAGGGAGATTTACTGTGTCTGAGCCCGGGAGTGTGTGTTGGGACGGTGTGGAGTGTGATTCACTCTGTGTCTGACCCCCGGAGTGTGTGTTTGGACGGTGTGGAGGGAGATTCACTCTGTGTCTGACCCTCGGAATGTGTGATGGGATGGTGTGGAGGGAGTTTCACTTTATGTCTGACCCTCGGAATGTGTGATGGGACGGTGTGGAGGGTGTTTCACTCTGTGTCTCACCCCGGGAGTGTGTGATGGGATGGTGTGGAGGAAAATTCACTCAGTGTCTGACCCAGGGAATGTATGATGGGACGGTGTGCAGGGAGATTCACTGTGTGTCTGACCCCGGGAGTGTGTGTTGGGAGAGTGTGGAGGGAGATTCACTCTGTTTCGGATGCCGGGAGTGTGTGATGGGACGGTGTGGAGAGAGATTCACTCGGTGTAGACCCCGGGAGTGTGTGATGGGTCGGTGTGGAGGGAGATTCAATCTGTGTCTGATCTCGGGAGTGTGTGATGGGATGGTGTGTTTGGAGATTCACTCTGTGTCTGACCCCAGGAGTGTGTGATGGGTCGGTGTGGAGGGAGATTTACTCTGTGTTGACCCCGGGAGTGTGTGATGGGACGGTGTGGAGGGATTTTCAGTTTGTGTCTGACCCCGGGATTGTGTGATCGGACGGTGTGGAGGGAGATTCACTCTGTGTCTGACCCCAGCTGTGTGTGATGGGACGGTGTGGAGGGAGATTCACCCTGTGTCTGACCCCGGGTGTGTGTGATGGAATGGAGTGGAGGGAGCTTCACTCTGTGTCTGACCCCGGGAGTGTGTGATGGGATGGTGTGGAGGGAGATTCACTCTGTGTCTGACCCCGGGAGTGTGTGATGGGACGGTGTGGAGGGAGATTCACTCTGTGTCTGACCCCAGGAGTGTGTGATGGGACAGTGTGTAGGGAGATTCACTCTGTGTCTGACCCCGGGAGTCTGTGATGGGACGGCGTGGAGGGAGATTCACTCTGTGTCTGACCCTGGGAGTGTGTGATGGGACTGTGTGGAGGGAGATTCACTCTGTGTCTGACCCCAGGAGTGTGTGATGGGACAGTGTGTAGGGAGATTCACTCTGTGTCTGACCCTGGGAGTGTGTGATGGGACAGTGTGGAGGGAGATTCACTATGTGTCTGACCCCGGGAGTGTCTCATGGGACGGTGTGGAGGGGGTTTCACACTGTGTCTGACCCCCGGGAGTGTGTGATGGGACAGTGTGGAGGGAGATTCACTCTGTGTCTGACCCCGGGAGTGTGTGATGGGATGGTGTGGAGGGAGATTCACTCTCTGTCTAACCCTCGGAATGTGTTATGGGACGGTGTGGACGGTTTTTCAGCTTGTGTCTGACACACGGAATGTGCGATGGGATGATGTGGAGGGAGATTTACTCTGTGCCTGACCCCGGGAGTGTGTGATGGGTGTGGAGGGAGTTTCTCTTTGTGTCTGACCCACAGAGTGTGTGATGGGATGGTGTGGAGGGAGATTCACTTTCTGTCTGACCCCAGGAGTGTGTGATGGGATGGTGTGGAGGGAGATTCTCTCTCTGTCTAACCCCGGGAGTGTGTGATGGGACGGTGTGGAGGGAGTTTCTCTTTCTGTCTGACCCACAGAGTGTGTGATGGGATGGTGTGGAGGGAGTTTCACTGTGTGTCTGACCCCGGGAGTGTGTGATGGGACGGTGTGGAGGGAGATTCACTCTGTGTCTGAACCACAGAGTGTCTGATGGGACGGTGTAGAGGGGGTTTCACTCTGTGTCTGACCACGGGAGTGTGTGTTGGGATGGTGTGGAGGGAGATTCTCTGTGTTTCTGACTCCAGGAGTGTGTGATGGGACAGTGTGGAGGGAGATTCACTCTCTGTCTGACCCCGGGAGTGTGTGATGGGACGGTGTGGAGGGAGATTCAATCTGTGTCTGATCTCGGGAGTGTGTGATGGGATGGTGTGTTTGGAGATTCACTCTGTGTCTGACCCCAGGAGTGTGTGATGGGTCGGTGTGGAGGGAGATTTACTCTGTGTTGACCCCGGGAGTGTGTGATGGGACGGTGTGGAGGGATTTTCAGTTTGTGTCTGACCCCGGGATTGTGTGATCGGACGGTGTGGAGGGAGATTCACTCTGTGTCTGACCCCAGCTGTGTGTGATGGGACGGTGTGGAGGGAGATTCACACTGTGTCTGACCCCGGGAGTGTGTGATGGGACGGTGTGGAGGAAAATTCACTCAGTGTCTGACCCAGGGAATGTATGATGGGACGGTGTGCAGGGAGATTCACTGTGTGTCTGACCCCGGGAGTGTGTGTTGGGAGAGTGTGGAGGGAGATTCACTCTGTTTCGGATGCCGGGAGTGTGTGATGGGACGGTGTGGAGAGAGATTCACTCGGTGTAGACCCCGGGAGTGTGTGATGGGTCGGTGTGGAGGGAGATTCAATCTGTGTCTGATCTCGGGAGTGTGTGATGGGATGGTGTGTTTGGAGATTCACTCTGTGTCTGACCCCAGGAGTGTGTGATGGGTCGGTGTGGAGGGAGATTTACTCTGTGTTGACCCCGGGAGTGTGTGATGGGACGGTGTGGAGGGATTTTCAGTTTGTGTCTGACCCCGGGATTGTGTGATCGGACGGTGTGGAGGGAGATTCACTCTGTGTCTGACCCCAGCTGTGTGTGATGGGACGGTGTGGAGGGAGATTCACCCTGTGTCTGACCCCGGGAGTGTGTGATGGGACGGTGTTGAGGGTGTTTCACTGTTTGTCTGACCCCGGGAGTGTGTGATGGGACGGTGTGGAGGGAGATTCATTCTCTGTCTGACCCCGGGAATGTGTGTTGGTACGGTGTGGAGGGAGATTCACTCTATGTCTGACCCAGGGAGTCTGTGATGGGATAGTGTGGAGGGAGCTTAACTCTGTTTCTGACCCCGGAAGTGTGTAATGGGACGGAGTGGAGGGAGATTCACTCAGTGTCTGACCCCGGGAGTGTGTGATGGGACGGTCTGGAGGGAGCTTCACTCTGTCTGACCACGAGAGTGTGTGATGGGACGGTGTGGAGGGAGCTTCATCTGTGTCTGACCCCGGGAGTGTGTAATGGGACGGTGTGGAGGGAGATTCACTCTGTGTCTGACCCCGGGAGTGTGTGTTGGGATAGTGTGGAGGGAGATTCACTCTGTGTCTGACCCCGGGAGTGTGTGATGGGACGGTGTGGAGGGAGATTCACACTGCGTCTGTCCCCGGGAGTGTGTGATGGGACGGTGTGGAGGGAGATTCACTCTGTGTCAACCCCGGGAGTGTGTGATGGGACGGTGTGGAGGGAGTTTCACTCTGTGTCTGACCCCAGGAATGTGTGATGGGACGGTGTGGAGGGAGATTCACTCTCTGTCTGACCCCGGGAATGTATGTTGGTACGGTGTGGAGGGAGATTCACTCTATGTCTGACCCAGGGAGTCTGTGATGGGATAGTGTGGAGGGAGCTTAACTCTGTTTCTGACCCCGGGAGTGTGTAGTGGGACGGAGCGGAGGGAGATTCAATCTGTGTCTGACCCCGGGAGTGAGTGTTTGGACGGTGTGGAGGGAGATTTACTGTGTCTCTGACTCCAGGAGTGTGTGATGGGACGTTGTGGAGGGAGATTCACTTTATGTCTGTCCCCGGGAGTGTGTGATGGGACGGTTTGGTGGGAGAGTCACTCTGTGTATGACCGTGGGCGTCTATGATGGGACTGTGTGGAGCGAGATTCAGTCTGTGTCTGACCCAAGCAGTGTGTGATGGGACGGTGTGGAGGAGATTCACTCTCTGTCTGACCCTTGGAGTGTGTGATGGGACGGTGTGGAGAGAGATTCACTCGGTGTCTGATCCCGGGAGTGTGTGATGGGACGGTGTGGAGGGAGATTCACTCTGTGTCTGACCCCAGGAGTGTGTGATGGGACGGTGTGGAGGGAAATTCACTCTGTGTCTGTCCCGGGGAGTGTGTGATGGGACTGTCTGGAGGGAGATTTACTGTGTCTGAGCCCGGGAGTGTGTGTTGGGACGGTGTGGAGTGTGATTCACTCTGTGTCTGACCCCCGGAGTGTGTGATTGGACGGTGTGGAGGGAGGTTCACTTTGTGTCTGACCCACGGAGTGTGTGATGGGATGGTGTGGAGGGAGTTTCACTTTATGTCTGACCCTCGGAATGTGTGATGGGACGGTGTGGAGGGTGTTTCACTCTGTGTCTCACCCCGGGAGTGTGTGATGGGATGGTGTGGAGGAAAATTCACTCAGTGTCTGACCCAGGGAATGTATGATGGGACGGTGTGGAGGCAGTTTAACTCTGTGTCTGACCCCAGGAATGTGTGATGGGACAGTGTGCAGGGAGATTCACTGTGTGTCTGACCCCGGGAGTGTGTGTTGGGAGAGTGTGGAGGGAGATTCACTCTGTTTCGGATGCCGGGAGTGTGTGATGGGATAATGTGGAGGCAGCTTAACTCGGTGTAGACCCCGGGAGTGTGTGATGGGTCGGTGTGGAGGGAGATTCAATCTGTGTCTGATCTCGGGAGTGTGTGATGGGATGGTGTGTTTGGAGATTCACTCTGTGTCTGACCCCAGGAGTGTGTGATGGGTCGGTGTGGAGGGAGATTTACTCTGTGTTGACCCCGGGAGTGTGTGATGGGACGGTGTGGAGGGAGATTCACTCTGGGTCTGACCCCAGCTGTGTGTGATGGGACGGTGTGGAGGGGTTTTCACTCTGTCTCTGACCACGGGAGTGTGTGATGGGACGGTGTGGAGAGAGATTCACTCTGTGTCTGACCCCGGGAGTGTGTAATGGGACGGTGTGGAGGGAGATTCACTCTATGTCTGACCCCGGGAGTGTGTGATGGGACGGTGTGGAGGGAGATTCACTTTGTGCCTGACCCCAGGAATGTGTGATGGGACGGTGTGGAGGGAGATTCACTCTGTGTCTGACCCCGGGAGTGTCTCATGGGAAGGTGTGGAGGGGGTTTCACTCTGTGTCTGACCCCGGGAGTGTGTGATGGGACAGTGTGGAGGGAGATTCACTCTATATTTGACCCCGGGAGTGTGTGATGGGACGGTTTGGAGGGAGACTCACTCTGTGTCTGACCGTGGGCGTCTGATGGGACGGTGTGGAGCGAGATTCAATCTGTGTCTAACCCCAGCATTGTGTGATGGGACGGTGTGGAGGGAGATTCACTCTTTGTCTGTCCCGGGGAGTGTGTGATGGGACGGTGTGGAGGGTGATTTACTGTGTCTGAGCCCGGGAGTGTTTTTTGGGACAGTGTGCAGGGAGATTCACTCTGTGTCTGACCCCGGGAGTGTGTGATGGGACGGTGTGGACGGAGATTCACTCTGTGTCTGACGCCGCGTGTGTGTGATGGGACGGTGTGGAGTGTGATTCACTCTGTGTCTGACCCCCGGAGTGTGTGATTGGACGGTATGGAGGGAGGTTCACTTTGTGTCTGACCCTCGGAATGTGTGATGGGACGGTGTGGAGGGTGTTTCACTCTGTGTCTGACCCCGGGAGTGTGTGTTGGGACAGTGTGCAAGGAGATTCACTCTGTGTCTGACCCTGGGAGTGTGTGATGGGACGGTGTGGAGGGAGATTCACTCTGTGTCTGACCCCGCGAGTGTGTGATGGGACGGTGTGGAGGTACATTCACTCTGTGTCTGACCCCGCGAGTGTGTGATGGGACAGTGTGCAAGGAGATTCACTCTGTGTCTGACCCCGGGAGTGTGTGATGGGACGGTGTGGAGGTACATTGACTCTGTGTCTGACCCCGCGAGTGTGTGATGGGACGGTGTGGAGGTACATTCACTCTGTGTCTGACCCCGCGAGTGTGTGATGGGACGGTGTGGAGGGAGATTCACTCTGTGTCTGACACCGGGAGTGTCTCATGGGAAGGTGTGGAGGGGGTTTCACTCTGTGTCTGACCCCGGGAGTGTGTGATGGGACAGTGTGGAGGGAGATTCACTCTATATTTGTCCCCGGGAGTGTGTGATGGGACGGTTTGGAGGGAGACTCACTCTGTGTCTGACCGTGGGCGTCTGATGGGACAGTGTGGAGCGAGATTCAATCTGTGTCTGACCCCAGCATTGTGTGATGGGACGGTGTGGAGGGAGATCCACACTGTGTCTGTCCCGGGGAGTGTGTGATGGGACGGTGTGGAGGGAGATTTACTGTGTCTGAGCCCGGGAGTGTGTTTTGGGACAGTGTGCAGGGAGATTCACTCTGTGTCTGACCCCGGGAGTGTGTGATGGGACGGTGTGGACGGAGATTCACTCTGTGTCTGACGCCGGGTGTGTGTGATGGGACGGTGTGGAGGGAGTTTCACTCTGTTTGACCCCGGGAGTGTGTGATGGGACGGTGTGGAGGGAGATTTACTGTGTCATAGCCCGGGAGTGTGTGTTGGGACAGTGTGCAGGGAGATTCACTCTGTTTCTGACCCCGGGAGTGTGTGATAGGACAATGTGGAGGGAGATTCTCTCTGTGTCTGACCCCGGGAGTGTGTGATGGGACGGTGTGGAGGGAGATTCACTCTGTGTCAACCCCGGGAATGTGTGTTGGTACGGTGTGGAGGGAGATTCACTCTATGTCTGACCCAGGGAGTCTGTGATGGGATAGTGTGGAGGGAGCTTAACTCTGTTTCTGACCCCGGGAGTGTGTAATGGGACCGAGTGGAGGGAGATTCACTCTTTGTCTGTCCCGGGGAGTGTGTGATGGGACGGTGTGGAGGGAGATTTACTGTGTCTGAGCCCGGGAGTGTTTTTTGGGACAGTGTGCAGGGAGATTCACTCTGTGTCTGACCCCGGGAGTGTGTGATGGGACGGTGTGGACGGAGATTCACTCTGTGTCTGACGCCGCTTGTGTGTGATGGGACGGTGTGGAGTGTGATTCACTCTGTGTCTGACCCCCGGAGTGTGTGATTGGACGGTGTGGAGGGAGGTTCACTTTGTGTCTGACCCTCGGAATGTGTGATGGGACGGTGTGGAGGGTGTTTCACTCTGTGTCTGACCCCGGGAGTGTGTGTTGGGACAGTGTGCAAGGAGATTCACTCTGTGTCTGACCCTTGGAGTGTGTGATGGGACGGTGTGGAGGGAGATTCACTCTGTGTCTGACCCCGCGAGTGTGTGATGGGACGGTGTGGAGGTACATTCACTCTGTGTCTGACCCCACGAGTGTGTGATGGGACAGTGTGCAAGGAGATTCACTCTGTGTCTGACCCCGGGAGTGTGTGATGGGACGGTGTGGAGGTACATTGACTCTGTGTCTGACCCCGCGAGTGTGTGATGGGACGGTGTGGAGGTACATTCACTCTGTGTCTGACCGCGCGAGTGTGTGATGGGACGGTGTGGAGGGAGATTCACTCTGTGACTGACCCCGGGAGTGTCTCATGGGAAGGTGTGGAGGGGGTTTCACTCTGTGTCTGACCCCGGGAGTGTGTGATGGGACAGTGTGGAGGGAGATTCACTCTATATTTGACCCCGGGAGTGTGTGATGGGACGGTTTGGAGGGAGACTCACTCTGTGTCTGACCGTGGGCGTCTGATGGGACAGTGTGGAGCGAGATTCAATCTGTGTCTGACCCCTGCATTGTGTGATGGGACGGTGTGGAGGGAGATTCACACTGTGTCTGTCCCGGGGAGTGTGTGATGGGACGGTGTGGAGGGAGATTTACTGTGTCTGAGCCCGGGAGTGTGTTTTGGGACAGTGTGCAGGGAGATTCACTCTGTGTCTGACGCCGGGTGTGTGTGATGGGACGGTGTGGAGGGAGTTTCACTCTGTTTGACCCCGGGAGTGTGTGATGGGACGGTGTGGAGGGAGGTTCACTTTGTGTCTGACCCCCGGAGTGTGTGATTGGACGGTGTGGAGGGAGGTTCACTTTGTGTCTGACCCTCGGAATGTGTGATGGGACGGTGTGGAGGGAGATTCACTCTGGGTCTGACCCCAGCTGTGTGTGATGGGACGGTGTGGAGGGTGTTTCACTCTGTGTCTGACCCCAGGAGTGTGTGTTGGGACAGTGTGCAAGGAGATTCACTCTGTGTCTGACCCCGGGAGTGTGTGTTGGGACAGTGTGCAAGGAGATTCACTCTGTGTCTGACCCTGGGAGTGTGTGATGGGACGGTGTGGAGGTACATTCACTCTGTGTCTGACCCCGCGAGTGTCTGATGGGACGGTGTGGAGGTACATTCACTCTGTGTCTGACCCCGGGAGTGTGTAATGGGACGGTGTGGAGGGAGATACACTCTGTGTATGACCCCGGGAGTCTGTGATGGGACGGTGTGGAGGGAGATTCACTGTGTGTCACCCCGGGAGTGTGTGATGGGACAGTGTGGAGGGAGATTCACTCTCTGTCTGACCCCGGGAGTGTGTGATGGGATGGTGTGGAGGGAGATTCACTTTCTTTCTGACCCCGGGAGTGTGTGATGGGACAGTGTGGAGGGTGATTCACTCTCTGTCTGATCCCGGGTTGTGTGATGGGATGGTGTGGAGGGAGATTCACTCTCTGTCTAACCCTCGGAATGTGTTATGGGACGGTGTGGACGGTTTTTCAGTTTGTGTCTGACGCACGGAATGTGCGATGGGATGATGTGGAGGGAGATTTACTCTGTGCCTGACCCCGGGAGTGTGTGATGGGTGTGGAGGGAGTTTCTCTTTGTGTCTGACCCACAGAGTGTGTGATGGGATGGTGTGGAGGGAGTTTCACTGTGTGTCTGACCCCGGGAGTGTGTGATGGGACGTTGTGGAGGGAGATTCACTCTGTGTCTGAACCACAGAGTGTCTGATGGGACGGTGTAGAGGGGGTTTCACTCTGTGTCTGACCACGGGAGTGTGTGTTGGGATGGTGTGGAGAGAGATTCTCTGTGTTTCTGACTCCAGGAGTGTGTGATGGGACAGTGTGGAGGGAGATTCACTCTCTGTCTGACCCCGGGAGTGTGTGATGGGACGGTGTGGAGGGAGATTCACTCTGTGTCTGACCCCGGGAGTGTCTCATGGGAAGGTGTGGAGGGGGTTTCACTCTGTGTCTGACCCCGGGAGTGTGTGATGGGACGGTTTGGAGGGAGACTCACTCTGTGTCTGACCGTGGGCGTCTGATGGGACAGTGTGGAGCGAGATTCAATCTGTGTCTGACCCCAGCATTGTGTGATGGGACGGTGTGGAGGGAGATTCACTCTGTGTCTGTCCCGGGGAGTGTGTGATGGGACGGTGTGGAGGGAGATTTACTGTGTCTGAGCCCGGGAGTGTGTTTTGGGACAGTGTGCAGGGAGATTCACTCTGTGTCTGACCCCGGGAGTGTGTGATGGGACGGTGTGGACGGAGATTCACTCTGTGTCTGACGCCGGGTGTGTGTGATGGGACGGTGTGTAGGGAGTTTCACTCTGTTTGACCCCGTGAGTGTGTGATGGGACGGTGTGGAGGGAGGTTCACTTTGTGTCTGACCCCCGGAGTGTGTGATTGGACGGTGTGGAGGGACGTTCACTTTGTGTCTGACCCTCGGAATGTGTGATGGGACGGTGTGGAGTGTGTTTCACTCTGTGTCTGACCCCGGGAGTGTGTGTTGGGACAGTGTGCAAGGAGATTCACTCTGTGTCTGACCCCGGGAGTGTGTGTTGGGACAGTGTGCAAGGAGATTCACTCTGTGTCTGACCCTGGGAGTGTGTGATGGGACGGTGTGGAGGTACATTCACTCTGTGTCTGACCCCGCGAGTGTGTGATGGGACAGTGTGCAAGGAGATTCACTCTGTGTCTGACCCCGGGAGTGTGTGATGGGACGGTGTGGAGGTACATTCACTCTGTGTCTGACCCCGGGAGTGTGTGATGGGACGGTGTGGAGGGAGATTCACTCTGTGTCAACCCCGGGAATGTGTGTTGGTACGGTGTGGAGGGAGATTCACTCTATGTCTGACCCAGGGAGTCTGTGATGGGATAGTGTGGAGGGAGCTTAACTCTGTTTCTGACCCCGGGAGTGTGTAATGGGACGGAGTGGAGGGAGATTCACTCTTTGTCTGTCCCGGGGAGTGTGTGATGGGACGGTGTGGAGGGAGATTTACTGTGTCTGAGCCCGGGAGTGTTTTTTGGGACAGTGTGCAGGGAGATTCACTCTGTGTCTGACCCCGGGAGTGTGTGATGGGACGGTGTGGACGGAGATTCACTCTGTGTCTGACGCCGCTTGTGTGTGATGGGACGGTGTGGAGTGTGATTCACTCTGTGTCTGACCCCCGGAGTGTGTGATTGGACGGTGTGGAGGGAGGTTCACTTTGTGTCTGACCCTCGGAATGTGTGATGGGACGGTGTGGAGGGTGTTTCACTCTGTGTCTGACCCCGGGAGTGTGTGTTGGGACAGTGTGCAAGGAGATTCACTCTGTGTCTGACCCTGGGAGTGTGTGATGGGACGGTGTGGAGGGAGATTCACTCTGTGTCTGACCCCGCGAGTGTGTGATGGGACGGTGTGGAGGTACATTCACTCTGTGTCTGACCCCACGAGTGTGTGATGGGACAGTGTGCAAGGAGATTCACTCTGTGTCTGACCCCGGGAGTGTGTGATGGGACGGTGTGGAGGTACATTGACTCTGTGTCTGACCCCGCGAGTGTGTGATGGGACGGTGTGGAGGTACATTCACTCTGTGTCTGACCGCGCGAGTGTGTGATGGGACGGTGTGGAGGGAGATTCACTCTGTGACTGACCCCGGGAGTGTCTCATGGGAAGGTGTGGAGGGGGTTTCACTCTGTGTCTGACCCCGGGAGTGTGTGATGGGACAGTGTGGAGGGAGATTCACTCTATATTTGACCCCAGGAGTGTGTGATGGGACGGTTTGGAGGGAGACCTACTCTGTGTCTGACCGTGGGCGTCTGATGGGACAGTGTGGAGCGAGATTCAATCTGTGTCTGACCCCAGCATTGTGTGATGGGACGGTGTGGAGGGAGATTCACACTGTGTCTGTCCCGGGGAGTGTGTGATGGGACGGTGTGGAGGGAGATTTACTGTGTCTGAGCCCGGGAGTGTGTTTTGGGACAGTGTGCAGGGAGATTCACTCTGTGTCTGACGCCGGGTGTGTGTGATGGGACGGTGTGGAGGGAGTTTCACTCTGTTTGACCCCGGGAGTGTGTGATGGGACGGTGTGGAGGGAGGTTCACTTTGTGTCTGACCCCGGGAGTGTGTGATTGGACGGTGTGGAGGGAGGTTCACTTTGTGTCTGACCCTCGGTATGTGTGATGGGACGGTGTGGAGGGAGATTCACTCTGGGTCTGACCCCAGCTGTGTGTGATGGGACGGTGTGGAGGGTGTTTCACTCTGTGTCTGACCCCGGGAGTGTGTGTTGGGACAGTGTGCAAGGAGATTCACTCTGTGTCTGACCCCGGGAGTGTGTGTTGGGACAGTGTGCAAGGAGATTCACTCTGTGTCTGACCCTGGGAGTGTGTGATGGGACGGTGTGGAGGTACATTCACTCTGTGTCTGACCCCGCGAGTGTCTGATGGGACGGTGTGGAGGTACATTCACTCTGTGTCTGACCCCGGGAGTGTGTAATGGGACGGTGTGGAGGGAGATACACTCTGTGTCTGACCCCGGGAGTCTGTGATGGGACGGTGTGGAGGGAGATTCACTGTGTGTCACCCCGGGAGTGTGTGATGGGACAGTGTGGAGGGAGATTCACTCTCTGTCTGATCCCGGGAGTGTGTGATGGGACAGTGTGGAGGGAGATTCACTCTCTGTCTGATCCCGGGTTGTGTGATGGGACGGTGTGGAGGGAGATTCACTCTGTCTGACCCCGGGTTGTGTGATGGGACGGTGTGGAGGGAGATTCACTCTGTCTGACCCCAGGTTGTGTGATGGGACAGTGTGGAGGGTGATTCACTCTCTGTCTGATCCCGGGAGTGTGTGATGGGACGGTGTGGAGGGAGATTCACTCTGTGTCTGACCCCGGGAGTGTGTGATGGGACGGTGTGGAGGGAGTTTCTCTTTGTGTCTGACCCACAGAGTGTGTGATGGGATGGTGTGGAGGGAGTTTCACTGTGTGTCTGACCCCGGGAGTGTGTGATGGGACGTTGTGGAGGGAGATTCACTCTGTGTCTGAACCACAGAGTGTCTGATGGGACGGTGTAGAGGGGGTTTCACTCTGTGTCTGACCACGGGAGTGTGTTTTGGGATGGTGTGGAGGGAGATTCTCTGTGTTTCTGACTCCAGGAGTGTGTGATGGGACAGTGTGGAGGGAGATTCACTCTCTGTCTGACCCCGGGAGTGTGTGATGGGACGGTGTGGAGGGAGATTCACTCTGTGTCTGACCCCGGGAGTGTCTCATGGGAAGGTGTGGAGGGCGTTTCACTCTGTGTCTGACCCCGGGAGTGTGTGATGGGACGGTTTGGAGGGAGACTCACTCTGTGTCTGACCGTGGGCGTCTGATGGGACAGTGTGGAGCGAGATTCAATCTGTGTCTGACCCCAGCATTGTGTGATGGGACGGTGTGGAGGGAGATTCACTCTGTGTCTGTCCCGGGGTGTGTGTGATGGGACGGTGTGGAGGGAGATTTACTGTGTCTGAGCCCGGGAGTGTGTTTTGGGACAGTGTGCAGGGAGATTCACTCTGTGTCTGACCCCGGGAGTGTGTGATGGGACGGTGTGGACGGAGATTCACTCTGTGTCTGACGCCGGGTGTGTGTGATGGGACGGTGTGTAGGGAGTTTCACTCTGTTTGACCCCGTGAGTGTGTGATGGGACGGTGTGGAGGGAGGTTCACTTTGTGTCTGACCCCCGGAGTGTGTGATTGGACGGTGTGGAGGGAGGTTCACTTTGTGTCTGACCCTCGGAATGTGTGATGGGACGGTGTGGAGGGTGTTTCACTCTGTGTCTGACCCCGGGAGTGTGTGTTGGGACAGTGTGCAAGGAGATTCACTCTGTGTCTGACCCCGGGAGTGTGTGTTGGGACAGTGTGCAAGGAGATTCACTCTGTGTCTGACCCTGGGAGTGTGTGATGGGACGGTGTGGAGGTGCATTCACTCTGTGTCTGACCCCGCGAGTGTGTGATGGGACAGTGTGCAAGGAGATTCACTCTGTGTCTGACCCCGGGAGTGTGTGATGGGACGGTGTGGAGGTACATTCTCTCTGTGTCTGACCCCGCGAGTGTGTGATCGGACGGTGTGGAGGTACATTCACTCTGTGTCTGACCCCGCGAGTGTGTGATGGGACGGTGTGGAGGTACATTCACTCTGTGTCTGACCCCGCGAGTATGTGTTGGGACGGTGTGGAGGTACATTCACTCTGTGTCTGACCCCGGGAGTGTGTGATGGGACGGTGTGGCGAGAGATTCACTCTGTGTCTGACCCCGGGAGTGTGTAATGGGACGGTGTGGAGGGAGATTTACTGTGTCATAGCCCGGGAGTGTGTGTTGGGACAGTGTGCAGGGAGATTCAGTCTCTGTCTGACCCCGCGAGTGTGAGATGGGACGGTGTGGAGGGAGATTCACTCTGTTTCTGACCCCGGGAGTGTGTAATGGGACGGTGTGGAGGGAGATTCACTCTGTGTCTGACCACGGGAGTGTGTGTTGGGATAGTGTGGAGGGAGATTCACTCTGTGTCTGACCCCGGGAGTGTGTGATAGGACAATGTGGAGGGAGATTCTCTCTGTGTCTGACCCCGGGAGTGTGTGATGGGACGGTGTGGAGGGAGATTCACACTGCGTCTGTCCCCGGGAGTGTGTGATGGGACGGTGTGGAGGGAGATTCACTCTGTGTCAACGCCGGGAGTGTGTGATGGGACGGTGTGGAGGGAGTTTCACTCTGTGTCTGACCCCAGGAATGTGTGATGGGACGGTGTGGAGGGAGATTCACTCTCTGTCTGACCCCGGGAATGTGTGTTGGTACGGTGTGGAGGGAGATTCACTCTATGTCTGACCCAGGGAGTCTGTGATGGGATAGTGTGGAGGGAGCTTAACTCTGTTTCTGACCCCGGGAGTGTGTAATGGGACGGAGTGGAGGGAGATTCACTCTGTGTCTGACCCCGGGAGTGAGAGTTTGGACGGTGTGGAGGGAGATTTACTGTGTCTCTGACTCCAGGAGTGTTTGATGGGACGGTGTGGAGGGTGATTCACTCTGTGTCTGACCCCGGGAGTGTCTCATGGGAAGGTGTGGAGGGGGTTTCACTCTGTGTCTGACCCCGGGAGTGTGTGATGGGACAGTGTGGAGGGAGATTCACTCTATATTTGACCCCGGGAGTGTGTGATGGGACGGTTTGGAGGGAGACTCACTCTGTGTCTGACCGTGGGCGTCTGATGGGACGGTGTGGTGCGAGATTCAATCTGTGTCTGACCCCAGCATTGTGTGATGGGACGGTGTGGAGGGAGATTCACTCTTTGTCTGTCCCGGGGAGTGTGTGATGGGACGGTGTGGAGGGAGATTTACTGTGTCTGAGCCCGGGAGTGTTTTTTGGGACAGTGTGCAGGGAGATTCACTCTGTGTCTGACCCCGGGAGTGTGTGATGGGACGGTGTGGACGGAGATTCACTCTGTGTCTGACGCCGCGTGTGTGTGATGGGACGGTGTGGAGTGTGATTCACTCTGTGTCTGACCCCCGGAGTGTGTGATTGGACGGTGTGGAGGGAGGTTCACTTTGTGTCTGACCCTCGGAATGTGTGATGGGACGGTGTGGAGGGTGTTTCACTCTGTGTCTGACCCCGGGAGTGTGTGTTGGGACAGTGTGCAAGGAGATTCACTCTGTGTCTGACCCTGGGAGTGTGTGATGGGACGGTGTGGAGGGAGATTCACTCTGTGTCTGACCCCGCGAGTGTGTGATGGGACGGTGTGGAGGTACATTCACTCTGTGTCTGACCCCGCGAGTGTGTGATGGGACAGTGTGCAAGGAGATTCACTCTGTGTCTGACCCCGGGAGTGTGTGATGGGACGGTTTGGAGATACATTCACTCTGTGTCTGACCCCGCGAGTGTGTGATGGGACGGTGTGGAGGGAGATTCACTCTGTGTCTTACCCCGGGACTGTGTGATGGGCCGGTGTGGAGGGAGATTCACTCTGTGTCTGACCCCGCGAGTGTGAGATGGGACGGTGTGGAGGAGGTTTCACTCTGTTTCTGACCCCGGGAGTGTGTAATGGGACGGTGTGGAGGGAGATTCACTCTGTGTCTGACCCCGGGAGTGTGTGTTGGGATAGTGTGGAGTGAGATTCACTCTGTGTCTGACCCCGGGATTGTGTGATGGGACGGTGTGGAGGGAGATTCACACTGTGTCTGTCCCCGGGAGTGTGTGATGGGACGGTGTGGAGGGAGATTCACTCTGTGTCAACCCCGGGAGTGTGTGATGGGACGGTGTGGAGGGAGTTTCACTCTGTGTCTGACCCCAGGAGTGTGTGATGGGACAGTGTGGAGGGAGATTCACTCTGTGTCTGACCCCGGGAGTGTGTGATGGGACGGTGTGGAGGGAGATTCACTCTGTGTCTGTCCCCGGGAGTTTGTGATGGGACTGTGTGGAGGGAGATTCACTCTGTGTCTGTCCCAGGAGTGTGTGATGGGACGGTGTGGAGTGAGATTCACTCTGTGTCTGACCCCGGGAGTGTGTGATGGGACGGTGTGGAGGGAGATTCCCTTTGTGTCTGACCCCGGGAGTGTGTGTTGGGACGGTGTGGAGGGAGATTCACTCTGTGTCTGACCACGGGAGTGTGTGATGGGACAGTGTGGAGGGAGAGTCACTCTGTGTCTGACCCCGGGAGTGTGTGATGGGACGGTGTGGAGGGAGATTTACTGTGTCTGACCCCGGGTGTGTGTGATGGGACGGTGTAGAGGGAGATTTACTGTGTCTGACCCCGGGAGTGTGTGATGGGACGGTGTGGTGGGAGATTTACTGTGTCTGACCCCGGGTGAGTGTGATGGGACGGTGTGGGGGTAGATTCACTTTGTGTCTGACCCCTGGAGTGTGTGATGGGATGATGTGGATGGAGATTTACTGTGTCTGACCCCGGGAGTGTGTGATGGGATGATGTGGAGGGAGATTTACTGTGTCTGACCCCGGGAGTGTTTGATGGGACGGTGTGGAGGTAGATTCACTCTGTGTCTGACCCCAGGGGTGTGTGATGGGACAGTGTGGTGGGAGATTCACTCTCTGTGTGACCCTGGGAGTCTGTGATGGGACAGTGTGGAGGGAGATTCACTCTGTGTCTGACCCCAGGAGTGTGTGATGGGACGGTGTGGAGGGAGATTCACTCTGTGTCTGACCCCGGGGGTGTGTGATGAGACGGTGTGGAGGGAGTGTGTGATGGGACGGTGTGGAGGGAGATTCACTCTGTGTCTGACCCCGGGGGTGTGTAATGGGACGGTGTGGAGGGAGATTTAGGGTGTCATAGCCCGGGAGTGTGTGTTGGGACAGTGTGCAGGGAGATTCAGTCTGTGTCTGACCCCGCGAGTGTGAGATGGGACGGTGTGGAGGAGGTTTCACTCTGTGTCTGACCCCGGGAGTGTGTGATGTGATGGTGAGAAGGGAGCTTCACTCTGTTTCTGACCCCGGGAGTGTGTGATAGGACAATGTGGAGGGAGATTCTCTCTGTGTCTGACCCCGGGAGTGTGTGATGGGACGGTGTGGAGGGAGATTCACACTGCGTCTGTCCCCGGGAGTGTGTGATGGGACGGTGTGGTGGGAGATTCACTCTGTGTCTGACCCCGGGAGTGTGTGATGGGACGGTGTGGAGGGAGATTCACACTGCGTCTGTCCCCGGGAGTGTGTGATGGGACGGTGTGGAGGGAGATTCACTCTGTGTCAACCCCGGGAGTGTGTGATGGGACGGTGTGTAGGGAGTTTCACTCTGTGTCTGACCCCAGGAATGTGTGATGGGATGGTGTGTAGGGAGATTCACTCTCTGTCTGACCCCGGGAATGTGTGTAGGTACGGTGTGGAGGGAGATTCACTCTATGTCTGACCCAGGGAGTCTGCGATGGGATAGTGTGGAGGGAGCTTAACTCTGTTTCTGACTCCGGGAGTGTGTAATGGGACGGAGTGGAGGGAGATTCAATCTGTGTCTGACCCCGGGAGTGAGTGTTTGGACGGTGTGGAGGGAGATTTACTGTGTCTCTGACTCCAGGAGTGTGTGATGGGACGTTGTGGAGGGAGATTCACTCTATGTCTGACCCCGGGAGTGTGTGATGGGACGGTTTGGTGGGAGAGTCACTCTGTGTATGACCGTGGGCGTCTATGATGGGACTGTGTGGAGCGAGATTCAGTCTGTGTCTGACCCAAGCAGTGTGTGATGGGACGGTGTGGAGGGAGATTCACTCTCTGTCTGACCCTGGGAGTGTGTGATGGGACGGTGTGGAGAGAGATTCACTCGGTGTCTGACCCCGGGAGTGTGTGATGGGACGGTGTGGAGGGAGATTCACTCTGTGTCTGACCCCGGGAGTGTGTGATGGGACGGTGTGGAGGGAAATTCACTCTGTGTCTGTCCCGGGGAGTGTGTGATGGGACTGTCTGGAGGGAGATTTACTGTGTCTGAGCCCGGGTGTGTGTGTTGGGACGGTGTGGAGTGTGATTCACTCTGTGTCTGACCCCCGGAGTGTGTGATTGGACGGTGTGGAGGGAGGTTCACTTTTTGTCTGACCCACGGAGTGTGTGATGGGATGGTGTGGAGGGAGTTTCACTTTATGTCTGACCCTCGGAATGTGTGATGGGAAGGTGTGGAGGGTGTTTCACTCTGTGTCTCACCCCGGGAGTGTGTGATGGGATGGTGTGGAGGAAAATTCACTCAGTGTCTGACCCAGGGAATGTATGATGGGACGGTGTGGAGGCAGTTTAACTCTGTGTCTGACCCCAGGAATGTGTGATGGGACGGTGTGCAGGGAGATTCACTGTGTGTCTGACCCCGGGAGTGTGTGTTGGGAGAGTGTGGAGGGAGATTCACTCTGTTTCGGATGCCGGGAATGTGTGATGGGATGGTGTGGAGGGAGTTTCACTTTATGTCTGACCCTCGGAATGTGTGATGGGTCGGTGTGGAGGGAGATTTACTCTGTGTTGACCCCGGGAATGTGTGATGGGACGGTGTGGAGGGATTTTCAGGTTGTGTCTGACCCCGGGATTGTGTGATGGGACGGTGTGGAGGGAGATTCACTCTGGGTCTGACCCCAGCTGTGTGTGATGGGACGGTGTGGAGGGGTTTTCACTCTGTCTCTGACCCCGGAAGTGTGTGATGGGACGGTGTGGAGGGAGATTCACTCTGTGTCTGACCCCCGGAGTCTGTGATTGGACGGTGTGGAGGGAAATTCACTCTCTGTCTGACCCCGGGAGTGTGTGATGGGATGGTGTGGAGGGAGGTTCACTTTGTGTCTGACCCACGGAGTGTGTGATGGGATGGTGTGGAGGGAGTTTCACTTTATGTCTGACCCTCGGAATGAGTGATGGGACGGTGTGGAGGGGGTTTCACTCTGTGTCTGACCCCGGGAGCGTGTGATGGGATGGTGTGGAGGAAAATTCACTCAGTGTCTGACCCAGGGAGTGTATGATGGGACGGTGTGGAGGCAGTTTCACACTGTGTCTGACCCCAGGAATGAGTGATGGGATGTTGTGCAGGGAGATTCACTGTGTGTCTGACACCGGGATTGTGTGTTGGGAGAGTGTGGAGGCAGATTCACTCTGTTTCTGACCCCGGGAGTGTGTGTTGGGACAGTGTGATGGGAGATTCACTCTGTGTCTGACCCCGGGAGGGTTTGATGGGACGGTGTGGAGGGAGAGTCACTCTGTGTCTGACCGTGGGAGTCTGTGATGGGACGGTGTGGAGGGGGATTCACTCAGTGTCTGACTCCGGGTGTGTGTAATGGGACGGTGTGGTAGGAGATTTACTGTGTCTGAGCCCGGGAGTGTGTGATGGGACAGTGTGCTGGGAGATTCACTCTGTGTCTGACCCCGGGAGTGTGTGATGGGACGGTGTGGAGTGAGATTCACTTTGTGTCTGACCCCGGGTATGTGTGATTGGACGGTGTGGAGGGAGATTCACTCTGTGTCTGACCCCGGGAATGTGTGATGGGACGGTGTGGAGGGAGATTCACTCTGTGTCTGACCCAGGGAGTGTCTCATGGGACGGTGTGGAGGGAGATTCACTCTGTGTCTGACCCCGGGACTGTGTGATGGGACGGTGTGGAGGGAGATTCACTTTGTGTCTGACCCCGGGAATGTGTGATGGGACGGTGTGGAGGGAGATTCACTCTGTGTCTGACCCAGGGAGTGTCTCATGGGACGGTGTGGAAGGAGATTTACTGTGTCTGAGCCCGGGATTGTGTTGGGACCGTGTGCAGGGAGATTCACTCTGTGTCTGACCCCGGGAGCGTGTGATGGGACGGTGTGGAGGGAGATTCACTCTGTGTCTGACCCTGGGTGTGTGTGATGGGACAGTTTGGAGGGAGATTCACTCTATGTCTGACCCCGGGTGTGTGTGATGGGACGGTGCAGAGGGAGATTCACTCTATGTCTGACCCCGGGAGTGTTTGATGGGACGGTGTGGAGGGAGATTCACTCTGTGTCTGACCCCGGGAGTGTGTGATGGGACGGTGTGGAGGGAGATTCACTCTGTGTCTGACCCCAGGAGTGTGTGATGGGACAGTGTGGAGGGAGATTCACTCTGTGTCTGACCCCGGGACTGTGTGATGGGACAGTGTGGAGGGAGAGTCACTCTGTGTCTGACCCCGGGAGTGTGTGATGGGACGGTGTGGAGGGAGATTTACTGTGTCTGACCCCGGGTGTGTGTGATGGGACGGTGTAGAGGGAGATTTACTGTGTCTAACCCCGGGTGAGTGTGATGGGAGGGTGTGGGGGGTGATTCACTTTGTGTCTGACCCCGGAAGTGTGTGATGGGACGGTGTGGAGGGAGTGTGTGATGGGACGGTGCGGAGGGAGATTCACTCTGTGTCTGACCCCGGGAGTGTGTGATGGGACGGTGTGGAGATTTACTGTGTCTGACCCCGGGTGTGTGTGATGGGACGGTGTAGAGGGAGATTTACTGTGTCTGACCCCGGGAGTGTGTGATGGGACGGTGTGGAGGGAGATTTACTGTGTCTGACCCCGGGTGAGTGTGATGGGACGGTGTGGGGGGAGATTCACTTTGTGTCTGACCCCTGGAGTGTGTGATGGGATGATGTGGATGGAGATTTACTGTGTCTGACCCCGGGAGTGTGTGATGGGATGATGTGGAGGGAGATTTACTGTGTGTGACCCCGGGAGTGTTTGATGGGACGGTATGGAGGTAGATTCACTCTGTGTCTGACCCCGGGAGTGTGTGATGGGACGGTGTGGAGGGAGTGTGTGATGGGATGGTGTGGAGGGAGATTCACTCTGTGTCTGACCCCAGGGGTGTGTGATGGGACAGTGTGGTGGGAGATTCACTCTGTGTGTGACCCTGGGAGTCTGTGATGGGACAGTGTGGAGGGAGATTCACTCTGTGTCTGACCCCGGGAGTGTGTGATGGGACGGTGTGGAGGGAGATTCACTCTGTGTCTGACCCCGGGAGTGCGTGTTGGGACAGTGTGGAGTGAGTGTGTGATGGGACAGTGTGGAGGGAGATTCACTCTGTGTCTGACCCCAGGAGTGTGTGATGGGACGGTGTGGAGGGAGATTCACTCTGTGTCTGACCCCGGGGGTGTGTGATGGGACAGTGTGGGGGGAGATTTACTGTGTCTGACCCCAGGAGTGTGTAATGGGACTGTGTGGAGGGTGATTCACTCTGTGTCTGACCCCGGGTGTGTGTGATGGGACAGTGTGGAGGGAGTGTGTGATGGGACGGTGTGGAGGGAGATTCACTCTGTGTCTGACCCCGGCGGTGTGTGATGGGACGGTGTGGAGGGAGTGTGTGATGGGACGGTGTCGAGGGAGATTCACTCTGTGTCTGACCGTGGGAGTCTGTGATGGGACAGTGTGGAGGGAGATTCACTCTGTGTCTGACTACGGGAGTGTGTGATGGGACGCTGTGGAGGGAGAGTCACTCTGTGTCTGACCCCGGGAGTGTGTGATGGGACGGTGTGGAGGGAGATTTACTCTGTGTCTGACCCCGGGAGTGTGTGATGGGACGGTGTCGAGGGAGATTTACTGTGTCTGACCCCGGGAGTGTGTGATGGGACGGTGTGGAGGGAGATTCACTCTGTGTCTGACCACGGGAGTGTGTAATGGGACAGTGTGGAGGGAGATTCACTCTGTGTCTGACCACGGGAGTGTGTGATGGGACAGTGTGGAGGGAGAGTCACTCTGTGTCTGACCCCGGGAGTGTGTGATGGGACGGTGTGGAGGGAGATTTACTGTGTCTGACCCCGGGTGTGTGTGATGGGACAGTGTAGAGGGAGATTTACTGTGTCTGACCCCGGGAGTGTGTGATGGGACGGTGTGGAGGGAGATTTACTGTGTCTGACCCCGGGTGAGTGTGATGGGACGGTGTGGGGGGAGATTCACTTTGTGTCTGACCCCTGGAGTGTGTGATGGGATGATGTGAATGGAGATTTACTGTGTCTGACCCCGGGAGTGTGTGATGGGATGAGGTGGAGGGAGATTTACTGTGTCTGACCCCGGGAGTGTTTGATGGGACGGTGTGGAGGTAGATTCACTCTGTGTCTGACCCCGGGAGTGTGTGATGGGACTGTGTGGAGGGAGTGTGTGATGGGACGGTGTGGAGGGAGATTCACTCTGTGTCTGACCCCAGGGGTGTGTGATGGGACAGTGTGGTGGGAGATTCACTCTGTGTGTGACCCTGGGAGTCTGTGATGGGACAGTGTGGAGGGAGATTCACTCTGTGTCTGACCCAGGGAGTGTGTGATGGGACGGTGTTGAGGGAGATTCACTCTGTGTCTGACCCCGGGAGTGCGTGTTGGGACAGTGTGGAGTGAGTGTGTGATGGGACAGTGTGGAGGGAGATTCACTCTGTGTCTGACCCCGGGGGTGTGCGATGGGACAGTGTGGAGGGAGATTTACTGTGTCTGACCCCAGGAGTGTGTAATGGGACGGTGTAGAGGGAGATTTACTGTGTCTGACCCCGGGAGTGTGTGATGGGACGGTGTGGAGGGAGATTTACTGTGTCTGACCCCGGGTGAGTGTGATGGGACGGTGTGGGGGGAGATTCACTTTGTGTCTGACCCCTGGAGTGTGTGATGGGATGATGTGGATGGAGATTTACTGTGTCTGACCCCGGGAGTGTGTGATGGGATGAGGTGGAGGGAGATTTACTGTGTCTGACCCCGGGAGTGTTTGATGGGACGGTGTGGAGGTAGATTCACTCTGTGTCTGACCCCGGGAGTGTGTGATGGGACTGTGTGGAGGGAGTGTGTGATGGGACGGTGTGGAGGGAGATTCACTCTGTGTCTGACCCCAGGGGTGTGTGATGGGACAGTGTGGTGGGAGATTCACTCTGTGTGTGACCCTGGGAGTCTGTGATGGGACAGTGTGGAGGGAGATTCACTCTGTGTCTGACCCAGGGAGTGTGTGATGGGACGGTGTTGAGGGAGATTCACTCTGTGTCTGACCCCGGGGGTGTGCGATGGGACAGTGTGGAGGGAGATTTACTGTGTCTGACCCCAGGAGTGTGTAATGGGACGGTGTGGAGGGTGATTCACTCTGTCTGACCCCAGGAGTGTGTAATGGGACAGTGTGGAGGGAGATTCACTCTGTGTCTGACCCCGGGGGTGTGTGATGGGATGGTGTGGAGGGAGTGTGTGATGGGACGGTGTGGAGGGAGATTCACTCTGTGTCTGACCCCGGGGGTGTGTGATGGGACGGTGTGGAGGGAGTGTGTGATGGGACGGTGCGGAGGGAGATTCACTCTGTGTCTGACCCCGGGAGTGTGTGATGGGACGGTGTCGAGGGAGATTCACTCTGTGTCTGACCGTGGGAGTCTGTGATGGGACAGTGTGGAGGGAGCCTCACACTACGTCTGATCTCCTTTCTCCGGCAGGTTTGTTACCCGATTGTCCGGTTCAGAAGTGGCTGTTGTCAGTCCTGAAGTCTCCGGGATACCGTGACGGCCTCCATCCCTGTAAGCTGGACACCCTCTGCCTCCGACAGCTGCACCAGGAGTTCTCGGATTTCCTTTCGGAGAACCGTTACGGGTCGCTTGCTGAGCTGCTAGCCCGTGTCCCGGAGGTGGAGATGGTGTCTGGTCACAGTGGCGGTGTAATCCGCCTGCGGGCCGGTGCCAGGTTTGATGGGGCAGCTCAGCCTGGGCCATCACTCACTGAGAGTCACCCTTCGGCCCTTCGGCCTCATGCTGCACCAGGTATCTTACTGAGCTGTTCCCTCTTGCCCTTGTTTGGACCTGATCCCTCAACAGCTCACCCATACTTAGCTGTCTAAATAGCGTATCTACCTGCCTCATCGATTCATTTACAGATGACCCGAAGGTTGCTCGAGTTGTGGATGCTGCAGAAGGTTGTCATGGGTTACAAGGACATTGACAGGATGCAAAGCTGGGCTGACATGTGGCAGATAGAGTTCAGCCCGGGAAAGTGTGGTCTTGGCAGTGTGGGGGTGTAGAGGGAACTTGAGGCCCTTGTCCATAGTCCTGCAAAGTTGGTCGGGTTGTTACGAAGACGCGTGGTGTATTGGCTTTCATTACTCGAGGGATTGAATTCAAGAGCCGATAAAATCCTGGTTAGACCACACTTGGAGTATTGTATTCATTTCTGGTCCCCTCATTTTAGGAAGGATGTGGAGGGTGCAGAGGAGATTTACCAGGACACTGCCTGCATTAGACAGCGTGTCTGATGAGGAAAGTCTGAGTGAGCCGGGGTGAAGGAGGGTGAGAGGTGACGATAGAGGCAGAGATCGAGTGGACAGTCAGGGAATTATTCCCAGGACGGAACGGTATCTATGAGGGAGCATAATTCTATGGTGATCGGAGGAATGAATATATCAGAAATAGATGTTTTTTGTGGTGGGTGTGTGGAACACACTGCCAGAGGAGATGGCGGGCAGATGGATGATAGAAAAATGGAGGGTTAGATTGACCTTGGAATAAGTTCAAGGGCCAGCACAACATGATGGGCTGAATAGCCAGTATTGTACTGTGCTGTCCAAAAGACTTCTCAAATTTATTTAAATTGCATTGTGTTGTCCTTTAAACTATTCAAAAGAGTATTCATGAGATTTTGAGATCCATTTAAACTGTGTGAAGAAGTAAACATTATTCAAATGTTTACAAAAATTAAATAAGGTGCATTAAAAAAATTTAAATGATTCGAACAAACATCAAAACAGAATAAATGTATATCCTCACTCATGTACAGGGCCTGTCAGAATGACTTTGAGACGTTGCCTCTCTCCTCACCTCCACCACTTGTGGTGTTCCAGACGCAGACGTCCCTCAGGCCACCTCCCCCCCCCACCCCCATCGGGCAGAAGATACAAAAGCCTGAAAGCACGTCCCACCAGGCTCGAGGACAGCTTCTACCCCGCTGTTATCAGACTATTGAACGGTCCCCCAGTACGATAAGACAGCTTCTACCCCGCTGTTATCAGACTATTGAACGGTCCCCCAGTACGATAAGACAGCTTCTACCCCGCTGTTATCAGACTATTGAATGGTCCACCAGTACGATAAGACAGCTTCTACCCCGCTGTTATCAGACTAATGAACGGTCCCCCAGTACGATAAGACAGCTTCTACCCCGCTGTTATCAGACTATTGAACGGTCCCCCACTACGATAAGACAGCTTCTACCCCGCTGTTATCAGACTATTGAACGGTCCCACCAGGCTCGAGGACAGCTTCTACCCCGCTGTTATCAGACTATTAAACGGTCCCACCAGGCTCGAGGACAGCTTCTACCCCGCTGTTATCAGACTATTGAACGGTCCCACCAGGCTCGAGGACAGCTTCTACCCCGCTGTTATCAGACTATTAAACGGTCCCACCAGGCTCGAGGACAGCTTCTACCCCGCTGTTATCAGACTATTGAACGGTCCCACCAGGCTCGAGGACAGCTTCTACCCCGCTGTTATCAGACTATTAAACGGTCCCACCAGGCTCGAGGACAGCTTCTACCCCGCTGTTATCAGACTATTGAACGGTCCCCAGTACGATAAGACAGTTTCTACCCCGCTGTTATCAGACTATTGAATGGTCCCCCAGTACGATAAGACAGCTTCTACCCCGCTGTTATCAGACTATTGAACGGTCCCCCAGTACGATAAGACAGCTTCTACCCCGCTGCTATCAGACTATTGAATGGTCCCCCAGTACGATAAGACAGCTTCTACCCCGCTGCTATCAGACTATTGAATGGTCCCCCAGTACGATAAGACAGCTTCTACCCCGCTGCTATCAGACTATTGAATGGTCCCACCAGGCTCGAGGACAGCTTCTACCCCGCTGCTATCAGACTATTGAACGGCCCCACCAGGCTCGAGGACAGCTTCTACCCCGCTGTTATCAGACTATAGAACGGTCCCCCAGTACGATAAGACAGCTTCTACCCCGCTGTTATCAGACTATTGAATGGTCCCACCAGGCTCGAGGACAGCTTCTACCCCGCTGTTATCAGACTATTGAACGGTCCCCCAGTATGATAAGACAGCTTCTACCCCGCTGTTATCAGACTATTGAACGGTCCCCCAGTATGATAAGACAGCTTCTACCCCGCTGTTATCAGACTATTGAACGGTCCCCCAGTACGATAAGACAGCTTCTACCCCGCTGTTATCAGACTATTGAACGGTCCCCCAGTACGATAAGACAGTTTCTACCCCGCTGTTATCAGACTATTGAACGGTCCCCCAGTACGATAAGACAGCTTCTACCCCGCTGTTATCAGACTATTGAACGGTCCCCCAGTACGATAAGACAGCTTCTACCCCGCTGTTATCAGACTATTGAACGGTCCCCCAGTACGATACGACAGCTTCTACCCCGCTGTTACCAGACTATTGAACGGTCCCCCAGTACGATAAGACAGCTTCTACCCCGCTGTTACCAGACTATTGAACGGTCCCCCAGTACGATAAGACAGCTTCTACCCCGCTGTTACCAGACTATTGAACGGTCCCCCAGTACGATAAGACAGCTTCTACCCCGCTGTTATCAGACTATTGAACGGTCCCCCAGTATGATAAGACAGCTTCTACCCCGCTGTTATCAGACTATCGAACGGTCCCCCAGTACGATAAGACGGACTCTTGACCTCACGATCTACCTCGTCGTGACCCTTGCACCTTGTTGTCTGCCTGCACTGCCCTTTCTCTGTAAGTGTAACACTTGATTCTGCTTTCTGTTATTGTTTTCCCTTGTTCTACCTCGATGCTCTGTGTAATGATCTGATCTGTATGAACACAAGATTTTCACTGTGTGATAATGGTGATCCCGTTTCCTCTGCAGATCCCTCGCCTCCACAGCCAGCTCCATCCACACAGGTCACTGAAAGTCTCCTGGAGAGAGTGTCCCTGCTTCTGGCGCAGCATCCCGCTGGACTCAGCACTTTCCAGCTGCGCCAAGCATACCGCGAGGCCTATCAGCGGGGCCTGGCTGTGGAGGGGCATCCCAGCCTCAGTGCCCTGCTGGGAGCCATGGGCAGCGCGGTCTCTGTCCGCGGGCTGGGGGTCCAGGCTCGCCTCTTCCCGCGTTCGGTGCCTGGCTGCGGTGTGCTTGCCGGTGAGTGAACAGATCGCACCACCTGTAGTTCACGGTTTCCCTCTTCACGTGCCACACTGTCAGGGTATTATCTTCTTGATATACCACACCGGGAGGGCCAGTCTGTGTCCCCATCTGAACAACCGCACGGGGGCTGCTGTTTAGGGTTTCTACACAGAGAGCAGTTCCCCTGGTGATATACCCCAGTGAGAGGCACCGCTCTCGAATTGCCTTCCTGAACGTTGTTTCCCTCTCGTTATATCACCCTGGTGTCGGTGTCCGATGCTGGGACTTGTGTTTGGGGTTTCCCTCTTGATTTTCCCACACTGTGAAATGTGTTCAGCTTCTCTCGCCCCAGTGAGCCACTCTGTTGTTTGGCATTCCCTCAATCCTCTGCGGTAGGAGGGCCGATCAGTGTTCATCGAGATCTCCCTGGTGCAGTACCATGCATCTCAGTCCTGGTATTGGGATGCCACTCGGGGAGGCCCATTTGTGCTTCCCCCTATCAATTCCCAACACTGCATGGTTCTCCTCTCAATATCCAGCACTCGGTGGGAGACCCATTTGTGCTTCCCCCTATCAGTTCCCAACACTGCATGGTTCTCCTCTCAATTTCCAACACTCGGTGGGAGGATCATTTGCGATACATCACACTGAGCTTGGGCACGGGAGGGAGGGCAGCCTGCTTCACCTCCTCTCACAGCCACTGAACCCTCTCTTTTGTTCCCCAAAGAGCTGGAGACTAATCCCTGCCTGCGAGTTGGTGTCGGGACGTCCAGTGGGAGCAGGCAGCTGTCGACAGGGCTGCCGGAGCGGACCATCACCGAGACGGGATTTCACGGCTCAACGGGCTTGTCCAGGCCCTCCTGACCATTGTGACCGGTCTTCCCCGCTCAGACAACAGGAATATAGAAACACACTGTAGCCTATCAATTAGTGTACAGCAGCAGTGACCTGGGGTTAATTCCTGCCACTGGCTGTATGATCTCCCTGTGGCCGCGTGGGTTTCGTCCGGATGCTCCGGGTTCCTCCCACGTTTCAGAGACGATGGTCGCGGAGGTTGTGGGCTGTTACTGTGCTGTGTCTCCAACTTTGAAAAAAAGATCCTGTTAAAGTTGTGTTAACAAGTGCTTTATAATCTACTGACGTAATGGTCCGTCGAGTTCTGTCATGTTGTGATCACTCTTCTCCGAGACTGGGTGATCGTGGGATCTCGGAGCTGGAGAGCAGACCCTCCAAACACAGGCGTCTTGTAATTATGCAAATTAACGTTTTGTTAAACTTACTGTCCACTGACATTCAACGTCCTCCATCTCTGCCTCGTCCTTGTCCATTCAGAAGGGTTTTTCATTGCTGTTTTGTTTTCTCTAGCCAGTCTGTCCTGAGCTGAACTTTAGGCCCGCAGGACCAGTGGAGTACTACGACCTTTGACCTGTTTGGCACGGGCGTCTCTACCAAGAGCCAAAGTGTAAAGACCTAACTCCAGTCATGAGGCGTGCAAGTCTGCGAATCGCAACAAAGTCATGGTCCTCTTGGAGGGTGCCGCTAATGCGAGAGTGTAACTCAATGTTTGTCAGGAAATGTAGAGGAGGCTCGGTCCAAAATCATGGCGGTGGAGATGATTTAGCAAAATCAATAACTTTAATAAGCAACCACAAAATAATAAACTATGAGAGGGCACCAAATGAAAGAGAAGAGAAACTGAACACAACAGGCAGCAAGGTGAAATTTAGGAAGGGAGCTGAAGGCTCGAGCAATGAGTTGAGACCAGCTGGCTGGATGAGCGAAGAGAACTGGGGTTGAATAGGCTGCTGTGGTGAATCTGGAACGAGCTGGGTGGAGACTGAGAGGTGTCTGTAGTTACAGTGTTAAGTTCCATCAAGTTATAATCACTCTTACACTTGAGTTTTAACAAGATTATTACAGAGTCCCCACTGCTTCAGTACTCTGTGCAGCCAAGCAAATCTTCTGTAACTTCTCACCATCATGTCCTGTTGCAGTATAACTTCATGCTAAGTTCTTTCATATTGTGATCACTGTTCCTCCTAGCCTATCAACTTGTTATCAACCAGCCGATCGGTACAGACAGTCTGCACTGAATTTGGGATCATTCGGACATCGTCAGTGACTCTAGCATGCTAGTGCAGAGGTGGGTGAGATATGTTGGGGGTATTTTTGAGGTCTGTGCGTGTCGATGGGGTGTGCTGGCTTTCATTAATCAAGGGATTGAGCTCCGGAGCCAGGAGGTGATGTTGCAGCTCGAGAAAACCCTGATCACAACCCTGTTGTGTCGCCTCATTACAGGGAGGATGTGGGAGCTTTCGACGGCACAGGGGAGGTTTACCAGGATGCTGTCTGGATTAGAGAGGGTGTGAAATGAGAAAGCTTGAGCAAGCTGGGGCTTTTCTCTTTGGAGCAGAGGGGAGTGAGAGGTAACTTGCTAGAGGGGTACAGGATGATAAGAGGCATGCGTTGAGTGGACAGCCTGAGGCACTATCCCAGGGCAAGATAGCCAGTGCGGTGGGGGGGAGGGGGTAATTTTAAAGTGATGACAGAGGTAGGTTTTCTCCACGGAGTGGAGAGTGTGCAGAACTCGTTCCAGGGGAGGTGGTAGAGCCAGGTACACCAGGGACACAGGGATGATAGAAAACCATGGGGGGGGTTATGTGTAGGAGGGAACGGTTAGATTGATCGTGGAGTAGGTTAAAAGGTCAGCACGACATCTCTACAGCAACGCAGTGCTGGAGAGCTTGGCAAGTCCAGCAGCATTTCTGGAAAAGAGTGACCAGTTGACATTTCAGGCCTACACTCTTCGTCAGGACTGCGGGGGGGCAGCTGGATGGAAAAGTTCAAGCATGACTCCTGTACCTAAAAAACGGTCACTATGTATTCACAAAAGATGGATACAGAAAGAAAAACAAAAAATTAAAAGCAGTTAAAAAACAAAATAATCCTTATCATCTGTTTCATGAGCTGATTGTAGAATTCTGGAGGGAACCAGAAACTCCTTCAAGCAGATATTTATATTCTCACTCTGTCCTTTTCCCCCTCCCTCCCTCACACACTCCCTGTCCCCCCTCTCTCCACCTCTCTCTCTCTTTCTCCCGCACTCCCCAACTCCATGTCTCTCTCACTCTAACTCTTGGCACGATTTGTGACGAAGCTCAGGAGACACTTTCCCTTTTTACCCCATTGCAGACCCCCTTTTATCTGCCAGGGCATTCAGAGTGGACACACACAATTTAGAAACGGAACAAGTGAGTAAAGAGGAAAGCATTCTTCACCACTATCTAATCTCGATACGAGTTGTACGAGACAAAACATTGACGCATGAGGAGAGAATCAGCCATTACCATGTCTGACCGTCCTCAAAAATCGCTTTTAGTGCATATCTCTGAGGAAACAAATTCAATTCCTTCCTTACAGTGGGATTAATTTGGGGACTGACACGGTTGTAGGGAGAGAGTGGGACAATGGGATTAGTTTGGGGACTGACACAGGGCTCTGGAAGAGACTGGGACAGTGGGATTAGTTTGGGGACTGACACGGGGACTGACACAGGGCTGTGAGGAGAGAATGGGGCAGTGGGATTAGTTTGGGGACTGACACAGGACTGTGGGGTGAGAATGGGACAGTGGGATTAGTTTGGGGACTGACACAGGACTGTGGGGAGAGAATGGGGCAGTGGGATTAGTTTGGGGACTGACACAGGGCTGTGGGAGAGACTGGGACAGTGGGATTAGTTTGGGGACTGACACAGGGCTGTGAGGAGAGAATGGGGCAGTGGGATTAGTTTGGGGACTGACACAGGGCTGTGGGAGAGACTGGGACAGTGGGATTAGTTTGGGGACTGACACAGGGCTGTGAGGAGAGAATGGGGCAGTGGGATTAGTTTGGGGACTGACACAGGGCTGTGGGAGAGACTGGGGACAGTGGGATTAGTTTGGGGACTGACAGGGTTGTAGGGAGAGAGTGGGACAGTGGGATTAGTTTGGGGACTGACACAGGGCTGTGGGGAGAGAGTGGGACAGTGGGATTAGTTTGGGGACTGACACAGGGCTGTGGGGGGAGAGTGGGACAGTGGGATTAGTTTGGGGACTGACACAGGGCTATGGGAGAGACTGGGACAGTGGGATTAGTTTGGGGACTGACACAGGGCTGTGAGGAGAGAATGGGGCAGTGGGATTAGTTTGGGGACTGACACAGGACTGTGGGGAGAGAATGGGGCAGTGGGATTAGTTTGGGGACTGACACAGGGCTGTGGGAGAGACTGGGACAGTGGGATTAGTTTGGGGACTGACACAGGGTTGTAGGCAGAGAGTGGGACAGTGGGATTAGTTTGGGGACTGACACAGGGCTGTGGGGAGAGAGTGGGACAGTGGGATTAGTTTGGGGACTGACACAGGGCTGTGAGGAGAGAATGGGGCAGTGGGATTAGTTTGGGGACTGACACAGGACTGTGGGGAGAGAATGGTGCAGTGGGATTAGTTTGGGGACTGACACAGGGCTGTGGGAGAGACTGGGACAGTGGGATTAGTTTGGGAACTGACACAGGGCTGTGAGGAGAGAATGGGGCAGTGGGATTAGTTTGGGGACTGACACAGGACTGTGGGGTGAGAATGGGACAGTGGGATTAGTTTGGGGACTGACACAGGACTGTGGGGAGAGAATGGGGCAGTGGGATAAGTTTGGGGACTGACACAGGGCTGTGGGAGAGACTGGGACAGTGGGATTAGTTTGGGGACTGACACAGGGCTGTGAGGAGAGAATGGGGCAGTGGGATTAGTTTGGGGACTGACACAGGGCTGTGGGAGAGACTGGGACAGTGGGATTAGTTTGGGGACTGACACAGGGCTGTGAGGAGAGAATGGGGCAGTGGGATTAGTTTGGGGACTGACACAGGGCTGTGGGAGAGACTGGGGACAGTGGGATTAGTTTGGGGACTGACAGGGTTGTAGGGAGAGAGTGGGACAGTGGGATTAGTTTGGGGACTGACACAGGGCTGTGGGGAGAGAGTGGGACAGTGGGATTAGTTTGGGGACTGACACAGGGCTGTGGGGGGAGAGTGGGACAGTGGGATTAGTTTGGGGACTGACACAGGGCTGTGGGAGAGACTGGGACAGTGGGATTAGTTTGGGGACTGACACAGGGCTGTGAGGAGAGAATGGGGCAGTGGGATTAGTTTGGGGACTGACACAGGACTGTGGGGAGAGAATGGGGCAGTGGGATTAGTTTGGGGACTGACACAGGGCTGTGGGAGAGACTGGGACAGTGGGATTAGTTTGGGGACTGACACAGGGTTGTAGGCAGAGAGTGGGACAGTGGGATTAGTTTGGGGACTGACACAGGGCTGTGGGGAGAGAGTGGGACAGTGGGATTAGTTTGGGGACTGACACAGGGCTGTGAGGAGAGAATGGGGCAGTGGGATTAGTTTGGGGACTGACACAGGACTGTGGGGAGAGAATGGTGCAGTGGGATTAGTTTGGGGACTGACACAGGGCTGTGGGAGAGACTGGGACAGTGGGATTAGTTTGGGAACTGACACAGGGCTGTGAGGAGAGAATGGGGCAGTGGGATTAGTTTGGGGACTGACACAGGACTGTGGGGTGAGAATGGGACAGTGGGATTAGTTTGGGGACTGACACAGGACTGTGGGGAGAGAATGGGGCAGTGGGATAAGTTTGGGGACTGACACAGGGCTGTGGGAGAGACTGGGACAGTGGGATTAGTTTGGGGACTGACACAGGGCTGTGAGGAGAGAATGGGGCAGTGGGATTAGTTTGGGGACTGACACAGGGCTGTGGGAGAGACTGGGACAGTGGGATTAGTTTGGGGACTGACACAGGGCTGTGAGGAGAGAATGGGGCAGTGGGATTAGTTTGGGGACTGACACAGGGCTGTGGGAGAGACTGGGGACAGTGGGATTAGTTTGGGGACTGACAGGGTTGTAGGGAGAGAGTGGGACAGTGGGATTAGTTTGGGGACTGACACAGGGCTGTGGGGAGAGAGTGGGACAGTGGGATTAGTTTGGGGACTGACACAGGGCTGTGGGGGGAGAGTGGGACAGTGGGATTAGTTTGGGGACTGACACAGGGCTGTGGGAGAGACTGGGACAGTGGGATTAGTTTGGGGACTGACACAGGGCTGTGAGGAGAGAATGGGGCAGTGGGATTAGTTTGGGGACTGACACAGGACTGTGGGGAGAGAATGGGGCAGTGGGATTAGTTTGGGGACTGACACAGGGCTGTGGGAGAGACTGGGACAGTGGGATTAGTTTGGGGACTGACACAGGGTTGTAGGCAGAGAGTGGGACAGTGGGATTAGTTTGGGGACTGACACAGGGCTGTGGGGAGAGAGTGGGACAGTGGGATTAGTTTGGGGACTGACACAGGGCTGTGAGGAGAGAGTGGGGCAGTGGGATTAGTTTGGGGACTGACACAGGGCTGTGGGGAGAGAGTGGGACAGTGGGATTAGTTTGGGGACTGACACAGGGCTGTGGGGGGAGAGTGGGACAGTGGGATTAGTTTGGGGACTGACACAGGGCTGTGGGAGAGACTGGGACAGTGGGATTAGTTTGGGGACTGACACAGGGCTGTGAGGAGAGAATGGGGCAGTGGGATTAGTTTGGGGACTGACACAGGACTGTGGGGAGAGAATGGGGCAGTGGGATTAGTTTGGGGGACTGACACAGGGCTGTGGGAGAGACTGGGACAGTGGGATTAGTTTGGGGACTGACACAGGGTTGTAGGCAGAGAGTGGGACAGTGGGATTAGTTTGGGGACTGACACAGGGCTGTGGGGAGAGAGTGGGACAGTGGGATTAGTTTGGGGACTGACACAGGGCTGTGAGGAGAGAATGGGGCAGTGGGATTAGTTTGGGGACTGACACAGGACTGTGGGGAGAGAATGGGGCAGTGGGATTAGTTTGGGGACTGGCACAGGGCTGTGGGAGAGACTGGGACAGTGGGATTAGTTTGGGGACTGACACAGGGCTGTGAGGAGAGAATGGGGCAGTGGGATTAGTTTGGGGACTGACACAGGACTGTGGGGAGAGAATGGGGCAGTGGGATTAGTTTGGGGACTGACACAGGGATGTGGGGAGAGAGTGGGACAGTGGGATTAGTTTGTGGACGGACACGGGGCTGTTGGGAGGAGTGGGACAGTGGGATTAGTTTGTGGACTGACACAGGGCTGTGGGGAGAGAATGGGACAGTGGGATTAGTTTGGGGACTGACACAGGGCTGTGGGGAGAGACTGGGACAGTGGGATTAGTTTGGGGACCGACACAGGGTTGTAGGGAGAGAGTGGGACTGGGATTAGTTTGGGGACAGACACAGGGTTGTGAGGAGAGAGTGGGACAGTGGAATTAGTTTGGGGACTGACACAGGGCTGTGGGAGAGAGAGGGACAGTCGGATTAGTTTGGGGACTGACACGGTTGTAGGGAGAGAGTGGGACAGTGGGATTAATTTGGGGACTGACACAGGGCTGTGGGGAGAGAGTGGGACAGTGGGATTAGTTTGGGGACTGACACAGGGCTGTGGGGAGAGAGTGGGACAGTGGGGTTAGTTTGGGGACTGACGCAGGGCTGTGGGGAGAGAGTGGGACAGTGGGATTAGTTTGGGGACTGACACAGGGCAGTGGGGAGAGAGTGGGACAGTGGGATTTGTTTGGGGACTGACACAGGGCTCTGGCAGAGAGTGGGCCAGTGGGATTAGTTTGTGGACTGACACAGGGTTGTGGGGAGACAGTGGGAGAGTGGGATTCGTTTGGGGACTGACACAGGACTGTGGGGAGAGCGGGGGACAGTGGGATTAGTTTGGGGACTGACACAGGGTTGTAGGGAGAGAGTGGGACAGTGGGATTAGTTTGGGGACTGGCAAGGCTGTGGTAAGAGAGTGGGACAGAGGAATTAGTTTGGGGACTGACACAGGGCTGTGGGGAGAGAGTGGGACAGTGGGATTAGTTTGGGGACTGACACAGGGCTGTGGGGAGAGAGTGGGACAGTGGGATTAGTTTGGGGACTGACACAGGGCTGTGGGGAGAGAGTGGGACAGTGGGATTAGTTTGGGGACTGACACAGGGCTGTGGGGAGAGAGTGGGACAGGGATTAGTTTGGGGACTGACACAGGGCTGTGGGGAGAGAGTGGGACAGTGGGATTAGTTTGGGGACTGGCACAGGGCTGTGGGGAGAGAATGGGACAGTGGGATTAGTTTGGGGACTGACACAGGGTTGTGGGGAGAGAGTGGGAGAGTGGGATTAGTTTCGGGACTGACACAGGGCTGTGGTGAGAGAGTGGGACAGTGGGATTAGTTTGGGGACTGACACAGGGCTGTGGGGAGAGAGTGGGACAGGGATTAGTTTGGGGACTGACAGAGGGCTGTGGTGAGAGAGTGGGACAGTGGGATTAGTTTGGGGACTGACACAGGGCAGTGGGGAGAGAGTGGGACAGTGGGATTTGTTTGGGGACTGACACAGGGCTCTGGCAGAGAGTGGGCCAGTGGGATTAGTTTGTGGACTGACACAGGGTTGTGGGGAGACAGTGGGAGAGTGGGATTCGTTTGGGGACTGACACAGGACTGTGGGGAGAGCGGGGGACAGTGGGATTAGTTTGGGGACTGACACAGGGTTGTAGGGAGAGAGTGGGACAGTGGGATTAGTTTGGGGACTGGCAAGGCTGTGGTAAGAGAGTGGGACAGAGGAATTAGTTTGGGGACTGACACAGGGCTGTGGGGAGAGAGTGGGACAGTGGGATTAGTTTGGGGACTGACACAGGGCTGTGGGGAGAGAGTGGGACAGTGGGATTAGTTTGGGGACTGACACAGGGCTGTGGGGAGAGAGTGGGACAGTGGGATTAGTTTGGGGACTGACACAGGGCTGTGGGGAGAGAGTGGGACAGGGATTAGTTTGGGGACTGACACAGGGCTGTGGGGAGAGAGTGGGACAGTGGGATTAGTTTGGGGACTGGCACAGGGCTGTGGGGAGAGAATGGGACAGTGGGATTAGTTTGGGGACTGACACAGGGTTGTGGGGAGAGAGTGGGACAGTGGGATTAGTTTGGGGACTGACACAGGGCTGTGGGGAGAGAGTGGGACAGGGATTAGTTTGGGGACTGACACAGAGCTGTGGTGAGAGAGTGGGACAGTGGGATTAGTTTGGGGACTGACACAGGGCTGTGGGGAGAGAGTGGGACAGTGGGATTAGTTTGTGGACTGACACGGGGCTGTTGGGAGGAGTGGGACAGTGGGATTAGTTTGGGGACTGACACAGGGCTGTGGGGAGAGACTGGGACAGTGGGATAAGTTTGAGAACAGACACAGGACTGTGGGAGAGAGAGGGACAGTGGGATTTGTTTGGGGACTGACACAGGACTGTGGGAGAGAGTGGGACAGTGGGATTAGTTTGGGGACTGACACAGGGCTGTGAGGAGAGAATGGGACAGTGGGATTAGTTTGGGGACTGACACAGGGCTGTGGGAGAGACTGGGACAGTGGGATTAGTTTGGGGACTGACACAGGGCTGTGAGGAGAGAATGGGGCAGTGGGATTAGTTTGGGGACTGACACAGGGCTGTGGGAGAGACTGGGACAGTGGGATTAGTTTGGGGACTGACACAGGGTTGTAGGGAGAGAGTGGGACAGTGGGATTAGTTTGGGGACTGACACAGGGCTGTGGGGAGAGAGTGGGACAGTGGGATTAGTTTGGGGACTGACACAGGGCTGTGGGGGGAGAGTGGGACAGTGGGATTAGTTTGGGGACTGACACAGGGCTGTGGGAGAGACTGGGGCAGTGGGATTAGTTTGGGGACTGACACAGGGCTGTGAGGAGAGAATGGGGCAGTGGGATTAGTTTGGGGACTGACACAGGACTGTGGGGAGAGAATGGGGCAGTGGGATTAGTTTGGGGACTGACACGGCTGTGGGAGAGACTGGGACAGTGGGATTAGTTTGGGGACTGACACAGGGCTGTGAGGAGAGAATGGGGCAGTGGGATTAGTTTGGGGACTGACACAGGGCTGTGGGAGAGACTGGGACAGTGGGATTAGTTTGGGGACTGACACAGGGTTGTAGGCAGAGAGTGGGACAGTGGGATTAGTTTGGGGACTGACACAGGGCTGTGGGGAGAGAGTGGAACAGTGGGATTAGTTTGGGGACTGACACAGGGCTGTGAGGAGAGAATGGGGCAGTGGGATTAGTTTGGGGACTGACACATGACTGTGGGGAGAGAATGGGGCAGTGGGATTAGTTTGGGGACTGACACAGGGCTGTGGGAGAGACTGGGACAGTGGGATTAGTTTGGGGACTGACACAGGGCTGTGAGGAGAGAATGGGGCAGTGGGATTAGTTTGGGGACTGACACAGGGCTGTGGGAGAGACTGGGGACAGTGGGATTAGTTTGGGGACTGACAGGGTTGTAGGGAGAGAGTGGGACAGTGGGATTAGTTTGGGGACTGACACAGGGCTGTGGGGAGAGAGTGGGACAGTGGGATTAGTTTGGGGACTGACACAGGGCTGTGGGGAGAGAGTGGGACAGTGGGATTAGTTTGGGGACTGACACAGGGCTGTCGGGGGAGAGTGGGACAGTGGGATTAGTTTGGGGACTGACACAGGGCTGTGGGAGAGACTGGGACAGTGGGATTAGTTTGGGGACTGACACAGGGCTGTGAGGAGAGAATGGGGCAGTGGGATTAGTTTGGGGACTGACACAGGACTGTGGGGAGAGAATGGGGCAGTGGGATTAGTTTGGGGACTGACACAGGGCTGTGGGAGAGACTGGGACAGTGGGATTAGTTTGGGGACTGACACAGGGTTGTAGGCAGAGAGTGGGACAGTGGGATTAGTTTGGGGACTGACACAGGGCTGTGGGGAGAGAGTGGGACAGTGGGATTAGTTTGGGGACTGACACAGGGCTGTGAGGAGAGAATGGGGCAGTGGGATTAGTTTGGGGACTGACACAGGACTGTGGGGAGAGAATGGGGCAGTGGGATTAGTTTGGGGACTGGCACAGGGCTGTGGGAGAGACTGGGACAGTGGGATTAGTTTGGGGACTGACACATGGCTGTGGGAGAGACTGGGACAGTGGGATTAGTTTGGGGACTGACACAGGGCTGTGGGGAGAGAGTGGGACAGTGGGGTTAGTTTGGGGACTGACGCAGGGCTGTGGGGAGAGAGTGGGACAGTGGGATTAGTTTGGGGACTGACACAGGGCAGTGGGGAGAGACTGGGACAGTGGGATTTGTTTGGGGACTGACACAGGGCTCTGGCAGAGAGTGGGCCAGTGGGATTAGTTTGTGGACTGACACAGGGTTGTGGGGAGACAGTGGGAGAGTGGGATTCGTTTGGGGACTGACACAGGACTGTGGGGAGAGCGGGGGACAGTGGGATTAGTTTGGGGACTGACACAGGGTTGTAGGGAGAGAGTGGGACAGTGGGATTTGTTTGGGGACTGGCAAGGCTGTGGTAAGAGAGTGGGACAGAGGAATTAGTTTGGGGACTGACACAGGGCTGTGGGGAGAGAGTGGGACAGTGGGATTAGTTTGGGGACTGACACAGGGCTGTGGGGAGAGAGTGGGACAGTGGGATTAGTTTGGGGACTGACACAGGGCTGTGGGGAGAGAGTGGGACAGTGGGATTAGTTTGGGGACTGACACAGGGCTGTGGGGAGAGAGTGGGACAAGGATTAGTTTGGGGACTGACACAGGGCTGTGGGGAGAGAGTGGGACAGTGGGATTAGTTTGGGGACTGGCACAGGGCTGTGGGGAGAGAATGGGACAGTGGGATTAGTTTGGGGACTGACACAGGGTTGTGGGGAGAGAGTGGGAGAGTGGGATTAGTTTGGGGACTGACACAGGGCTGTGGTGAGAGAGTGGGACAGTGGGATTAGTTTGGGGACTGACACAGGGCTGTGGGGAGAGAGTGGGACAGGGATTAGTTTGGGGACTGACAGAGGGCTGTGGTGAGAGAGTGGGACAGTGGGATTAGTTTGGGGACTGACACAGGGCTGTGGGGAGAGAGTGGGACAGTGGGATTAGTTTGTGGACTGACACGGGGCTGTTGGGAGGAGTGGGACAGTGGGATTAGTTTGGGGACTGACACAGGGCAGTGGGGAGAGAGTGGGACAGTGGGATTTGTTTGGGGACTGACACAGGGCTCTGGCAGAGAGTGGGCCAGTGGGATTAGTTTGTGGACTGACACAGGGTTGTGGGGAGACAGTGGGAGAGTGGGATTCGTTTGGGGACTGACACAGGACTGTGGGGAGAGCGGGGGACAGTGGGATTAGTTTGGGGACTGACACAGGGTTGTAGGGAGAGAGTGGGACAGTGGGATTAGTTTGGGGACTGGCAAGGCTGTGGTAAGAGAGTGGGACAGAGGAATTAGTTTGGGGACTGACACAGGGCTGTGGGGAGAGAGTGGGACAGTGGGATTAGTTTGGGGACTGACACAGGGCTGTGGGGAGAGAGTGGGACAGTGGGATTAGTTTGGGGACTGACACAGGGCTGTGGGGAGAGAGTGGGACAGTGGGATTAGTTTGGGGACTGACACAGGGCTGTGGGGAGAGAGTGGGACAGGGATTAGTTTGGGGACTGACACAGGGCTGTGGGGAGAGAGTGGGACAGTGGGATTAGTTTGGGGACTGGCACAGGGCTGTGGGGAGAGAATGGGACAGTGGGATTAGTTTGGGGACTGACACAGGGTTGTGGGGAGAGAGTGGGACAGTGGGATTAGTTTGGGGACTGACACAGGGCTGTGGGGAGAGAGTGGGACAGGGATTAGTTTGGGGACTGACACAGGGCTGTGGTGAGAGAGTGGGACAGTGGGATTAGTTTGGGGACTGACACAGGGCTGTGGGGAGAGAGTGGGACAGTGGGATTAGTTTGTGGACTGACACGGGGCTGTTGGGAGGGGTGGGACAGTGGGATTAGTTTGGGGACTGACACAGGGCTGTGGGGAGAGACTGGGACAGTGGGATAAGTTTGAGAACAGACACAGGACTGTGGGAGAGAGAGGGACAGTGGGATTTGTTTGGGGACTGACACAGGACTGTGGGAGAGAGTGGGACAGTGGGATTAGTTTGGGGACTGACACAGGGCTGTGAGGAGAGAATGGGACAGTGGGATTAGTTTGGGGACTGACACAGGGCTGTGGGAGAGACTGGGACAGTGGGATTAGTTTGGGGACTGACACAGGGTTGTAGGGAGAGAGTGGGACAGTGGGATTAGTTTGGGGACTGACACAGGGCTGTGGGGAGAGAGTGGGACAGTGGGATTAGTTTGGGGACTGACACAGGGCTGTGGGGGGAGAGTGGGACAGTGGGATTAGTTTGGGGACTGACACAGGGCTGTGGGAGAGACTGGGGCAGTGGGATTAGTTTGGGGACTGACACAGGGCTGTGAGGAGAGAATGGGGCAGTGGGATTAGTTTGGGGACTGACACAGGACTGTGGGGAGAGAATGGGGCAGTGGGATTAGTTTGGGGACTGACACGGCTGTGGGAGGGACTGGGACAGTGGGATTAGTTTGGGGACTGACACAGGGCTGTGAGGAGAGAATGGGGCAGTGGGATTAGTTTGGGGACTGACACAGGGCTGTGGGAGAGACTGGGACAGTGGGATTAGTTTGGGGACTGACACAGGGTTGTAGGCAGAGAGTGGGACAGTGGGATTAGTTTGGGGACTGACACAGGGCTGTGGGGAGAGAGTGGAACAGTGGGATTAGTTTGGGGACTGACACAGGGCTGTGAGGAGAGAATGGGGCAGTGGGATTAGTTTGGGGACTGACACATGACTGTGGGGAGAGAATGGGGCAGTGGGATTAGTTTGGGGACTGACACAGGGCTGTGGGAGAGACTGGGACAGTGGGATTAGTTTGGGGACTGACACAGGGCTGTGAGGAGAGAATGGGGCAGTGGGATTAGTTTGGGGACTGACACAGGGCTGTGGGAGAGACTGGGGACAGTGGGATTAGTTTGGGGACTGACAGGGTTGTAGGGAGAGAGTGGGACAGTGGGATTAGTTTGGGGACTGACACAGGGCTGTGGGGAGAGAGTGGGACAGTGGGATTAGTTTGGGGACTGACACAGGGCTGTGGGGAGAGAGTGGGACAGTGGGATTAGTTTGGGGACTGACACAGGGCTGTGGGGGGAGAGTGGGACAGTGGGATTAGTTTGGGGACTGACACAGGGCTGTGGGAGAGACTGGGACAGTGGGATTAGTTTGGGGACTGACACAGGGCTGTGAGGAGAGAATGGGGCAGTGGGATTAGTTTGGGGACTGACACAGGACTGTGGGGAGAGAATGGGGCAGTGGGATTAGTTTGGGGACTGACACAGGGCTGAGGGAGATACTGGGACAGTGGGATTAGTTTGGGGACTGACACAGGGTTGTAGGCAGAGAGTGGGACAGTGGGATTAGTTTGGGGACTGACACAGGGCTGTGGGGAGAGAGTGGGACAGTGGGATTAGTTTGGGGACTGACACAGGGCTGTGAGGAGAGAATGGGGCAGTGGGATTAGTTTGGGGACTGACACAGGACTGTGGGGAGAGAATGGGGCAGTGGGATTAGTTTGGGGACTGGCACAGGGCTGTGGGAGAGACTGGGACAGTGGGATTAGTTTGGGGACTGACACAGGGCTGTGAGGAGAGAATGGGGCAGTGGGATTAGTTTGGGGACTGACACAGGACTGTGGGGTGAGAATGGGACAGTGGGATTAGTTTGGGGACTGACACAGGACTGTGGGGAGAGAATGGGGCAGTGGGATAAGTTTGGGGACTGACACAGGGCTGTGGGAGAGACTGGGACAGTGGGATTAGTTTGGGGACTGACACAGGGCTGTGAGGAGAGAATGGGGCAGTGGGATTAGTTTGGGGACTGACACAGGGCTGTGGGAGAGACTGGGACAGTGGGATTAGTTTGGGGACTGACACAGGGCTGTGGGGGGAGAGTGGGACAGTGGGATTAGTTTGGGGACTGACACAGGACTGTGGGAGAGAGTGGGACAGTGGGATTAGTTTGGGGACTGACACAGGGCTGTGAGGAGAGAATGGGGCAGTGGGATTAGTTTGGGGACTGACACAGGGCTGTGGGAGACACTGGGGACAGTGGGATTAGTTTGGGGACTGACACAGGGTTGTAGGGAGAGAGTGGGACAGTGGGATTAGTTTGGGGACTGGCAAGGCTGTGGTAAGAGAGTGGGACAGAGGAATTAGTTTGGGGACTGACACAGGGCTGTGGGGAGAGAGTGGGACAGTGGGATTAGTTTGGGGACTGACACAGGGCTGTGGGGAGAGAGTGGGACAGTGGGATTAGTTTGGGGACTGACACAGGGCTGTGGGGAGAGAGTGCGACAGTGGGATTAGTTTGGGGACTGACACAGGGCTGTGGGGAGAGAGTGGGACAGTGGGATTAGTTTGGGGACTGACACAGGGCTGTGGGAGAGACTGGGACAGTGGGATTAGTTTGGGGACTGACACAGGGTTGTAGGCAGAGAGTGGGACAGTGGGATTAGTTTGGGGACTGACACAGGGCTGTGGGGAGAGAGTGGAACAGTGGGATTAGTTTGGGGACTGACACAGGGCTGTGAGGAGAGAATGGGGCAGTGGGATTAGTTTGGGGACTGACACATGACTGTGGGGAGAGAATGGGGCAGTTGGATTAGTTTGGGGACTGACACAGGGCTGTGGGAGAGACTGGGACAGTGGGATTAGTTTGGGGACTGACACAGGGCTGTGAGGAGAGAATGGGGCAGTGGGATTAGTTTGGGGACTGACACAGGGCTGTGGGAGAGACTGGGGACAGTGGGATTAGTTTGGGGACTGACAGGGTTGTAGGGAGAGAGTGGGACAGTGGGATTAGTTTGGGGACTGACACAGGGCTGTGGGGAGAGAGTGGGACAGTGGGATTAGTTTGGGGACTGACACAGGGCTGTGGGGAGAGAGTGGGACAGTGGGATTAGTTTGGGGACTGACACAGGGCTGTGGGGGGAGAGTGGGACAGTGGGATTAGTTTGGGGACTGACACAGGGCTGTGGGAGAGACTGGGACAGTGGGATTAGTTTGGGGACTGACACAGGGCTGTGAGGAGAGAATGGGGCAGTGGGATTAGTTTGGGGACTGACACAGGACTGTGGGGAGAGAATGGGGCAGTGGGATTAGTTTGGGGACTGACACAGGGCTGAGGGAGATACTGGGACAGTGGGATTAGTTTGGGGACTGACACAGGGTTGTAGGCAGAGAGTGGGACAGTGGGATTAGTTTGGGGACTGACACAGGGCTGTGGGGAGAGAGTGGGACAGTGGGATTAGTTTGGGGACTGACACAGGGCTGTGAGGAGAGAATGGGGCAGTGGGATTAGTTTGGGGACTGACACAGGACTGTGGGGAGAGAATGGGGCAGTGGGATTAGTTTGGGGACTGGCACAGGGCTGTGGGAGAGACTGGGACAGTGGGATTAGTTTGGGGACTGACACAGGGCTGTGAGGAGAGAATGGGGCAGTGGGATTAGTTTGGGGACTGACACAGGACTGTGGGGTGAGAATGGGACAGTGGGATTAGTTTGGGGACTGACACAGGACTGTGGGGAGAGAATGGGGCAGTGGGATAAGTTTGGGGACTGACACAGGGCTGTGGGAGAGACTGGGACAGTGGGATTAGTTTGGGGACTGACACAGGGCTGTGAGGAGAGAATGGGGCAGTGGGATTAGTTTGGGGACTGACACAGGGCTGTGGGAGAGACTGGGACAGTGGGATTAGTTTGGGGACTGACACAGGGCTGTGGGGGGAGAGTGGGACAGTGGGATTAGTTTGGGGACTGACACAGGACTGTGGGAGAGAGTGGGACAGTGGGATTAGTTTGGGGACTGACACAGGGCTGTGAGGAGAGAATGGGGCAGTGGGATTAGTTTGGGGACTGACACAGGGCTGTGGGAGACACTGGGGACAGTGGGATTAGTTTGGGGACTGACACAGGGTTGTAGGGAGAGAGTGGGACAGTGGGATTAGTTTGGGGACTGGCAAGGCTGTGGTAAGAGAGTGGGACAGAGGAATTAGTTTGGGGACTGACACAGGGCTGTGGGGAGAGAGTGGGACAGTGGGATTAGTTTGGGGACTGACACAGGGCTGTGGGGAGAGAGTGGGACAGTGGGATTAGTTTGGGGACTGACACAGGGCTGTGGGGAGAGAGTGCGACAGTGGGATTAGTTTGGGGACTGACACAGGGCTGTGGGGAGAGAGTGGGACAGGGATTAGTTTGGGGACTGACACAGGGCTGTGGGGACAGAGTGGGACAGTGGGATTAGTTTGGGGACTGGCACAGGGCTGTGGGGAGAGAATGGGACAGTGGGATTAGTTTGGGGACTGACACAGGGTTGTGGGGAGAGAGTGGGACAGTGGGATTAGTTTGGGGACTGACACAGGGCTGTGGGGAGAGAGTGGGACAGGGATTAGTTTGGGGACTGACACAGGGCTGTGGTGAGAGAGTGGGACAGTGGGATTAGTTTGGGGACTGACACAGGGCTGTGGGGAGAGAGTGGGACAGTGGGATTAGTTTGTGGACTGACACGGGGCTGTTGGGAGGAGTGGGACAGTGGGATTAGTTTGGGGACTGACACAGGGCTGTGGGGAGAGACTGGGACAGTGGGATAAGTTTGAGAACAGACACAGGACTGTGGGAGAGAGAGGGACAGTGGGATTTGTTTGGGGACTGACACAGGACTGTGGGAGAGAGTGGGACAGTGGGATTTGTTTGGGGACTGACACAGGGCTGTGAGGAGAGAATGGGACAGTGGGATTAGTTTGGGGACTGACACAGGGCTGTGGGAGAGACTGGGACAGTGGGATTAGTTTGGGGACTGACACAGGGCTGTGAGGAGAGAATGGGGCAGTGGGATTAGTTTGGGGACTGACACAGGGCTGTGGGAGAGACTGGGACAGTGGGATTAGTTTGGGGACTGACACAGGGTTGTAGGGAGAGAGTGGGACAGTGGGATTAGTTTGGGGACTGACACAGGGCTGTGGGGAGAGAGTGGGACAGTGGGATTAGTTTGGGGACTGACACAGGGCTGTGGGGGGAGAGTGGGACAGTGGGATTAGTTTGGGGACTGACACAGGGCTGTGGGAGAGACTGGGGCAGTGGGATTAGTTTGGGGACTGACACAGGGCTGTGAGGAGAGAATGGGGCAGTGGGATTAGTTTGGGGACTGACACAGGACTGTGGGGAGAGAATGGGGCAGTGGGATTAGTTTGGGGACTGACACGGCTGTGGGAGAGACTGGGACAGTGGGATTAGTTTGGGGACTGACACAGGGTTGTAGGCAGAGAGTGGGACAGTGGGATTAGTTTGGGGACTGACACAGGGCTGTGGGGAGAGAGTGGGACAGTGGGATTAGTTTGGGGACTGACACAGGGCTGTGAGGAGAGAATGGGGCAGTGGGATTAGTTTGGGGACTGACACAGGACTGTGGGGAGAGAATGGGGCAGTGGGATTAGTTTGGGGACTGACACAGGGCTGTGGGAGAGACTGGGACAGTGGGATTAGTTTGGGGACTGACACAGGGCTGTGAGGAGAGAATGGGGCAGTGGGATTAGTTTGGGGACTGACACAGGACTGTCGGGAGAGAATGGGGCAGTGGGATTAGTTTGGGGACTGACACAGGGATCTGGGGAGAGAGTGGGACAGTGGGATTAGTTTGTGGACGGACACGGGGCTGTTGGGAGGAGTGGGACAGTGGGATTAGTTTGGGGACTGACACAGGGCTGTGGGGAGAGAATGGGACAGTGGGATTAGTTTGGGGACTGACACAGGGCTGTGGGGAGAGACTGGGACAGTGGGATTAGTTTGGGGACCGACACAGGGTTGTAGGGAGAGAGTGGGACTGGGATTAGTTTGGGGACAGACACAGGGTTGTGAGGAGAGAGTGGGACAGTGGAATTAGTTTGGGGACTGACACAGGGCTGTGGGAGAGAGAGGGACAGTCGGATTAGTTTGGGGACTGACACGGTTGTAGGGAGAGAGTGGGACAGTGGGATTAATTTGGGGACTGACACAGGGCTGTGGGGAGAGAGTGGGACAGTGGGATTAGTTTGGGGACTGACACAGGGCTGTGGGGAGAGAGTGGGACAGTGGGGTTAGTTTGGGGACTGACGCAGGGCTGTGGGGAGAGAGTGGGACAGTGGGATTAGTTTGGGGACTGACACAGGGCAGTGGGGAGAGAGTGGGACAGTGGGATTTGTTTGGGGACTGACACAGGGCTCTGGCAGAGAGTGGGCCAGTGGGATTAGTTTGTGGACTGACACAGGGTTGTGGGGAGACAGTGGGAGAGTGGGATTCATTTGGGGACTGACACAGGACTGTGGGGAGAGCGGGGGACAGTGGGATTAGTTTGGGGACTGACACAGGGTTGTAGGGAGAGAGTGGGTCAGTGGGATTAGTTTGGGGACTGGCAAGGCTGTGGTAAGAGAGTGGGACAGAGGAATTAGTTTGGGGACTGACACAGGGCTGTGGGGAGAGAGTGGGACAGTGGGATTAGTTTGGGGACTGACACAGGGCTGTGGGGAGAGAGTGGGACAGTGGGATTAGTTTGGGGACTGACACAGGGCTGTGGGGAGAGAGTGGGACAGTGGGATTAGTTTGGGGACTGACACAGGGCTGTGGGGAGAGAGTGGGACAGGGATTAGTTTGGGGACTGACACAGGGATGTGGGGAGAGAGTGGGATAGTGGGATTAGTTTGGGGACTGGCACAGGGCTGTGGGGAGAGAATGGGACAGTGGGATTAGTTTGGGGACTGACACAGTGTTGTGGGGAGAGAGTGGGAGAGTGGGATTAGTTTGGGGACTGACACAGTGCTGTGGTGAGAGAGTGGGACAGTGGGATTAGTTTGGGGACTGACACAGGGCTGTGGGGAGAGAGTGGGACAGGGATTAGTTTGGGGACTGACAGAGGGCTGTGGTGAGAGAGTGGGACAGTGGGATTAGTTTGGGGACTGACACAGGGCTGTGGGGAGAGAGTGGGACAGTGGGATTAGTTTGTGGACTGACACGGGGCTGTTGGGAGGAGTGGGACAGTGGGATTAGTTTGGGGACTGACACAGGGCAGTGGGGAGAGAGTGGGACAGTGGGATTTGTTTGGGGACTGACACAGGGCTCTGGCAGAGAGTGGGCCAGTGGGATTAGTTTGTGGACTGACACAGGGTTGTGGGGAGACAGTGGGAGAGTGGGATTCGTTTGGGGACTGACACAGGACTGTGGGGAGAGCGGGGGACAGTGGGATTAGTTTGGGGACTGACACAGGGTTGTAGGGAGAGAGTGGGACAGTGGGATTAGTTTGGGGACTGGCAAGGCTGTGGTAAGAGAGTGGGACAGAGGAATTAGTTTGGGGACTGACACAGGGCTGTGGGGAGAGAGTGGGACAGTGGGATTAGTTTGGGGACTGACACAGGGCTGTGGGGAGAGAGTGGGACAGTGGGATTAGTTTGGGGACTGACACAGGGCTGTGGGGAGAGAGTGGGACAGTGGGATTAGTTTGGGGACTGACACAGGGCTGTGGGGAGAGAGTGGGACAGGGATTAGTTTGGGGACTGACACAGGGCTGTGGGGAGAGAGTGGGACAGTGGGATTAGTTTGGGGACTGGCACAGGGCTGTGGGGAGAGAATGGGACAGTGGGATTAGTTTGGGGACTGACACAGGGTTGTGGGGAGAGAGTGGGACAGTGGGATTAGTTTGGGGACTGACACAGGGCTGTGGGGAGAGAGTGGGACAGGGATTAGTTTGGGGACTGACACAGGGCTGTGGTGAGAGAGTGGGACAGTGGGATTAGTTTGGGGACTGACACAGGGCTGTGGGGAGAGAGTGGGACAGTGGGATTAGTTTGTGGACTGACACGGGGCTGTTGGGAGGAGTGGGACAGTGGGATTAGTTTGGGGACTGACACAGGGCTGTGGGGAGAGACTGGGACAGTGGGATAAGTTTGAGAACAGACACAGGACTGTGGGAGAGAGAGGGACAGTGGGATTTGTTTGGGGACTGACACAGGACTGTGGGAGAGAGTGGGACAGTGGGATTAGTTTGGGGACTGACACAGGGCTGTGAGGAGAGAATGGGACAGTGGGATTAGTTTGGGGACTGACACAGGGCTGTGGGAGAGACTGGGACAGTGGGATTAGTTTGGGGACTGACACAGGGCTGTGAGGAGAGAATGGGGCAGTGGGATTAGTTTGGGGACTGACACAGGGCTGTGGGAGAGACTGGGACAGTGGGATTAGTTTGGGGACTGACACAGGGTTGTAGGGAGAGAGTGGGACAGTGGGATTAGTTTGGGGACTGACACAGGGCTGTGGGGAGAGAGTGGGACAGTGGGATTAGTTTGGGGACTGACACAGGGCTGTGGGGGGAGAGTGGGACAGTGGGATTAGTTTGGGGACTGACACAGGGCTGTGGGAGAGACTGGGGCAGTGGGATTAGTTTGGGGACTGACACAGGGCTGTGAGGAGAGAATGGGGCAGTGGGATTAGTTTGGGGACTGACACAGGACTGTGGGGAGAGAATGGGGCAGTGGGATTAGTTTGGGGACTGACACGGCTGTGGGAGAGACTGGGACAGTGGGATTAGTTTGGGGACTGACACAGGGCTGTGAGGAGAGAATGGGGCAGTGGGATTAGTTTGGGGACTGACACAGGGCTGTGGGAGAGACTGGGACAGTGGGATTAGTTTGGGGACTGACACAGGGTTGTAGGCAGAGAGTGGGACAGTGGGATTAGTTTGGGGACTGACACAGGGCTGTGGGGAGAGAGTGGAACAGTGGGATTAGTTTGGGGACTGACACAGGGCTGTGAGAAGAGAATGGGGCAGTGGGATTAGTTTGGGGACTGACACATGACTGTGGGGAGAGAATGGGGCAGTGGGATTAGTTTGGGGACTGACACAGGGCTGTGGGAGAGACTGGGACAGTGGGATTAGTTTGGGGACTGACACAGGGCTGTGAGGAGAGAATGGGGCAGTGGGATTAGTTTGGGGACTGACACAGGACTGTGGGGAGAGAATGGGGCAGTGGGATTAGTTTGGGGACTGACACAGGGATGTGGGGAGAGAGTGGGACAGTGGGATTAGTTTGGGGACTGACACAGGGTTGTGGGGAGAGAGTGGGACTGGGATTAGTTTGGGGACAGACAGGGTTGTGAGGAGAGAGTGGGACAGTGGAATTAGTTTGGGGACTGACACAGGGCTGTGGGAGAGAGAGGGAGAGTCGGATTAGTTTGGGGACTGACACGGTTGTAGGGAGAGAGTGGGACAGTGGGATTAATTTGGGGACTGACACAGGGCTGTGGGGAGAGAGTGGGACAGTGGGATTAGTTTGGGGACTGACACAGGGTTGTAGGGAGAGAGTGGGACAGTGGGATTAGTTTGGGGACTGACACAGGGCTGTGGGGAGAGAGTGGGACAGTGGGATTAGTTTGGGGACTGACGCAGGGCTGTGGGGAGAGAGTGGGACAGTGGGATTAGTTTGGGGACTGACACAGGGCTGTGGGGAGAGAGTGGGACAGTGGGATTTGTTTGGGGACTGACACAGGGATCTGGCAGAGAGTGGGCCAGTGGGATTAGTTTGGGGACTGACACAGGGTTGTGGGGAGACAGTGGGAGAGTGGGATTCGTTTGGGGACTGACACAGGACTGTGGGGAGAGCGGGGGACAGTGGGATTAGTTTGGGGACTGACACAGGGCTGTGGGGAGAGAGTGGGACAGTGGGATTAGTTTGGGGACTGACACGGCTGTGGGGAGAGAGTGGGACAGCGGGATTAGTTTGGGGACTGACACAGGGATGTGGGGAGAGAGTGGGACAGTGGGTTTAGTTTGGGGACTGACACAGGGTTGTGGGGAGAGAGTGTGACAGTGGGATTAGTTTGGGGACTGATACAGGGCTGTGGTGAGAGAGTGGGACAGTGGGATTAGTTTGGGGACTGACACAGGGTTGTGGGGAGAGAGTGCGACAGTGGGATTAGTTTGGGGACTGACACAGGGCTGTGGGGAGAGAGTGGGACAGTGGGATTATTTTGGGGACTGACACAGGGCTGTGGTGAGAGAGTGGGACAGTGGGATTAGTTTGGGGACTGACACAGGGCTGTGGTGAGAGAGTGGGACAGTGGGATTAGTTTGGGGACTGACACAGGGCTGTGGGGAGAGAGTGGGACAGCGGGATTAGTTTGGGGACTGACACAGTGTTGTGGGGAGAGAGTGGGACAGTGGGATTAGTTTGGGGACTGACACAGGGCTGTGGGGAGAGACTGGGACAGTGGGATAAGTTTGAGAACAGACACAGGACTGTGGGAGAGAGAGGGACAGTGGGATTTGTTTGGGGACTGACACAGGGCTGTGGGAGAGAGTGGGACAGTGGGATTAGTTTGCGGACTGACACGGCTGTAGGGACAGAGTGGGACAGTGGGATTTGTTTGGGGACTGACACAGGGCTGTGGGGAGAGAGTGGGACAGTGGGATTTGTTTGGGGACTGACACAGGACTGTGGGAGAGAGTGGGACAGTGGGATTAGTTTGGGGACTGACACAGGGCTGTAGGGAGAGAGTGGGACAGTGGGATTAGTGTGGGGACTGACACAGGACTGTGGGAGAGAGTGGGACAGTGGGATTGGTTTGGGGACTGACACAGGGCTGTGGGGAGAGAGTGGGACAGTGGGATTAGTGTGTGGATTGACACAGGACTGTGGGAGAGAGTGGGACAGTGGGATTAGTTTGGGGACTGACACAGGACTGCGGGAGAGAGTAAAACAGAGGGATTAGTTTGGGGACTGACACAGGGTTGTGGGGAGAGAATGGGACAGTGGGATTAGTTTGGGGACTGATACAGGGCTGCAGGGAGAGAGTGGGACAGTGGGATTAGTTTGGGGACTGATACAGAGCTGTAGGGAGAGAGTGGGACAGTGGGATTAGTTTGGGGACTGATACAGGGCTGTAGGGAGAGAGTGGGACAGTGGGATTAGTTTGGGGACTGACACAGGGTTGTGGGGTGAGAATGGGACAGTGGGATTAGTTTGGGGACTGATACAGGGCTGTAGGGAGAGAGTGGGACAGTGGGATTAGTTTGGGGACTGGCAAGGCTGTGGGGAGAGAATGGGACAGTGGGAATAGTTTGGGGACTGACACAGGGCTGTGGTGAGAGAGTGGGACAGTGGGATTAGTTTGGGGACTGACACAGGGCTGTGGTGAGAGAGTGGGACAGTGGGATTAGTTTGGGGACTGACACAGGGCTGTGGGGAGAGAGTGGGGCAGTGGGATTAGTTTGGGGACTGACACAGGGTTGTGGGGAGAGAGTGGGCCAGTGGGATTAGTTTGGGGACTGACACAGGGTTGTGGGGAGAGAGTGTGACTGTGGGATTAGTTTGGGGACTGACACAGGGCTGTGGGGAGAGAGTGGGCCAGTGGGATTAGTTTGGGGACTGACACAGGGTTGTGGGGAGAGTGTGTGACTGTGGGATTAGTTTGGGGACTGACACGGCAGTGGGGAGAGAGTGGGACAGTGGGATTAGTTTGGGGACTGACACAGGGCAGTGGGGAGAGAGTGGGACAGTGGGATTAGTTTGGGGACTGACACAGGGCTGTGGGGAGAGAGTGGGCCAGTGGGATTAGTTTGGGGACTGACACAGGGCAGTGGGGAGAGAGTGGGCCAGTGGGATTAGTTTGGGGACTGACACAGGGTTGTGGGGAGAGAGTGGGACAGTGGGATTAGTTTGGGGACTGGCAAGGCTGAGGGGAAAGAGTGGGACAGTGGGATTATTTTGGGGACTGACAGAGGGTTGTGGTGAGAGTGTGGGACAGTGGGATTAGTTTGGGGACTGACACAGGGTTGTGGGGAGAGAGTGCGACAGTGGGATTAGTTTGGGGACTGACACAGGGTTGTGGGGAGAGAGTGTGACTGTGGGATTAGTTTGGGGACTGACACAGGGTTGTGGGGAGAGAGTGGGCCAGTGGGATTAGTTTGGGGACTGACACAGGGTTGTGGGGAGAGAGTGTGACTGTGGGATTAGTTTGGGGACTGACACGGCAGTGGGGAGAGTGTGGGACAGTGGGATTAGTTTGGGGACTGACACAGGGCAGTGGGGAGAGAGTGGGACAGTGGGATTAGTTTGGGGACTGACACAGGGCTGTGGGGAGAGAGTGGGCCAGTGGGATTAGTTTGGGGACAGACACAGGGTTGTGGGGAGAGAGTGTGACAGTGGGATTAGTTTGGGGACTGACACAGGGCAGTGGGGAGAGAATGGGGCAGTGGGATTAGTTTGGGGACTGACACAGGTTTGTGGGGAGAGAGTGGGACAGTGGGATTAGTTTGGGGACTGGCAAGGCTGTGGGGAAAGAGTGGGACAGTGGGATTAGTTTGGGGACTGACACAGGGTTGTGGGGAGAGTGTGGGACAGTGGGATTAGTTTGGGGACTGACACAGGGTTGTGGGGAGAGAGTGCGACAGTGGGATTAGTTTGGGGATTGGCAAGGCTGTGGGGAGAGAATGGGACAGTGGGATTAGTTTGGGGACTGACACAGGGCTGTGGGAAGAGAGTGTGACAGAGGGATTAGTTTGGGGACTGACACAGGGCTGTGGGGAGAGAGTGGGACAGTGGGATTTGTTTGGGGACTGACACAGGGCTGTGGGGAGAGAGTGGGACAGTGGGATTAGTGTTGGGATTGACACAGGACTGTGGGAGAGAGTGGGACAGTGGGATTAGTTTGGGGACTGACAGAGGGCTGTGGAGAGAGAGTGTGACAGAGGGATTAGTTTGGAGACTGGCACAGGGCTGTGGGAAGAGAGTGGGACAGTGGGATTAGATTGGGGACTGACACAGGGTTGTGGGGAGAGAGTGGGACAGTGGGATTATTTTGGGGACTGACAGAGGGTTGTGGTGAGAGTGTGGGACAGTGGGATTAGTTTGGGGACTGACACAGGGTTGTGGGGAGAGAGTGCGACAGTGGGATTAGTTTGGGGACTGGCAAGGCTGTGGGAGAGAATGGGACAGTGGGATTAGTTTGGGGACTGACACAGGGCTCTGGGAAGAGAGTGTGACAGAGGGATTAGTTTGGGGACTGACAGGGCTGTGGAGAGAGAGTGTGACAGTGGGATTAGTTTGGGGACTGACACAGGGCTGTGGAGAGAGAGTGTGACAGAGGGATTAGTTTGGAGACTGGCACAGGGCTGTGGGAAGAGAGTGGGACAGTGGAATTAGTTTGGGGACTGACACAGGGCTGTGGGGAGAGAGTGGGACAGTGGGATTAGTTTGGGGACTGACACAGGGCTGTGGGGAGAGAGTGGGACAGTGGGATTAGTTTGGGGACTGACACAGGGATGTGGGGAGAGAGTGGGACAGGGGGATTAGTTTGGGGACTGACAGGGTTGTGGGGAGAGAGTGTGACAGTGGGATTAGTTTGGGGACTGATACAGGGCTGTGGTGAGAGAGTGGGACAGTGGGATTAGTTTGGGGACTGACATAGGGCTGTGGGGAGAGAGTGGGACAGTGGGATTAGTTTGGGGACTGACACAGGGCTGTGGGGAGAGAGTGGGCCAGTGGGATTAGTTTGGGGACTGACACAGGGTTGTGGGGAGAGAGTGTGACTGTGGGATTAGTTTGGGGACTGACACAGGGCTGTGGGGAGAGAGTGGGCCAGTGGGATTAGTTTGGGGACTGACACAGGGCTGTGGAGAGAGAGTGTGACAGAGGGATTAGTTTGGAGACTGGCACAGGGCTGTGGGGAGAGAGTGGGACAGTGGGATTAGTTTGGGGACTGACACAGGGCTGTGGGGAGAGAGTGGGACAGTGGGATTAGTTTGGGGACTGACACATGGATGTGGGGAGAGAGTGGGACAGGGGGATTAGTTTGGGGACTGACAGGGTTGTGGGGAGAGAGTGTGACAGTGGGATTAGTTTGGGGACTGATACAGGGCTGTGGTGAGAGAGTGGGCCAGTGGGATTAGTTTGGGGACTGACACAGGGCTGTGGGGAGAGAGTGGGACAGTGGGATTAGTTTGGGGACTGACACAGGGCTGTGAGGAGAGAATGGGGCAGTGGGATTAGTTTGGGGACTGACACATGACTGTGCGGAGAGAATGGGGCAGTGGGATTAGTTTGGGGACTGACACAGGGCTGTGGGAGAGACTGGGACAGTGGGATTAGTTTGGGGACTGACACAGGGCTGTGAGGAGAGAATGGGGCAGTGGGATTAGTTTGGGGACTGACACAGGACTGTGGGGAGAGAATGAAGCAGTGGGATTAGTTTGGGGACTGACACAGGGATGTGGGGAGAGAGTGGGACAGTGGGATTAGTTTGTGGACGGACACGGGGCTGTTGGGAGGAGTGGGACAGTGGGATTAGTTTGGGGACTGACACAGGGCTGTGGGGAGAGAATGGGACAGTGGGATTAGTTTGGGGACTGACACAGGGCTGTGGGGAGAGACTGGGACAGTGGGATTAGTTTGGGGACTGACACAGGGTTGTAGGGAGAGTGTGGGACTGGGATTAGTTTGGGGACAGACACAGGGTTGTGAGGAGAGAGTGGGACAGTGGAATTAGTTTGGGGACTGACACAGGGCTGTGGGAGAGAGAGGGACAGTCGGATTAGTTTGGGGACTGACACGGTTGTAGGGAGAGAGTGGGACAGTGGGATTAATTTGGGGACTGACACAGGGCTGTGGGGAGAGAGTGGGACAGTGGGATTAGTTTGGGGACTGACACAGGGTTGTAGGGAGAGACTGGGACAGTGCGATTAGTTTGGGGACTGACACAGGGCTGTGGGGAGAGAGTGGGACAGTGGGATTAGTTTGGGGACTGACGCAGGGCTGTGGGGCGAGAGTGGGACAGTGGGATTAGTTTGGGGACTGACACAGGGCTGTGGGGAGAGAGAGGGACAGTGGGATTTGTTTGGGGACTGACACAGGGCTCTGGCAGAGAGTGGGCCAGTGGGATTAGTTTGGGGACTGACACAGGGTTGTGGGGAGACAGTGGGAGAGTGGGATTCGTTTGGGGACTGACACAGGACTGTGGGGAGAGCGGGGGACAGTGGGATTAGTTTGGGGACTGACACAGGGCTGTGGGGAGAGAGTGGGACAGTGGGATTAGTTTGGGGACTGACACGGCTGTGGGGAGAGAGTGGGACAGTGGGATTAGTTTGGGGACTGACACAGGGATGTGGGGAGAGAGTGGGACAGTGGGATTAGTTTGGGGACTGACACAGGGTTGTGGGGAGAGAGTGTGACAGTGGGATTAGTTTGGGGACTGATACAGGGCTGTGGTGAGAGAGTGGGACAGTGGGATTAGTTTGGGGACTGACACAGGGTTGTGGGGAGAGAGTGCGACAGTGGGATTAGTTTGGGGACTGACACAGGGCTGTGGGGAGAGAGTGGGACAGTGGGATTATTTTGGGGACTGACACAGGGCTGTGGTGAGAGAGTGGGACAGTGGGATTAGTTTGGGGACTGACACAGGGCTGTGGGGAGAGAGTGGGACAGTGGGATTAGTTTGTGGACTGACACGGGGCTGTTGGGAGGAGTGGGACAGTGGGATTAGTTTGGGGACTGACACAGGGCTGTGGGGAGAGACTGGGACAGTGGGATAAGTTTGAGAACAGACACAGGACTGTGGGAGAGAGAGGGACAGTGGGATTTGTTTGGGGACTGACACAGGACTGTGGGAGAGAGTGGGACAGTGGGATTAGTTTGCGGACTGACACGGCTGTAGGGACAGAGTGGGACAGTGGGATTTGTTTGGGGACTGACACAGGGCTGTGGGGAGAGAGTGGGACAGTGGGATTTGTTTGGGGACTGACACAGGACTGTGGGAGAGAGTGGGACAGTGGGATTAGTTTGGGGACTGACACAGGGCTGTAGGGAGAGAGTGGGACAGTGGGATTAGTGTGGGGACTGACACAGGACTGTGGGAGAGAGTGGGACAGTGGGATTGGTTTGGGGACTGACACAGGGCTGTGGGGAGAGAGTGGGACAGTGGGATTAGTGTGGGGATTGACACAGGACTGTGGGAGAGAGTGGGACAGTGGGATTAGTTTGGGGACTGACACAGGACTGCGGGAGAGAGTAAAACAGAGGGATTAGTTTGGGGACTGACACAGGGTTGTGGGGAGAGAATGGGACAGTGGGATTAGTTTGGGGACTGATACAGGGCTGCAGGGAGAGAGTGGGACAGTGGGATTAGTTTGGGGACTGATACAGAGCTGCAGGGAGAGAGTGGGACAGTGGGATTAGTTTGGGGACTGATACTGGGCTGTAGGGAGAGAGTGGGACATTGGGATTAGTTTGGGGACTGACACAGGGTTGTGGGGTGAGAATGGGACAGTGGGATTAGTTTGGGGACTGATACAGGGCTGTAGGGAGAGAGTGGGACAGTGGGATTAGTTTGGGGACTGGCAAGGCTGTGGGGAGAGAATGGGACAGTGGGAATAGTTTGGGGACTGACACAGGGCTGTGGTGAGAGAGTGGGACAGTGGGATTAGTTTGTGGACGGACACGGGGCTGTTGGGAGGAGTGGGACAGTGGGATTAGTTTGGGGACTGACACAGGGCTGTGGGGAGAGAATGGGACAGTGGGATTAGTTTGGGGACTGACACAGGGCTGTGGGGAGAGACTGGGACAGTGGGATTAGTTTGGGGACCGACACAGGGTTGTAGGGAGAGAGTGGGACTGGGATTAGTTTGGGGACAGACACAGGGTTGTGAGGAGAGAGTGGGACAGTGGAATTAGTTTGGGGACTGACACAGGGCTGTGGGAGAGAGAGGGACAGTCGGATTAGTTTGGGGACTGACACGGTTGTAGGGAGAGAGTGGGACAGTGGGATTAATTTGGGGACTGACACAGGGCTGTGGGGAGAGAGTGGGACAGTGGGATTAGTTTGGGGACTGACACAGGGCTGTGGGGAGAGAGTGGGACAGTGGGGTTAGTTTGGGGACTGACGCAGGGCTGTGGGGAGAGAGTGGGACAGTGGGATTAGTTTGGGGACTGACACAGGGCAGTGGGGAGAGAGTGGGACAGTGGGATTTGTTTGGGGACTGACACAGGGCTCTGGCAGAGAGTGGGCCAGTGGGATTAGTTTGGGGACTGACACAGGGCAGTGGGGAGAGAGTGGGACAGTGGGATTAGTTTGGGGACTGACACAGGGCTGTGGGGAGAGAGTGGGCCAGTGGGATTAGTTTGGGGACTGATACAGGGCTGCAGGGAGAGAGTGGGACAGTGGGATTAGTTTGGGGACTGATACAGAGCTGTAGGGAGAGAGTGGGACAGTGGGATTAGTTTGGGGACTGATACAGGGCTGTAGGGAGAGAGTGGGACAGTGGGATTAGTTTGGGGACTGACACAGGGTTGTGGGGTGAGAATGGGACAGTGGGATTAGTTTGGGGACTGATACAGGGCTGTAGGGAGAGAGTGGGACAGTGGGATTAGTTTGGGGACTGGCAAGGCTGTGGGGAGAGAATGGGACAGTGGGAATAGTTTGGGGACTGACACAGGGCTGTGGTGAGAGAGTGGGACAGTGGGATTAGTTTGGGGACTGACACAGGGCTGTGGGGAGAGAGTGGGACAGTGGGATTAGTTTGGGGACTGACACGGCTGTGGGGAGAGAGTGGGACAGTGGGATTAGTTTGGGGACTGACACAGGGATGTGGGGAGAGAGTGGGACAGTGGGATTAGTTTGGGGACTGACACAGGGTTGTGGGGAGAGAGTGTGACAGTGGGATTAGTTTGGGGACTGATACAGGGCTGTGGTGAGAGAGTGGGACAGTGGGATTAGTTTGGGGACTGACACAGGGTTGTGGGGAGAGAGTGTGACTGTGGGATTAGTTTGGGGACTGACACAGGGCTGTGGGGAGAGAGTGGGCCAGTGGGATTAGTTTGGGGACTGACACAGGGTTGTGGGGAGAGTGTGTGACTGTGGGATTAGTTTGGGGACTGACACGGCAGTGGGGAGAGAGTGGGACAGTGGGATTAGTTTGGGGACTGACACAGGGCAGTGCGGAGAGAGTGGGACAGTGGGATTAGTTTGGGGACTGACACAGGGCTGTGGGGAGAGAGTGGGCCAGTCGGATTAGTTTGGGGACTGACACAGGGCAGTGGGGAGAGAGTGGGCCAGTGGGATTAGTTTGGGGACTGACACAGGGTTGTGGGGAGAGAGTGGGACAGTGGGATTAGTTTGGGGACTGGCAAGGCTGAGGGGAAAGAGTGGGACAGTGGGATTATTTTGGGGACTGACAGAGGGTTGTGGTGAGAGTGTGGGACAGTGGGATTAGTTTGGGGACTGACACAGGGTTGTGGGGAGAGAGTGCGACAGTGGGATTAGTTTGGGGACTGACACAGGGTTGTGGGGAGAGAGTGTGACTGTGGGATTAGTTTGGGGACTGACACAGGGTTGTGGGGAAAGAGTGGGCCAGTGGGATTAGTTTGGGGACTGACACAGGGTTGTGGGGAGAGAGTGTGACTGTGGGATTAGTTTGGGGACTGACACGGCAGTGGGGAGAGTGTGGGACAGTGGGATTAGTTTGGGGACTGACACAGGGCAGTGGGGAGAGAGTGGGACAGTGGGATTAGTTTGGGGACTGACACAGGGCTGTGGGGAGAGAGTGGGCCAGTGGGATTAGTTTGGGGACTGACACAGGGTTGTGGGGAGAGAGTGTGACAGTGGGATTAGTTTGGGGACTGACACAGGGCAGTGGGGAGAGAATGGGGCAGTGGGATTAGTTTGGGGACTGACACAGGTTTGTGGGGAGAGAGTGGGACAGTGGGATTAGTTTGGGGACTGGCAAGGCTGTGGGGAAAGAGTGGGACAGTGGGATTAGTTTGGGGACTGACACAGGGTTGTGGGGAGAGTGTGGGACAGTGGGATTAGTTTGGGGACTGACACAGGGTTGTGGGGAGAGAGTGCGACAGTGGGATTAGTTTGGGGATTGGCAAGGCTGTGGGGAGAGAATGGGACAGTGGGATTAGTTTGGGGACTGACACAGGGCTGTGGGAAGAGAGTGTGACAGAGGGATTAGTTTGGGGACTGACACAGGGCTGTGGGGAGAGAGTGGGACAGTGGGATTTGTTTGGGGACTGACACAGGGCTGTGGGGAGAGAGTGGGACAGTGGGATTAGTGTGGGGATTGACACAGGACTGTGGGAGAGAGTGGGACAGTGGGATTAGTTTGGGGACTGACAGAGGGCTGTGGAGAGAGAGTGTGACAGAGGGATTAGTTTGGAGACTGGCACAGGGCTGTGGGAAGAGAGTGGGACAGTGGGATTAGTTTGGGGACTGACACAGGGTTGTGGGGAGAGAGTGGGACAGTGGGATTATTTTGGGGACTGACAGAGGGTTGTGGTGAGAGTGTGGGACAGTGGGATTAGTTTGGGGACTGACACAGGGTTGTGGGGAGAGAGTGCGACAGTGGGATTAGTTTGGGGACTGGCAAGGCTGTGGGAGAGAATGGGACAGTGGGATTAGTTTGGGGACTGACACAGGGCTCTGGGAAGAGAGTGTGACAGAGGGATTAGTTTGGGGACTGACAGGGCTGTGGAGAGAGAGTGTGACAGTGGGATTAGTTTGGGGACTGACACAGGGCTGTGGAGAGAGAGTGTGACAGAGGGATTAGTTTGGAGACTGGCACAGGGCTGTGTGAAGAGAGTGGGACAGTGGAATTAGTTTGGGGACTTACACAGGGCTGTGGGGAGAGAGTGGGACAGTGGGATTAGTTTGGGGACTGACACAGGGCTGTGGGGAGAGAGTGGGACAGTGGGATTAGTTTGGGGACTGACACAGGGATGTGGGGAGAGAGTGGGACAGGGGGATTAGTTTGGGGACTGACAGGGTTGTGGGGAGAGAGTGTGACAGTGGGATTAGTTTGGGGACTGATACAGGGCTGTGGTGAGAGAGTGGGACAGTGGGATTAGTTTGGGGACTGACATAGGGCTGTGGGGAGAGAGTGGGACAGTGGGATTAGATTGGGGACTGACACAGGGCTGTGGGGAGAGAGTGGGCCAGTGGGATTAGTTTGGGGACTGACACAGGGTTGTGGGGAGAGAGTGTGACTGTGGGATTAGTTTGGGGACTGACACAGGGCTGTGGGGAGAGAGTGGGCCAGTGGGATTAGTTTGGGGACTGACACAGGGCTGTGGGGAGAGAGTGGGACAGTGGGATTAGTTTGGGGACTGACACAGGGCTCTGAGGAGAGAATGGGGCAGTGGGATTAGTTTGGGGACTGACACATGACTGTGGGGAGAGAATGGGGCAGTGGGATTAGTTTGGGGACTGACACAGGGCTGTGGGAGAGACTGGGACAGTGGGATTAGTTTGGGGACTGACACAGGGCTGTGAGGAGAGAATGGGGCAGTGGGATTAGTTTGGGGACTGACACAGGACTGTGGGGAGAGAATGAAGCAGTGGGATTAGTTTGGGGACTGACACAGGGATGTGGGGAGAGAGTGGGACAGTGGGATTAGTTTGTGGACGGACACGGGGCTGTTGGGAGGAGTGGGACAGTGGGATTAGTTTGGGGACTGACACAGGGCTGTGGGGAGAGAATGGGACAGTGGGATTAGTTTGGGGACTGACACAGGACTGTGGGGAGAGAATGAAGCAGTGGGATTAGTTTGGGGACTGACACAGGGATGTGGGGAGAGAGTGGGACAGTGGGATTAGTTTGTGGACGGACACGGGGCTGTTGGGAGGAGTGGGACAGTGGGATTAGTTTGGGGACTGACACAGGGCTGTGGGGAGAGAATGGGACAGTGGGATTAGTTTGGGGACTGACACAGGGCTGTGGGGAGAGACTGGGACAGTGGGATTAGTTTGGGGACTGACACAGGGCTGTGGGAGAGAGAGGGACAGTCGGATTAGTTTGGGGACTGACACGGTTGTAGGGAGAGAGTGGGACAGTGGGATTAATTTGGGGACTGACACAGGGCTGTGGGGAGAGAGTGGGACAGTGGGATTAGTTTGGGGACTGACACAGGGTTGTAGGGAGAGAGTGGGACAGTGGGATTAGTTTGGGGACTGACACAGGGCTGTGGGGAGAGAGTGGGACAGTGGGATTAGTTTGGGGACTGACGCAGGGCTGTGGGGCGAGAGTGGGACAGTGGGATTAGTTTGGGGACTGACACAGGGCTGTGGGGAGAGTGAGGGACAGTGGGATTTGTTTGGGGACTGACACAGGGCTCTGGCAGAGAGTGGGCCAGTGGGATTAGTTTGGGGACTGACACAGGGTTGTGGGGAGACAGTGGGAGAGTGGGATTCGTTTGGGGACTGACACAGGACTGTGGGGAGAGCGGGGGACAGTGGGATTAGTTTGGGGACTGACACAGGGCTGTGGGGAGAGAGTGGGTCAGTGGGATTAGTTTGGGGACTGACACGGCTGTGGGGAGAGAGTGGGACAGTGGGATTAGTTTGGGGACTGACACAGGGATGTGGGGAGAGAGTGGGACAGTGGGATTAGTTTGGGGACTGACACAGGGTTGTGGGGAGAGAGTGTGACAGTGGGATTAGTTTGGGGACTGATACAGGGCTGTGGTGAGAGAGTGGGACAGTGGGATTAGTTTGGGGACTGACACAGGGTTGTGGGGAGAGAGTGCGACAGTGGGATTAGTTTGGGGACTGACACAGGGCTGTGGGGAGAGAGTGGGACAGTGGGATTATTTTGGGGACTGACACAGGGCTGTGGTGAGAGAGTGGGACAGTGGGATTAGTTTGGGGACTGACACAGGGCTGTGGGGAGAGAGTGGGACAGTGGGATTAGTTTGTGGACTGACACGGGGCTGTTGGGAGGAGTGGGACAGTGGGATTAGTTTGGGGACTGACACAGGGCTGTGGGGAGAGACTGGGACAGTGGGATAAGTTTGAGAACAGACACAGGACTGTGGGAGAGAGAGGGACAGTGGGATTTGTTTGGGGACTGACACAGGACTGTGGGAGAGAGTGGGACAGTGGGATTAGTTTGCGGACTGACACGGCTGTAGGGACAGAGTGGGACAGTGGGATTTGTTTGGGGACTGACACAGGGCTGTGGGGAGAGAGTGGGACAGTGGGATTTGTTTGGGGACTGACACAGGAATGTGGGAGAGAGTGGGACAGTGGGATTAGTTTGGGGACTGACACAGGGCTGTAGGGAGAGAGTGGGACAGTGGGATTAGTGTGGGGACTGACACAGGACTGTGGGAGAGAGTGGGACAGTGGGATTGGTTTGGGGACTGACACAGGGCTGTGGGGAGAGAGTGGGACAGTGGGATTAGTGTGGGGATTGACACAGGACTGTGGGAGAGAGTGGGACAGTGGGATTAGTTTGGGGACTGACACAGGACTGCGGGAGAGAGTAAAACAGAGGGATTAGTTTGGGGACTGACACAGGGTTGTGGGGAGAGAATGGGACAGTGGGATTAGTTTGGGGACTGATACAGGGCTGCAGGGAGAGAGTGGGACAGTGGGATTAGTTTGGGGACTGATACAGAGCTGCAGGGAGAGAGTGGGACAGTGGGATTAGTTTGGGGACTGATACTGGGCTGTAGGGAGAGAGTGGGACAGTGGGATTAGTTTGGGGACTGACACAGGGTTGTGGGGTGAGAATGGGACAGTGGGATTAGTTTGGGGACTGATACAGGGCTGTAGGGAGAGAGTGGGACAGTGGGATTAGTTTGGGGACTGGCAAGGCTGTGGGGAGAGAATGGGACAGTGGGAATAGTTTGGGGACTGACACAGGGCTGTGGTGAGAGAGTGGGACAGTGGGATTAGTTTGTGGACGGACACGGGGCTGTTGGGAGGAGTGGGACAGTGGGATTAGTTTGGGGACTGACACAGGGCTGTGGGGAGAGAATGGGACAGTGGGATTAGTTTGGGGACTGACACAGGGCTGTGGGGAGAGACTGGGACAGTGGGATTAGTTTGGGGACCGACACAGGGTTGTAGGGAGAGAGTGGGACTGGGATTAGTTTGGGGACAGACACAGGGTTGTGAGGAGAGAGTGGGACAGTGGAATTAGTTTGGGGACTGACACAGGGCTGTGGGAGAGAGAGGGACAGTCGGATTAGTTTGGGGACTGACACGGTTGTAGGGAGAGAGTGGGACAGTGGGATTAATTTGGGGACTGACACAGGGCTGTGGGGAGAGAGTGGGACAGTGGGATTAGTTTGGGGACTGACACAGGGCTGTGGGGAGAGAGTGGGACAGTGGGGTTAGTTTGGGGACTGACGCAGGGCTGTGGGGAGAGAGTGGGACAGTGGGATTAGTTTGGGGACTGACACAGGGCAGTGGGGAGAGAGTGGGACAGTGGGATTTGTTTGGGGACTGACACAGGGCTCTGGCAGAGAGTGGGCCAGTGGGATTAGTTTGGGGACTGACACAGGGCAGTGGGGAGAGAGTGGGACAGTGGGATTAGTTTGGGGACTGACACAGGGCTGTGGGGAGAGAGTGGGCCAGTGGGATTAGTTTGGGGACTGACATAGGGTTGTGGGGAGAGAGTGTGACAGTGGGATTAGTTTGGGGACTGACACAGGGCAGTGGGGAGAGAGTGGGCCAGTGGGATTAGTTTGGGGACTGACACAGGGTTCTGGGGAGAGAGTGGGACAGTGGGATTAGTTTGGGGACTGGCAAGGCTGAGGGGAAAGAGTGGGACAGTGGGATTATTTTGGGGACTGACAGAGGGTTGTGGGGAGAGAGTGGGACAGTGGGATTAGTTTGGGGACTGACACAGGGTTGTGGGGAGAGAGTGGGCCAGTGGGATTAGTTTGGGGACTGACACAGGGTTGTGGGGAGAGAGTGGGACAGTGGGATTTGTTTGGGGACTGACACAGGACTGTGGGAGAGAGTGGGACAGTGGGATTAGTTTGGGGACTGACACAGGGCTGTAGGGAGAGAGTGGGACAGTGGGATTAGTGTGGGGACTGACACAGGACTGTGGGAGAGAGTGGGACAGTGGGATTGGTTTGGGGACTGACACAGGGCTGTGGGGAGAGAGTGGGACAGTGGGATTAGTGTGGGGATTGACACAGGACTGTGGGAGAGAGTGGGACAGTGGGATTAGTTTGGGGACTGACACAGGACTGCGGGAGAGAGTAAAACAGAGGGATTAGTTTGGGGACTGACACAGGGTTGTGGGGAGAGAATGGGACAGTGGGATTAGTTTGGGGACTGATACAGGGCTGCAGGGAGAGAGTGGGACAGTGGGATTAGTTTGGGGACTGATACAGAGCTGCAGGGAGAGAGTGGGACAGTGGGATTAGTTTGGGGACTGATACTGGGCTGTAGGGAGAGAGTGGGACAGTGGGATTAGTTTGGGGACTGACACAGGGTTGTGGGGTGAGAATGGGACAGTGGGATTAGTTTGGGGACTGATACAGGGCTGTAGGGAGAGAGTGGGACAGTGGGATTAGTTTGGGGACTGGCAAGGCTGTGGGGAGAGAATGGGACAGTGGGAATAGTTTGGGGACTGACACAGGGCTGTGGTGAGAGAGTGGGACAGTGGGATTAGTTTGTGGACGGACACGGGGCTGTTGGGAGGAGTGGGACAGTGGGATTAGTTTGGGGACTGACACAGGGCTGTGGGGAGAGAATGGGACAGTGGGATTAGTTTGGGGACTGACACAGGGCTGTGGGGAGAGACTGGGACAGTGGGATTAGTTTGGGGACCGACACAGGGTTGTAGGGAGAGAGTGGGACTGGGATTAGTTTGGGGACAGACACAGGGTTGTGAGGAGAGAGTGGGACAGTGGAATTAGTTTGGGGACTGACACAGGGCTGTGGGAGAGAGAGGGACAGTCGGATTAGTTTGGGGACTGACACGGTTGTAGGGAGAGAGTGGGACAGTGGGATTAATTTGGGGACTGACACAGGGCTGTGGGGAGAGAGTGGGACAGTGGGATTAGTTTGGGGACTGACACAGGGCTGTGGGGAGAGAGTGGGACAGTGGGGTTAGTTTGGGGACTGACGCAGGGCTGTGGGGAGAGAGTGGGACAGTGGGATTAGTTTGGGGACTGACACAGGGCAGTGGGGAGAGAGTGGGACAGTGGGATTTGTTTGGGGACTGACACAGGGCTCTGGCAGAGAGTGGGCCAGTGGGATTAGTTTGGGGACTGACACAGGGCAGTGGGGAGAGAGTGGGACAGTGGGATTAGTTTGGGGACTGACACAGGGCTGTGGGGAGAGAGTGGGCCAGTGGGATTAGTTTGGGGACTGACATAGGGTTGTGGGGAGAGAGTGTGACAGTGGGATTAGTTTGGGGACTGACACAGGGCAGTGGGGAGAGAGTGGGCCAGTGGGATTAGTTTGGGGACTGACACAGGGTTGTGGGGAGAGAGTGGGGACAGTGGGATTAGTTTGGGGACTGGCAAGGCTGAGGGGAAAGAGTGGGACAGTGGGATTATTTTGGGGACTGACAGAGGGTTGTGGGGAGAGAGTGGGACAGTGGGATTAGTTTGGGGACTGGCAAGGCTGAGGGGAAAGAGTGGGACAGTGGGATTATTTTGGGGACTGACAGAGGGTTGTGGGGAGAGAGTGGGACAGTGGGATTAGTTTGGGGACTGGCAAGGCTGAGGGGAAAGAGTGGGACAGTGGGATTATTTTGGGGACTGACAGAGGGTTGTGGGGAGAGAGTGGGACAGTGGGATTAGTTTGGGGACTGGCAAGGCTGAGGGGAAAGAGTGGGACAGTGGGATTAGTTTGGGGACTGGCAAGGCTGAGGGGAAAGAGTGGGACAGTGGGATTATTTTGGGGACTGACACAGGGTTGTGGGGAGAGAGTGGGACAGTGGGATTAGTTTGGGGACTGGCAAGGCTGTGGGGAGAGAGTGGGACAGTGGTATTAGTTTGGGGACTGACACAGGGTTGTGGGGAGAGAGTGCGACAGTGGGATTAGTTTGGGGACTGACACAGGGTTGTGGGGAGAGAGTGGGACATTGGGATTAGTTTGGGGACTGACACAGGGCTGTGAGGAGAGAATGGGGCAGTGGGATTAGTTTGGGGACTGACACATGACTGTGGGGAGAGAATGGGGCAGTGGGATTAGTTTGGGGACTGACACAGGGCTGTGGGAGAGACTGGGACAGTGGGATTAGTTTGGGGACTGACACAGGGCTGTGAGGAGAGAATGGGGCAGTGGGATTAGTTTGGGGACTGACACAGGGATGTGGGGAGAGAGTGGGACAGTGGGATTAGTTTGGGGACTGACAGGGTTGTGGGGAGAGAGTGTGACAGTGGGATTAGTTTGGGGACTGATACAGAGCTGCAGGGAGAGAGTGGGACAGTGGGATTAGTTTGGGGACTGATACTGGGCTGTAGGGAGAGAGTGGGACAGTGGGATTAGTTTGGGGACTGACACAGGGTTGTGGGGTGAGAATGGGACAGTGGGATTAGTTTGGGGACTGATACAGGGCTGTAGGGAGAGAGTGGGACAGTGGGATTAGTTTGGGGACTGGCAAGGCTGTGGGGAGAGAATGGGACAGTGGGAATAGTTTGGGGACTGACACAGGGCTGTGGTGAGAGAGTGGGACAGTGGGATTAGTTTGTGGACGGACACGGGGCTGTTGGGAGGAGTGGGACAGTGGGATTAGTTTGGGGACTGACACAGGGCTGTGGGGAGAGAATGGGACAGTGGGATTAGTTTGGGGACTGACACAGGGCTGTGGGGAGAGACTGGGACAGTGGGATTAGTTTGGGGACCGACACAGGGTTGTAGGGAGAGAGTGGGACTGGGATTAGTTTGGGGACAGACACAGGGTTGTGAGGAGAGAGTGGGACAGTGGAATTAGTTTGGGGACTGACACAGGGCTGTGGGAGAGAGAGGGACAGTCGGATTAGTTTGGGGACTGACACGGTTGTAGGGAGAGAGTGGGACAGTGGGATTAATTTGGGGACTGACACAGGGCTGTGGGGAGAGAGTGGGACAGTGGGATTAGTTTGGGGACTGACACAGGGCTGTGGGGAGAGAGTGGGACAGTGGGGTTAGTTTGGGGACTGACGCAGGGCTGTGGGGAGAGAGTGGGACAGTGGGATTAGTTTGGGGACTGACACAGGGCAGTGGGGAGAGAGTGGGACAGTGGGATTTGTTTGGGGACTGACACAGGGCTCTGGCAGAGAGTGGGCCAGTGGGATTAGTTTGGGGACTGACACAGGGCAGTGGGGAGAGAGTGGGACAGTGGGATTAGTTTGGGGACTGACACAGGGCTGTGGGGAGAGAGTGGGCCAGTGGGATTAGTTTGGGGACTGACATAGGGTTGTGGGGAGAGAGTGTGACAGTGGGATTAGTTTGGGGACTGACACAGGGCAGTGGGGAGAGAGTGGGCCAGTGGGATTAGTTTGGGGACTGACACAGGGTTGTGGGGAGAGAGTGGGACAGTGGGATTAGTTTGGGGACTGGCAAGGCTGAGGGGAAAGAGTGGGACAGTGGGATTATTTTGGGGACTGACACAGGGCTGTGGTGAGAGTGTGGGACAGTCAGATTAGTTTGGGGACTGACACAGGGTTGTGGGGAGAGAGTGCGACAGTGGGATTAGTTTGGGGACTGACACAGGGTTGTGGGGAGAGAGTGGGACATTGGGATTAGTTTGGGGACTGACACAGGGCTGTGAGGAGAGAATGGGGCAGTGGGATTAGTTTGGGGACTGACACATGACTGTGGGGAGAGAATGGGGCAGTGGGATTAGTTTGGGGACTGACACAGGGCTGTGGGAGAGACTGGGACAGTGGGATTAGTTTGGGGACTGACACAGGGCTGTGAGGAGAGAATGGGGCAGTGGGATTAGTTTGGGGACTGACACAGGGATGTGGGGAGAGAGTGGGACAGTGGGATTAGTTTGGGGACTGACAGGGTTGTGGGGAGAGAGTGTGACAGTGGGATTAGTTTGGGGACTGATACAGGGCTGTGGTGAGAGAGTGGGACAGTGGGATTAGTTTGGGGACTGACATAGGGCTGTGGGGAGAGAGTGGGATAGTGGGATTAGTTTGGGGACTGACACAGGGCTGTGGGGAGAGAGTGGGCCAGTGGGATTAGTTTGGGGACTGACACAGGGTTGTGGGGAGAGAGTGTGACTGTGGGATTAGTTTGGGGACTGACACAGGGCTGTGGGGAGAGAGTGGGCCAGTGGGATTAGTTTGGGGACTGACACAGGGCTGTGGGGAGAGAGTGGGACAGTGGGATTAGTTTGGGGACTGACACAGGGCTGTGAGGAGAGAATGGGGCAGTGGGATTAGTTTGGGGACTGACACATGACTGTGGGGAGAGAATGGGGCAGTGGGATTAGTTTGGGGACTGACACAGGGCTGTGGGAGAGACTGGGACAGTGGGATTAGTTTGGGGACTGACACAGGGCTGTGAGGAGAGAATGGGGCAGTGGGATTAGTTTGGGGACTGACAGGACTGTGGGGAGAGAATGAAGCAGTGGGATTAGTTTGGGGACTGACACAGGGATGTGGGGAGAGAGTGGGACAGTGGGATTAGTTTGGGGACTGACACGGCTGTGGGGAGAGAGTGGGACAGTGGGATTAGTTTGGGGACTGACACAGGGATGTGGGGAGAGAGTGGGACAGTGGGAATAGTTTGGGGACTGACACAGGGTTGTGGGGAGAGAGTGTGACAGTGGGATTAGTTTGGGGACTGATACAGGGCTGTGGTGAGAGAGTGGGACAGTGGGATTAGTTTGGGGACTGACACAGGGCTGTGGGGAGAGAGTGGGGCAGTGGGATTAGTTTGGGGACTGACACAGGGTTGTGGGGAGAGAGTGGGCCAGTGGGATTAGTTTGGGGACTGGCACAGGGTTGTGGGAGAGAGTGAGACTGTGGGATTAGTTTGGGGACTGACACAGGGCTGTGGGGAGAGAGTGGGCCAGTGGGATTAGTTTGGGGACTGACACAGGGTTGTGGGGAGAGTGTGTGACTGTGGGATTAGTTTGGGGACTGACACGGCAGTGGGGAGAGAGTGGGACAGTGGGATTAGTTTGGGGACTGACACAGGGCAGTGGGGAGAGAGTGGGACAGTGGGATTAGTTTGGGGACTGACACAGGGCTGTGGGGAGGGAGTGGGCCAGTGGGATTAGTTTGGGGACTGACATAGGGTTGTGGGGAGAGAGTGTGACAGTGGGATTAGTTTGGGGACTGACACAGGGCAGTGGGGAGAGAGTGGGCCAGTGGGATTAGTTTGGGGACTGGCAAGGCTGAGGGGAAAGAGTGGGACAGTGGGATTATTTTGGGGACTGACAGAGGGTTGTGGTGAGAGTGTGGGACAGTGGGATTAGTTTGGGGACTGACACAGGGCTGTGAGGAGAGAATGGGGCAGTGGGATTAGTTTGGGGACTGACACATGACTGTGGGGAGAGAATGGGCAGTGGATTAGTTTGGGGACTGACACAGGGCTGTGGGAGAGACTGGGACAGTGGGATTAGTTTGGGGACTGACACAGGGCTGTGAGGAGAGAATGGGGCAGTGGGATTAGTTTGGGGACTGACACAGGGATGTGGGGAGAGAGTGGGACAGTGGGATTAGTTTGGGACTGACAGGGTTGTGGGGAGAGAGTGTGACAGTGGGATTAGTTTGGGGACTGATACAGGGCTGTGGTGAGAGAGTGGGACAGTGGATTAGTTTGGGGACTGACATAGGGCTGTGGGGAGAGAGTGGGACAGTGGATTAGTTTGGGGACTGACACAGGGCTGTGGGAGAGAGTGGCCAGTGGATTAGTTTGGGACTGACACAGGGTTGTGGGGAGAGAGTGTGACTGTGGGATTAGTTTGGGGACTGACACAGGGCTGTGGGAGAGAGTGGGCCAGTGGGATTAGTTTGGGGACTGACACAGGGCTGTGGGGAGAGAGTGGGACAGTGGGATTAGTTTGGGGACTGACACAGGGCTGTGAGGAGAGAATGGGGCAGTGGGATTAGTTTGGGGACTGACACAGGGCTGTGGGAGAGACTGGGACAGTGGGATTAGTTTGGGGACTGACACAGGGCTGTGGTGAGAGATTGGGACAAGGGATTAGTTTGGGGACTGACTTAGGGCCCTGTGGTGAGAGAGTCTGACAGTCGGATTAGTTTGGGGACTAATCCGGCTGTGGAGAATGTGTGGTCAGTGGGTTAGATTGGGGACTGATACAGGGATGTGGTGAGAGATTAGGACAGTGCGATTAGTTTGAGGACTGACACAGGGCTCTGTTGGAGAGAGAGGGACATTGGATTAGTTTGGGGACTGACTCAGGGCAGTGGGGTGAGAGTGTGACAGTGGCATTAGTTTGGGGTCCAACTGGGCTGTGGGAGAGAGTGGGGCAAAAGAAACGTTTCTCATCTCTCCCCCCTGCCCCCTCCACCCCTATCCCTCCCCCTCTCTCCTCTCTCCCCCTGCCCCCCACCCCTATCCCCCTCTCTCCTCCCTCTCTCCCTGCCCCCTCCACCCTATCCCTCCCCCTCTCTCCTCCCTCTCTCCCCCTGCCCCCCTCCACCCCTATCCCTCCCCCTCTCCTCCCACTCTCCCCTGCCCCCCTCCACCCCTATCCCTCCCCCTCTCTCCTCCCTCTCTCCCCCTGCCCCCTCCACCCCTATCCCTCCCCCTCTCTCCTCCCTCTCCCCCCTGCCCCCTCCACCCCTATCCCTCCCCCTCTCTCCTCTCTCCCCCTGCCCCCCACCCCTATCCCTCCCCCTCTCTCCTCCCTCTCTCCCCTGCCCCCCTCCACCCCTATCCCTCCCCCTCTCTCCTCCCTCTCCCCCTGCCCCCTCCACCCCTATCCCTCCCCCTCTCTCCTCCCTCTCCCCCTGTCCCCCTCCACCCCTATCCCTCCCCCTCTCTCCTCCCTCTCCCCCTCTCTCCTCCCTCTCCCCCTGCCCCCTCCACCCCTATCCCTCCCCCTCTCTCCTCCCTCTCCCCCTGCCCCCCTCCACCCCTATCCCTCCCCCTCTCTCCTCCCTCTCCCCCTGCCCCCCTCCACCCCTATCCCTCCCCCTCTCCTCCCTCTCCCCCTGCCCCCCTCCACCCCTATCCCTCCTTGCTCCCTCCCCTTCTTTTCCCTCTTCCTGTCCTGTCTTCCCTTTTACCATCCTCTTTTCCTCCTCCTTCCCTCCTTATACTCGTTAGTTCTCTCTCTCACTCTTCTCTGTCTTTCTATCACTCTCCTCCCCCCTTCACTCTCCACCTCTTCCCCCTTCATCCCTCTATACCCCCCACAGTTCTGGGAAGTCATCAGTGATGAACAAGGCATCGACTGCACTGGGACCTACAGAGGTGACAGTGACTTGCAGCTGGAAAGGATCAATGTCTATTACAATGAAGCCACAGGTACACCTCCCTCCGTCTGTGCTCCCTCCACCCCACCCCACCCTGTGCCCCAGCTCTCCTTTCTGAGGACCCTCATCTCCTCTTGCAGGTGGCAAGTACGTACCCAGGGCCATACTGGTCGATCTGGAGCCGGGCACGATGGACTCCGTACGGTCGGGGCCCTTCGGGCAGATCTTCCGACCTGACAACTTTGTTTTTGGTGAGTGGTCAGCCAGGGACTAATCTGAGGGATCAGGGGTGGGCCTGGAGAAAGTGGTGAGACTTGGGTGGAGGGGGTTGGCTGTTTGGCACAGTTTGCTCGGCAGACCGGCCTTGGGTGAGAAATTAGAACATATATTACAACTAGTATGGAGTTAAATAGGTGGATGGCTGGGTTCCAAGGCTGGTTGTGCGGGAAGGACTGTGCATTTCATCATCGTCAAATATTACGATGACCGGTGAAGAATGAGACTGGCTAACGGGTTGCCATGGTGACGATGGAGACCTACGTAACTCCTGTCCTACATGGAAACTTGTTTTATAGGCCATAAGACATAGGGACAGAATGAGGCCATTCAGCCCATCGATTGAAATTGATCACAGCCGAGTGTGAGGTGTTGCTGCTCGGTAGGGCCAGCCAGGGCACAGAGGAGTGAGGTAGAACAAAGGGATCTGGGATTGCAGGCCCGTAATTCACTGAAAGTGGGGTCACAGGTAGATGGGGTCATAAAGAAAGCTTCTGGCACATTCATAAATCATTGTATTGAGTGCAGGAGATGTTGAACTTGTAGAAGATGCTGGTGAGGCCTAATTTGGAGTGTTGTGAACAAGAGAAAATCTGCAGATGCTGGAAATTGAGCAACACACACAAAATGCCGGAAGAACTCAGCTATGGAAAAGGGTACAGTCGATGTTTCGGACTGAAACCCTTCTGCAGTATTCTGTCCAGTTTTAGTCACCTACCTGCAGGAAAGACGTAAATAAGCTTGAACGAGTACAGGGGAAATTTATAAGGATGTTGCTGGGTCTGGAGAAAGATTGAATAGGTTAGGACTTTATTCCCTGGAGTGTAGAAGACTGAGAAGAGATTGATAGAGGTGTACAAGATTAAGAGAGGTATAGATACGAATTTTGGGCTTTTTCCACTGAGGTTGGCTAGGATGACACAGTTTAGATTGAAAGGTGAAAAGTGTAAGGGGAACATGAGAGGAAACTCCTTCACCTGGATCGAGCTTGATTTCAATGTTTAAGACAAGGATGGGAGGGGCACGGAGGGTTATGCTTGCAATGTGGGTTGGTGGGAGTAGGCAGATTAAGTGGTTCAGCATGGACTAGATGGGCTGAAGGACATTGTTACTATTGTCACAATACCTTTGTCAACCCTTATAACTTCTGGTTCCTTTTGGGTGCAAGGGGAGGCAGTGGGGACAAACTCCCATTTCCAATTGCAGCACCCTCAGACAACCAAGTCCAGCTCCCCTGCCCAGCTGAACTGTTTCTACTGACAGGAGAGGGGACAAAGGCAGGACGGAGAGAAGTTTTGGGCAGATGGGGCTTGTCAGCAGCTCATCTAGGAGAAGGAAAACTCTGATCTGCTTTGCGGCTATACACACTCGTGGGGAATGTTTCGGGAATAAACCTGGAGAGAGCTGGAGTCCCTACATCGAGTTCAACACTGACTAGTGACTCCTGCGATGCCACTGTTAGTGTCCCTTCAGCTGTGTGAGAGAGGGAGCTTGCTTTCCACATTGGCTTGGTACACACAACAAACGGTTCGTTTACAACACAGGACATTAGGCTGGTGGTAGGGACAGTGTGGGGGAAGAAACCCTTTCCCACCCTGACAGTCTTCGTCCGAAGACGAAGGGGTGGGTCGGAGAGATGGGCGGACGGATGAGAGGGGAGAGGTTGGGTTGAGTTGTTCCGCAATCTTGGCAATTGACTTTGTCAGTCTACAAGGAGACATCATCAGTGTGGTGTTAATTTCTGCTCTGTTCTCTGAATACTTGGCCTTTATATACCTATCAGTTGATTGGTTGTCATTTCCGAAACCTAATTGTGACGCAGGGTGGGGTTGCTTGTGTGCTGAACTCATAAGCAGGATTCATGTCTGCTCCGATTTGTTCCTGGAACTCTTGCAGACCACGGGTTTGACTCCACTCATGCCCAGTCAAATTTGCGCCCCTCCCAATCCTCATGGGTAGAGATGAGGGAGAGTCGGTCATGCCATTTCACAGAGAGCTGATACTCACTGACACTGACATTCGTGGCTAGTTTTCTCCCAGTACGGCTGATGTAAAAAGGAACAACAGGGAGAAGGTTCAAACATCAGCAGTGTGGGGGGACAGAGGAGTCCTCGTGCAAGACTCCCAGAAAGTTAGTTTATAGGTTGAGTCTGTGGTAAAGAAGGTAAATTCAATGTTGGCATTTATTTCAAAGGGAACAGAATATACCAGAAGCAGAAGCCATACTTGGAATATTGTCAACAGTTTTGGTCACTATATCTCATAGAAACATAGAAAATAGGTGCAGGAGTAGGCCATTCGGCCCTTCGAGCCTGCACCGCCATTCAGTATGATCATGGCTGATCATCCAACTCAGAACCCTGTACCTGCTTTCTCTCCATACCCCCTGATCCCTTTAGCCACAAGGGTCATATCTAACTTCCTCTTAAATATAGCCAATGAACCGGCCAAAAACTGTTTCCTGTGGCAGAGAATTCCACAGATTCCCCACTCTCTGTGTGAAGAAGTTTTTCCTCATCTCGGTCCTAAAAGGCTTCCCCTTTATCATTAAACTGTGACCCCTCGTTCTGGACTTCCCCAACATCGGAAACAATCTTCCTGCATCTAGCCTGTCCAACCCCTTTAGAATTTTATACGTTTCAACCCCTCAATCTTCTAAATTCCAGTGAGTATAAGCCCAGTCGATCCAGTCTTTCTTCATATGAAAGTCCTGCCATCCCAGGAATCAATCTGGTGAACCTTCTCTGTACTCCCTCTATGGCAAGAATGTCTTTCCTCAGATTAGGGGACCAAAACTGCACACAATACTCTAGGTGCGGTCTCACCAAGGCCTTGTACAACTGCAGTAGAACCTCCCTGCTCCTGTACTCAAATCCTTTTGCTATGAATGCCAACATACCATTTGCCTTTTTCACTGCCTGCTGTACCTGCATGCCCACCTTCAATGACCGGTGTACAATGACACCCAGGTCTCGTTGCACCTCCCCTTTTCCTAATCGGCCACCGTTCAGATAATAATCTGTTTTCCTGTTCTTGCAACCAAAGTGGATAACCTCACATTTATCCACATTAAATTGCATCTGCCATGAATTTGCCCACTCACCTAACCTATCCAAGTCACCCTGCATCCTCTTAGCATCCTCCTCACAGCTAACACCGCCATCCAGCTTTGTGTCATCCGCAGACTTGGAGATGCTGTATTTAATTACCTCGTCTAAATCATTAATATATATTGTAAACAACTGGGGTCCCAGCACTGAGCCTTGTGGTACCCCACTAGTCACTGCCTGCCATTCTGAAAAGGTCCCATTTACCCCCACTCTTTGCTTCTTGTCTGCCAACCAATTCTCTATCCACATCAACACCATACCCCCAATACCGTGTGCTTTAAGTTTACATACCAATATCCTGTGTGGGACCTTGTCAAAAGCCTTTTGAAAATCCAAATATATCACATCCACTGGCTCTCCCCATTCACTCTACTAGTTACATCTTCAAAAAATTCTATAAGATTCATCAGACATGATTTTCCTTTCACAAATCCATGCTGACTTTGTCCGATGATTTCACCTCTTTCCAAATGTACTGTTATCACATCTTTGATAACCGACTCTAGCATTTTCCCCACCACCGATGTCAGACAAACCGGTCTATAATTCCCCGGTTTCTCTCTCCCTCCTTTTTTAAAAAGTGGGGTTACATTAGCCACCCTCCAATCCTCAGGAACTAATCCAGAATCCAAGGAGTTTTGAAAAATTATCATTAATGCATCCACTATTTCTTGGGCTACTTCCTTAAGCACTCTGGGATGCAGACCATCTGGCCCTGGGGATTTATCTGCCTTTAATCCCTTCAATTTACCTAACACCACTTCCCTACTAACATGTATTTCCCTCAGTTCCTCCACCTCACGAGACCCTCGGTCTCTTACTATTTCCAGAAGATTATTTATGTCCTCCTTAGTGAAGACAGAACCAAAGTAGTTATTCAATTGGTCTGCCATGTCTTTGTTCCTTATGATCAATTCATCTGTTTCTGACTGTAAGGGACCTACATTTGTCTTGACCAATCTTTTTCTTTTCACGTATCTATAAAAGCTTTTACAGTCGGTTTTTATGTTCCCTGCCAGCTTTCTCTCGTAATCTTTTTTCCCTTTCCTAATTAAGCCCTTTGTCCTCCTCTGCTGGTCTCTGAATTTCTCCCAGGCCTCAGGTGTGCCACTTTTTCTCGCTAATTTGTATGTTTCTTCTTTGGACTTGATACTATCCCTAATTTCCCTTGTCAGCCACGGGTGCACTACCTTCCCTGGTTTATTCATTTGCCAAACTGGGATGAACACTTGTTGTAGTTCATCCATGCGATCTTTAAATGCTTGCCATTGCATATCCACCGTCAACCCTTTAAGTATCAGTTGCTAGTCTATCTTAGCTAATTCACATCTAATTGAGTATAGGAGTAAAGAGGTCCTTCTGCAGCTGTACAGGGCCTTGGTGAGACCCCACCTGGAGTATTGTGTGCAGTTTTGGTCTCCAAATTTGAGGAAGGACATTCTTGCTATTGAGGGAGTGCAGCACAGGTTCACAAGGTTAATTCCCGGAATGGCGGGACTGTCATATGTTGAAAGATTGGAGCGACTGGGCTTGTATACACTGGAATTTAGAAGGATGAGAGGGGATCTGATTGAAACGTATAAGATCATTAAGGGATTGGACATGCTGGAGGCAGGAAGCATTTTCCCGCTAATGGGTGAGTCCAGAATGAGAGGCCACAGTTTAAGAATAAGGGGTAGGCCATTTAGAACAGAGATGCGGAAAATCTTTTTCACCCAGAGAGTGGTGGATATGTGGAATGCTCTGCCCCAGAAGGCAGTGGAGACCAAGTCTCTGGATGCATTCAAGAGAGAGTTAGATAGAGCTCTTATAGATAGCGGGGTCAAGGGATATGGGGAGAAGGCAGGAACGGGGTACTGATTGTGTATGATCAGCCATGATCACAGTGAATGGCGGTGCTGGCTACTCCTGCACCTACTGTCTATTGTCTATTGTCTCATACCTTCAAAGTTACCCTTCTTTAAGTTCAGAACCTTTGTTTCTGAATTAACTATGTCACTCTCCATCTTAATGAAGATTTCCACCATATTATGGTCACTCTTACCCAAGGGGCCTCGCACGACAAGATTGCTAACTAACCCTCCCTCATTGCTCAATACCCAATCTAGAATGGCCTGCTCTCTAGTTGGTTCCTCGACATGTTGGTTCAAAAAAAAAATCACACATACATTCCAAGAAATCCTCTTCCTCAGCACCCTTACCAATTTGGTTCACCCAATCTATATGTAGATTGAAGTAACCAATTATAACTACTGTTACGTTATAGCATGCATTTCTAACTTCCTGTTTAATGCCATCCCCAACCTCACTACTACTGTTAGGTGGCTTGTACACAACTCCCACCAGTGTTTTCTGCCCCTTAATATCTCAGAAAGGATGTGTTGTCATTGGAGAGAGTCCAGAGAAGATTCACCAGGATGATTCTGGCATTAAAGGGGTTAACGTATGAGGAATGTTTGGCAGCTTTGGGCCTGTACTCACTGGAATTGAGAAGAATGTGGGAGGATCTCATTGAAACCTACCGAATGTTGAAAGGACCAGATAGGGTGGATGTGGAGAGGATGTTTCCTCTGGTGGGGGTATCCAGAACTAGAGGGCACAGCCTCAGAATTGAGGGGCGGCCTTTTAGAACTGTGGTAAGGAGAAACCTTTTTAGCCAGGGAGTGGTGAATCTCTGCCACAGGCTGCGGTGCAGGCCAAATCTGTGGGTATATTTAAGGTAGAAGTTGACTGTTCCCAGATTGACCAGGTAATCAAAGGATATGGTGAGAAGGCAGGTATACAGGATAGAGTGGGATCTGGGATCAGCCATGATGGAAAGGCAGAGCAGACTTGATGGGCTGAATGGCCTAGGTCTTGCGGTCTGATGGTGAGTGTCCAGGCAGGGATTGACACTGCAAGGGCCCTGTGTAGCTAGCTGGTATGATGCTCTCGACAGTCTGATAAGAGCAGCAAGTTCAAAAGCAAATCCTGTACGTTTCGGTAACCACAACGTCCATTCCAAAATTGTACAGGTGTATAAAATTATGATGGGTACAGATAGAGTGAATGCAAGCAGGCTTTTTCCACTGAGGCTGGGGGAGAAAAAAAACCAGAGGTCATGGGTTAAGGGTCAAGGGGTAAAAGTTTAAAAGGAACATTAGGGGGGGCTTCTTCACGCAGCGAGTGGTGGGAGTGTGGAATGAGCTTCCAGATGAAGTGGTTAATGCAGGCTCCCTTTTAACATTTAAGAAAAACTTGGACAGGTACATGGATGAGAGGTGTATCGAGGGATATGGGCCAGGTGCAGGTCAGTGGGACGAGGCAGAAAAATGGTTCGGCACAGCCAAGAAGGGCCAAAAGGCCTGTTTCTGTGCTGTAATGTTCCATGGCTCTATCCCCTCCAGGTTTCACCTATCATCATTGTTTCTTTCTCCCCTCATTCCAGCTTTAATTCTACTCCTCACCTTTCATCTACACCTCCAAAATAAACAACGTTCCTCCGGACCAGGGAGAACAACACAGTACACACATACAACTCCCATACAACATCTACACCTCCAAAATAAACAACGTTCCTCCCGGACCAGGGTGCACAACACAGTAGATACATACAACTCCCAAACAGCACCTACATCTCCAAAATAAACAACGTTCCACCGGACCAGGGTGCACAACACAGTACATACATAAAACTCCCATACACCATCTACACCTCCAAAATAAACAACGTTCCTCCGGACCAGGCTCCACAACACAGTACATACATACACTACCATGCAGCATCTACACCTTCAAAATAAACAACGTTCCTCCGGACCAGGGTGCACAAATCAGTACATACATACAACTCCCATACAACATCTACACCTCCAAAATAAACAACGTTTCTCCGGACCAGGGTGCACAACACAGTATATACATACAAATCCCAGACAACATCTACACTTCCAAAATAAACAACGTTCCTCCGGACCAGGGTCCACAACACAGTACATACATACAACTCCCATACAACATCTACACCTCCAAAATAAACAACGTTCCTCCGGACCAGGGTGCACAACAGAGTACATAGATACAACTCCCATACAACATCTACACCTCCAAAATAAATAACATTCCTCCGGACCAGGGTGCACAACACAGTACATACATACAACTCCCATACAACATCTACACCTCCAAAATAAACAAAGTTCCACCGGACCCGGGACAACAACACAGTACATACATATAAATCCCATACAACATCTACACCTCCAAAATAAACAACGTTCCTCCGGAACAGGGTCCAGAACACAGTACATACATACAACTCCCATACAACATCTACACCTCCAAAATAAACAACGTTCCTCCAGACCAGGGTGTACAACACAGTACGTACATACAACTCCCATACAACATCTACACCTCCAAAATAAGCAACGTTCCTCCGGACCAGGGTCCACAACACAGTACATACATACAACTCCCATACAAAATCTACACCTCCAAAATAAACAACGTTCCACCAGACCAGGGTGTACAACACAGTACGTACATACAACTCCCGTACAACATCTACACCTCCAAAATAAACAACGTTCCACCGGACCAGGGTGCACAACACAGTACATACTTACAACTCCCATACAGCATCTACACCTCCAAAATAAACAAAGTTCCTCCGGACCAGGGTGCACAACACAGTACAAACATACAACTCCCATACAACATCTACACCACCAAAATAAACAACGTTCCTCCGGACCAGGGTGCACAACACAGTACATACATAAAACTCCCATACAACATCTACACCTCCAAAGTAAACAACGTTCCTCCGGACCAGGGTGCACAGCACAGTGCATAAATACAACTCCCATACAACATCTACACCTCCAAAATAAACAACGTTCCACCGGACCAGGGTCCACAACACAGTACATACATACAACTCCCATACAACATCTACACCTCCAAAAAAAACAACACCCCTCCGGACCAGGGTCCACAACACAGTACATACATACATCTCCCATACAACATCTACACCTCCAAAATAAACAAGGTTCCACCGGTCCAGGGTCCACAACACACTACATACATACAACCCCAACACAGCATCTACACCTCCAAAATAAACAACGTTCCTCCAGACCAGGGTGCACAACACAGTACATACATACAACTCCCATACAACATCTACACCTCCAATATAAACAACGTTCCTCCGGACCAGGGTGCACAACACAGTACATACATACAACTCCAATAAAACATCTACACCTCCAAAGTAAACAACGTTCCTCCGGACCAGGGTGCACAGCACAGTACATACATACAACTCCCATACAACATCTACACCTCCAAAATAAACAACGTTCCTCCGGACCAGGGTGCACAACACAGTACATACAAACAACTCCCATACCACATTTACACCTCCAAAATAAACAACGTTCCACCGGACCAGGGTGCAAAACACAGTACATACATACAACTCCCAAACAGCACCTACATCTCCAAAATAAACAACGTTCCACCGGACCAGTGTGCACAACACAGTACATACATAAAACTCCCATACACCATCTACACCTCCAAAATAAACAACGTTCCTCCGGACCAGGGTCCACAACACAGTCCATACATAAACTCCCATACAGCATCTACACCTTCAAAATAAACAACGTTCCTCCGGACCAGGGTGCACAAATCAGTACATACATACAACTCCCATACAACATCTACACCTCCAAAATAAACAACGTTCCTCCGGACCAGGGTGCACAACACAGTACGTACATAAAACTCCCATACAACATCTACACCTCCAAAGTAAACAACGTTCCTCCGGACCAGGGTGCACAGCACAGTGCATAAATACAACTCCCATACAACATCTACACCTCCAAAATAAACAACGTTCCACCGGACCAGGGTCCACAACACAGTACATACATACAACTCCCATACAACATCTACACCTCCAAAAAAAACAACACCCCTCCGGACCAGGGTCCACAACACAGTACATACATACATCTCCCATACAACATCTACACCTCCAAAATAAACAAGGTTCCACCGGTCCAGGGTCCACAACACACTACATACATACAACCCCAACACAGCATCTACACCTCCAAAATAAACAACGTTCCTCCAGACCAGGGTGCACAACACAGTACATACATACAACTCCCATACAACATCTACACCTCCAATATAAACAACGTTCCTCCGGACCAGGGTGCACAACACAGTACATACATACAACTCCAATAAAACATCTACACCTCCAAAGTAAACAACGTTCCTCCGGACCAGGGTGCACAGCACAGTACATACATACAACTCCCATACAACATCTACACCTCCAAAATAAACAACGTTCCTCGGACCAGGGTGCACAACACAGTACATACAAACAACTCCCATACCACATTTACACCTCCAAAATAAACAACGTTCCACCGGACCAGGGTGCAAAACACAGTACATACATACAACTCCCAAACAGCACCTACATCTCCAAAATAAACAACGTTCCACCGGACCAGGGTGCACAACACAGTACATACATAAAACTCCCATACACCATCTACACCTCCAAAATAAACAACTTTCCTCCGGACCAGGGTCCACAACACAGTACATACATAAACTCCCATACAGCATCTACACCTTCAAAATAAACAACGTTCCTCCGGACCAGGGTGCACAACACAGTACATACATAAACTCCCATACAGCATCTACACCTTCAAAATAAACAACTTTCCTCCGGACCAGGGTCCACAACACAGTACATACATACAACTCCCATACAACATCTACACCTCCAAAATAAACAACGTTTCTCCGGACCAGGGTGCACAACACAGTACATAAATACAACTCCCATACAACATCTACACCTCCAAAATAAACAACGTTCCACCAGACCAGGGTCCACAACACAGTACATACATACAACTCCCATACAACATCTACACCTCCAAAAAAAACAACACCCCTCCGGACCAGGGTCCACAACACAGTACATACATACATCTCCCATACAACATCTACACCTCCAAAATAAACAACGTTCCACCGGTCCAGGGTCCACAACACACTACATACATACAACCCCCATACAGCATCTACACCTCCAAAATAAACAACGTTCCTCCAGACCAGGGTGCACAACACAGTACATACATACAACTCCCATACAACATCTACACCTCCAATATAAACAACGTTCCTCCGGACCAGGGTGCACAACACAGTACATACATACAACTCCAATAAAACATCTACACCTCCAAAGTAAACAACGTTCCTCCGGACCAGGGTGCACAGCACAGTACATACATACAACTCCCATACAACATCTACACCTCCAAAATAAACAACGTTCCACCGGACCAGGGTCCACAACACAGTACATACATACAACTCCCATACAACATCTACACCTCCAAAATAAACAACGTTCCACCGGACCAGGGTGCACAACACAGTACATACATACAACTCCCATACAACATCTACACCTCCAAAATAAACAACATTCCTCCGGACCAGGGTGCACAACACAGTACATACAAACAACTCCCATACCACATTTACACCTCCAAAATAAACAACGTTCCACCGGACCAGGGTGCAAAACACAGTACATACATACAACTCCCAAACAGCACCTACATCTCCAAAATAAACAACGTTCCACCGGACCAGTGTGCACAACACAGTACATACATAAAACTCCCATACACCATCTACACCTCCAAAATAAACAACGTTCCTCCGGACCAGGGTCCACAACACAGTCCATACATAAACTCCCATACAGCATCTACACCTTCAAAATAAACAACGTTCCTCCGGACCAGGGTGCACAAATCAGTACATACATACAACTCCCATACAACATCTACACCTCCAAAATAAACAACGTTCCTCCGGACCAGGGTGCACAACACAGTACATACATAAAACTCCCATACAACATCTACACCTCCAAAGTAAACAACGTTCCTCCGGACCAGGGTGCACAGCACAGTGCATAAATACAACTCCCATACAACATCTACACCTCCAAAATAAACAACGTTCCACCGGACCAGGGTCCACAACACAGTACATACATACAACTCCCATACAACATCTACACCTCCAAAAAAAACAACACCCCTCCGGACCAGGGTCCACAACACAGTACATACATACATCTCCCATACAACATCTACACCTCCAAAATAAACAAGGTTCCACCGGTCCAGGGTCCACAACACACTACATACATACAACCCCAACACAGCATCTACACCTCCAAAATAAACAACGTTCCTCCAGACCAGGGTGCACAACACAGTACATACATACAACTCCCATACAACATCTACACCTCCAATATAAACAACGTTCCTCCGGACCAGGGTGCACAACACAGTACATACATACAACTCCAATAAAACATCTACACCTCCAAAGTAAACAACGTTCCTCCGGACCAGGGTGCACAGCACAGTACATACATACAACTCCCATACAACATCTACACCTCCAAAATAAACAACGTTCCTCGGACCAGGGTGCACAACACAGTACATACAAACAACTCCCATACCACATTTACACCTCCAAAGTAAACAACGTTCCTCCGGACCAGGGTGCACAACACAGTACATACATACAACTCCCATACAGCATCTACATCTCCAAAATAAACAACGTTCCACCGGACCAGGGTGCACAACACAGTACATACATAAAACTCCCATACACCATCTACACCTCCAAAATAAACAACTTTCCTCCGGACCAGGGTCCACAACACAGTACATACATAAACTCCCATACAGCATCTACACCTTCAAAATAAACAACGTTCCTCCGGACCAGGGTGCACAAATCAGTACATACATACAACTCCCATACAACATCTACACCTCCAAAATAAACAACGTTTCTCCGGACCAGGGTGCACAACACAGTACATAAATACAACTCCCATACAACATCTACACCTCCAAAATAAACAACGTTCCACCAGACCAGGGTCCACAACACAGTACATACATACAACTCCCATACAACATCTACACCTCCAAAAAAAACAACACCCCTCCGGACCAGGGTCCACAACACAGTACATACATACATCTCCCATACAACATCTACACCTACAAAATAAACAACGTTCCACCGGTCCAGGGTCCACAACACACTACATACATACAACCCCCATACAGCATCTACACCTCCAAAATAAACAACGTTCCTCCAGACCAGGGTGCACAACACAGTACATACATACAACTCCCATACAACATCTACACCTCCAATATAAACAACGTTCCTCCGGACCAGGGTGCACAACACAGTACATACATACAACTCCCATACAACATCTACACCTCCAAAGTAAACAACGTTCCTCCGGACCAGGGTGCACAGCACAGTACAAACATACAACTCCCATACAACATCTACACCTCCAAAATAAACAACGTTCCACCGGACCAGGGTCCACAAAACAGTACATACATACAACTCCCAAACAGCACCTACACCACCAAAATAAACAACGTTCCACCGGACCAGGGTGCACAACACAGTACAAACATACAACACCCATACAACTTCTACACCTCCAATATAAACAACGTTCCTCCGGACCAGGGTGCACAACACAGTACATACATACAACTCCAATAAAACATCTACACCTCCAAAGTAAACAACGTTCCTCCGGACCAGGGTGCACAGCACAGTACATACATACAACTCCCATACAACATCTACACCTCCAAAATAAACAACGTTCCTCGGACCAGGGTGCACAACACAGTACATACAAACAACTCCCATACCACATTTACACCTCCAAAATAAACAACGTTCCACCGGACCAGGGTGCAAAACACAGTACATACATACAACTCCCAAACAGCACCTACATCTCCAAAATAAACAACGTTCCACCGGACCAGGGTGCACAACACAGTACATACATAAAACTCCCATACACCATCTACACCTCCAAAATAAACAACTTTCCTCCGGACCAGGGTCCACAACACAGTACATACATAAACTCCCATACAGCATCTACACCTTCAAAATAAACAACGTTCCTCCGGACCAGGGTGCACAAATCAGTACATACATACAACTCCCATACAACATCTACACCTCCAAAATAAACAACGTTTCTCCGGACCAGGGTGCACAACACAGTACATAAATACAACTCCCATACAACATCTACACCTCCAAAATAAACAACGTTCCACCAGACCAGGGTCCACAACACAGTACATACATACAACTCCCATACAACATCTACACCTCCAAAAAAAACAACACCCCTCCGGACCAGGGTCCACAACACAGTACATACATACATCTCCCATACAACATCTACACCTCCAAAATAAACAACGTTCCACCGGTCCAGGGTCCACAACACACTACATACATACAACCCCCATACAGCATCTACACCTCCAAAATAAACAACGTTCCTCCAGACCAGGGTGCACAACACAGTACATACATACAACTCCCATACAACATCTACACCTCCAATATAAACAACGTTCCTCCGGACCAGGGTGCACAACACAGTACATACATACAACTCCCATACAACATCTACACCTCCAAAGTAAACAACGTTCCTCCGGACCAGGGTGCACAGCACAGTACAAACATACAACTCCCATACAACTTCTACACCTCCAAAATAAACAACGTTCCTCCGGACCAGGGTCCACAACACAGTACATACATACAACTCCCATACAGCATCTACACCTCCAAAATAAACAACGTTCCTCCGGACCAGGGTGCACAACACAGTACATACATAAAAATCCCATACAGCATCTACCCCTCCAAAATAAACAACGTTCCTCCAGACCAGGGCCCACAACACAGTACATACATACAACTCCCATACAACATCTACATCTCCAAAATAAACAACATTCCTCCGGACCAGGGTGCACAACACAGTACATACATACAACTCCCATACAACATCTACACCTCCAAAATAAACAACGTTCCTCCGGACCAGGGTCCACAGCACAGTACATACAAACAACTCCCATACCACATTTACACCTCCAAAATAAACAACGTTCCACCGGACCAGGGTGCAAAACACAGTACATACATACAACTCCCAAACAGCACCTACACCTCCAAAATAAACAACGTTCCACCGGACCTGGGTGCACAACACAGTACATACATACAACTCCCATACAACATCTACACCTCCAAAATAAACAACGTTCCTCCGGACCAGGGTGCACAACACAGTACATACATACAACTCCAATAAAACATCTACACCTCCAAAGTAAACAACGTTCCTCCGGACCAGGGTGCACAGCACAGTACATACATACAACTCCCATACAACATCTACACCTCCAAAATAAACAACGTTCCTCCGGACCAGGGTGCACAACACAGTACATACAAACAACTCCCATACCACATTTACACCTCCAAAATAAACAACGTTCCACCGGACCAGGGTGCAAAACACAGTACATACATACAACTCCCAAACAGCACCTACATCTCCAAAATAAACAACGTTCCACCGGACCAGGGTGCACAACACAGTACATACATAAAACTCCCATACACCATCTACACCTCCAAAATAAACAACGTTCCTCCGGACCAGGGTCCACAACACAGTACATACATAAACTCCCATACAGCATCTACACCTTCAAAATAAACAACGTTCCTCCGGACAAGGGTGCACAAATCAGTACATACATACAACTCCCATACAACATCTACACCTCCAAAATAAACAACGTTTCTCCGGACCAGGGTGCACAACACAGTACATAAATACAACTCCCATACAACATCTACACCTCCAAAATAAACAACGTTCCACCGGACCAGGGACCACAACACAGTACATACATACAACTCCCATACAACATCTACACCTCCAAAAAAAACAACACCCCTCCGGACCAGGGTCCACAACACAGTACATACATACATCTCCCATACAACATCTACACCTCCAAAATAAACAACGTTCCACCGGTCCAGGGTCCACAACACACTACATACATACAACCCCCATACAGCATCTACACCTCCAAAATAAACAACGTTCCTCCAGACCAGGGTGCACAACACAGTACATACATACAACTCCCATACAACATCTACACCTCCAATATAAACAACGTTCCTCCGGACCAGGGTGCACAACACAGTACATACATACAACTCCCATACAACATCTACACCTCCAAAGTAAACAACGTTCCTCCGGACCAGGGTGCACAGCACAGTACAAACATACAACTCCCATACAACTTCTACACCTCCAAAATAAACAACGTTCCTCCGGACCAGGGTCCACAACACAGTACATACATACAACTCCCATACAGCATCTACACCTCCAAAATAAACAACGTTCCTCCAGACCAGGGTGCACAACACAGTACATACATAAAAATCCCATACAGCATCTACCCCTCCAAAATAAACAACGTTCCTCCAGACCAGGGCCCACAACACAGTACATACATACAACTCCCATACAACATCTACATCTCCAAAATAAACAACATTCCTCCGGACCAGGGTGCACAACACAGTACATACATACAACTCCCATACAACATCTACACCTCCAAAATAAACAACGTTCCTCCGGACCAGGGTCCACAGCACAGTACATACAAACAACTCCCATACCACATTTACACCTCCAAAATAAACAACGTTCCACCGGACCAGGGTGCAAAACACAGTACATACATACAACTCCCAAACAGCACCTACACCTCCAAAATAAACAACGTTCCACCGGACCAGGGTGCACAACACAGTACATACATACAACTCCCATACAACATCTACACCTCCAAAATAAACAACGTTCCTCCGGACCAGGGTCCACAACACAGTACATACATACAACTCCCATACAACATCTACACCTCCAAAATAAACAACGTTCCACCGGACCAGGGTGCACAACACAGTACATACATACAACTCCCATACAACATCTACACCTCCAAAATAAACAACATTCCTCCGGACCAGGGTGCACAACACAGTACATACATACAACTCCCATACAACATCTACACCTCCAAAATAAACAACGTTCCACCGGACCAGGGTCCACAACACAGTACATACATACAACTCCCATACAACATCTACACCTCCAAAATAAACAACGTTCCTCCGGACCAGGGTGCACAACACAGTAAATACATAAAAATCCCATACAGCATCTACCCCTCCAAAATAAACAACGTTCCTCCAGACCAGGGCCCACAACACAGTACATACATACAACTCCCATACAGCATCTACACCTCCAAAATAAACAACATTCCTCCGGACCAGGGTGCACAACACAGTACATACATACAACTCCCATACAACATCTACACCTCCAAAATAAACAACGTTCCTCCGGACCAGGGTCCACAGCACAGTACATACAAACAACTCCCATACCACATTTACACCTCCAAAATAAACAACGTTCCACCGGACCAGGGTGCAAAACACAGTACATACATACAACTCCCAAACAGCACCTACACCTCCAAAATAAACAACGTTCCACCGGACCAGGGTGCACAACACAGTGCATACATACAACTCCCATACAACATCTACACCTCCAAAATAAACAACGTTCCTCCGGACCAGGGTGCACAACACAGTACATACAAACAACTCCGATACCACATTTACACCTCCAAAATAAACAACGTTCCACCGGACCAGTGTGCACAACACAGTGCATACATACAACTCCCATACAACATCTACACCTCCAAAATAAACAACGTTCCTCCGGACGAGGGTGCACAAGACAGTGCATACATACAACTCCCATACAACATCTACACCTCCAAAATAAACAACATTCCTCCGGGCCAGGGTGCACAACACAGTACATACATAAAAATCCCATACAGCATCTATCCCTCCAAAATAAACAACGTTCCTCCAGACCAGGGTATACAACACAGTACATACATACATCTACCATACAACATCTACACATCCAAAATAAACAACGTTCCTCCGGACCAGGGTGCACAACACAGTACATAGATACAACTCCCATACAACATCTACACCTCCAAAATAAACAACATTCCTCCGGACCAGGGTGCACAACACAGTACATACATACAACTCCCATACAACATCTACACCTCCAAAATAAACAACGTTCCACCGGACCCGGGTCCACAACACAGTACATACATACAACTCCCGTACAACATCTACACCTCCAAAATAAACAACGTTCCTCCGGACCAGGGTCCACAACACAGTACATACATACAACTCCCATACAACATCTACACCTCCAAAATAAACAACGTTCCTCCAGACCAGGGTGTACAACACAGTACGTACATACAACTCCCGTACAACATCTACACCTCCAAAATAAACAACGTTCCACCGGACCAGGGTGCACAACACAGTACATACATAAAACTCCCATACACCATCTACACCTCCAAAATAAACAACGTTCCTCCGGACCAGGGTCCACAACACAGTACATACATAAACTCCCATACAGCATCTACACCTTCAAAATAAACAACGTTCCTCCGGACAAGGGTGCACAAATCAGTACATACATACAACTCCCATACAACATCTACACCTCCAAAATAAACAACGTTTCTCCGGACCAGGGTGCACAACACAGTACATAAATACAACTCCCATACAACATCTACACCTCCAAAATAAACAACGTTCCACCGGACCAGGGTCCACAACACAGTACATACATACAACTCCCATACAACATCTACACCTCCAAAAAAAACAACACCCCTCCGGACCAGGGTCCACAACACAGTACATACATCCATCTCCCATACAACATCTACACCTCCAAAATAAACAACGTTCCACCGGTCCAGGGTCCACAACACACTACATACATACAACCCCCATACAGCATCTACACCTCCAAAATAAACAACATTCCTCCAGACCAGGGTGCACAACACAGTACATACATACAACTCCCATACAACATCTACACCTCCAAAAAAAACAACACCCCTCCGGACCAGGGTCCACAACACAGTACATACATCCATCTCCCATACAACATCTACACCTCCAAAATAAACAACGTTCCACCGGTCCAGGGTCCACAACACACTACATACATACAACCCCCATACAGCATCTACACCTCCAAAATAAACAACATTCCTCCAGACCAGGGTGCACAACACAGTACATACATACAACTCCCATACAACATCTACACCTCCAATATAAACAACGTTCCTCCGGACCAGGGTGCACAACACAGTACATACATACAACTCCCATACAACATCTACACCTCCAAAGTAAACAACGTTCCTCCGGACCAGGGTGCACAGCACAGTACAAACATACAACTCCCATACAACTTCTACACCTGCAAAATAAACAACGTTCCTCCGGACCAGGGTCCACAACACAGTACATACATACAACTCCCATACAGCATCTACACCTCCAAAATAAACAACGTTCCTCCGGACCAGGGTGCACAACACAGTACATACATAAAAATCCCATACAGCATCTACCCCTCCAAAATAAACAACGTTCCTCCAGACCAGGGCCCACAACACAGTACATACATACAACTCCCATACAACATCTACATCTCCAAAATAAACAACATTCCTCCGGACCAGGGTGCACAACACAGTACATACATACAACTCCCATACAACATCTACACCTCCAAAATAAACAACGTTCCTCCGGACCAGGGTCCACAGCACAGTACATACAAACAACTCCCATACCACATTTACACCTCCAAAATAAACAACGTTCCACCGGACCAGGGTGCAAAACACAGTACATACATACAACTCCCAAACAGCACCTACACCTCCAAAATAAACAACGTTCCACCGGACCAGGGTGCACAACACAGTACATACATACAACTCCCATACAACATCTACACCTCCAAAATAAACAACGTTCCTCCGGACCAGGGTCCACAACACAGTACATACATACAACTCCCATACAACATCTACACCTCCAAAATAAACAACGTTCCACCGGACCAGGGTGCACAACACAGTACATACATACAACTCCCATACAACATCTACACCTCCAAAATAAACAACATTCCTCCGGACCAGGGTGCACAACACAGTACATACATACAACTCCCATACAACATCTACACCTCCAAAATAAACAACGTTCCACCGGACCAGGGTCCACAACACAGTACATACATACAACTCCCATACAACATCTACACCTCCAAAATAAACAACGTTCCTCCGGACCAGGGTGCACAACACAGTACATACATAAAAATCCCATACAGCATCTACCCCTCCAAAATAAACAACGTTCCTCCAGACCAGGGCCCACAACACAGTACATACATACAACTCCCATACAGCATCTACACCTCCAAAATAAACAACATTCCTCCGGACCAGGGTGCACAACACAGTACATACATACAACTCCCATACAACATCTACACCTCCAAAATAAACAACGTTCCTCCCGACCAGGGTCCACAGCACAGTACATACAAACAACTCCCATACCACATTTACACCTCCAAAATAAACAACGTTCCACCGGACCAGGGTGCAAAACACAGTACATACATACAACTCCCAAACAGCACCTACACCTCCAAAATAAACAACGTTCCACCGGACCAGGGTGCACAACACAGTGCATACATACAACTCCCATACAACATCTACACCTCCAAAATAAACAACGTTCCTCCGGACCAGGGTGCACAACACAGTACATACAAACAACTCCGATACCACATTTACACCTCCAAAATAAACAAGGTTCCTCCGGACCAGGGTGCACAACACAGTACATACAAACAACTCCCATACCACATTTACACCTCCAAAATAAACAACGTTCCACCGGACCAGGGTGCAAAACACAGTACATACATACAACTCCCAAACAGCACCTACATCTCCAAAATAAACAACGTTCCACCGGACCAGGGTGCACAACACAGTACATACATAAAACTCCCATACACCATCTACACCTCCAAAATAAACAACGTTCCTCCGGACCAGGGTGCACAACAGAGTACATAGATACAACTCCCATACAACATCTACACCTCCAAAATAAACAACATTCCTCCGGACCAGGGTGCACAACACAGTACATACATACAACTCCCATACAACATCTACACCTCCAAAATAAACAACGTTCCACCGGACCCGGGTCCCCAACACAGTACATACATATAAATCCCATACAACATCTACACCTCCAAAATAAACAACGTTCCTCCGGACCAGGGTGTACAACACAGTACGTACATACAACTCCCATACAACATCTACACCTCCAAAATAAGCAACGTTCCTCCGGACCAGGGTCCACAACACAGTACATACATACAACTCCCATACAACATCTACACCTCCAAAATAAACAACGTTCCTCCAGACCAGGGTGTACAACACAGTACGTACATACAACTCCCGTACAACATCTACACCTCCAAAATAAACAACGTTCCACCGGACTAGGGTGCACAACACAGTACATACTTACAACTCCCATACAGCATCTACACCTCCAAAATAATCAACGTTCCTCCGGACCAGGGTGCACAACACAGTACATACATACAACTCCCATACAACATCTACACCTCCAAAATAAACAACGTTCCTCCGGACCAGGGTGCACAACACAGTACATACATAAAACTCCCATACAACATCTACACCTCCAAAGTAAACAACGTTCCTCCGGACCAGGGTGCACAGCACAGTGCATAAATACAACTCCCATACAACATCTACACCTCCAAAAAAAACAACACCCCTCCGGACCAGGGTCCACAACACAGTACATACATACATCTCCCATACAACATCTACACCTCCAAAATAAACAACGTTCCACCGGTCCAGGGTCAACAACACACTACATACATACAACCCCCATACAGCATCTACACCACCAAAATAAACAACGTTCCTCCAGACCAGGGTGCACAACACAGTACATACATACAACTCCCATACAACATCTACACCTCCAATATAAGCAACGTTCCTCCGGACCAGGGTGCACAACACAGTACATACATACAACTCCCATACAGCTTCTACACCTCCAAAATAAACAAGGTTCCTCCGGACCAGGGTGCACAACACAGTACATACAAACAACTCCCATACCACATTTACACCTCCAAAATAAACAACGTTCCACCGGACCAGGGTGCAAAACACAGTACATACATACAACTCCCAAACAGCACCTACATCTCCAAAATAAACAACGTTCCACCGGACCAGGGTGCACAACACAGTACATACATAAAACTCCCATACACCATCTACACCTCCAAAATAAACAACGTTCCTCCGGACCAGGGTGCACAACAGAGTACATACATACAACTCCCATACAACATCTACACCTCCAAAATAAACAACATTCCTCCGGACCAGGGTGCACAACACAGTACATACATACAACTCCCATACAACATCTACACCTCCAAAATAAACAACGTTCCACCGGACCCGGGTCCCCAACACAGTACATACATATAAATCCCATACAACATCTACACCTCCAAAATAAACAAAGTTACTCCGGACCAGGGTGTACAACACAGTACGTACATACAACTCCCATACAACATCTACACCTCCAAAATAAGCAACGTTCCTCCGGACCAGGGTCCACAACACAGTACATACATACAACTCCCATACAACATCTACACCTCCAAAATAAACAACGTTCCTCCAGACCAGGGTGTACAACACAGTACGTACATACATCTCCCATACAACATCTACACCTCCAAAATAAACAACGTTCCTCCGGTCCAGGGTCCACAACACACTACATACATACAACCCCCATACAGCATCTTCACCACCAAAATAAACAACGTTCCTCCAGACCAGGGTGCACAACACAGTACATACATACAACTCCCATACAACATCTACACCACGAATATAAACAACTTTCCTCCGGACCAGGGTGCACAACACAGTATATACATACAACTCCCATACAGCATCTACACCTCCAAAATAAACAACGTTCCTCCGGACCAGGGTCCACAACACAGTACATACATACAACTCCCATACAACATCTACACCTCCAAAATAAACAACGTTCCACCGGACCAGGGTCCACAACACAGTACATACATACAACTCCCATACAATATCTACACCTCCAAAATAAACAACGTTCCACCGGACCAGGGTCCACAACACAGTACATACATACAACTCCCATACAACATCTACACCTCCAAAATAAACAAGGTTCCTCCGGACCAGGGTGCACAACACAGTACATACAAACAACTCCCATACCACATTTACACCTCCAAAATAAACAACGTTCCACCGGACCAGGGTGCAAAACACAGTACATACATACAACTCCCAAACAGCACCTACATCTCCAAAATAAACTACGTTCCACCGGACCAGGATGCACAACACAGTACATACATAAAACTCCCATACACCATCTACACCTCCAAAATAAACAACGTTCCTCCGGACCAGGGTGCACAACAGAGTACATAGATACAACTCCCATACAACATCTACACCTCCAAAATAAACAACATTCCTCCGGACCAGGGTGCACAACACAGTACATACATACAACTCCCATACAACATCTACACCTCCAAAATAAACAACGTTCCACCGGACCCGGGTCCACAACACAGTACATACATATAAATCCCATACAACATCTACACCTCCAAAATAAACAACGTTCCTCCGGACCAGGGTGTACAACACAGTACGTACATACAACTCCCATACAACATCTACACCTCCAAAATAAGCAACGTTCCTCCGGACCAGGGTCCACAACACAGTACATACATACAACTCCCATACAACATCTACACCTCCAAAATAAACAACGTTCCTCCAGACCAGGGTGTACAACACAGTACGTACATACAACTCCCGTACAACATCTACACCTCCAAAATAAACAACGTTCCACCGGACCAGGGTGCACAACACAGTACATACTTACAACTCCCATACAGCATCTACACCTCCAAAATAAACAACGTTCCTCCGGACCAGGGTGCACAACACAGTACATACATACAACTCCCATACAACATCTACACCTCCAAAATAAACAACGTTCCTCCGGACCAGGGTGCACAACACAGTACATACATAAAACTCCCATACAACATCTACACCTCCAAAGTAAACAACGTTCCTCCGGACCAGGGTCCACAACACAGTACATACATACAACTCCCATACAACATCTACACCTCCAAAAAAAACAACACCCCTCCGGACCAGGGTCCACAACACAGTACATACATACATCTCCCATACAACATCTACACCTCCAAAATAAACAACGTTCCACCGGTCCAGGGTCCACAACACAGTACATACATACAACTCCCAAACAGCACCTACACCTCCAAAATAAACAACGTTCCACCGGACCAGTGTGCACAACACAGTGCATACATACAACTCCCATACAACATCTACACCTCCAAAATAAACAACGTTCCACCGGACCAGGGTGCACAACACAGTACATACATACAACTCCCATACAACATCTACACCTCCAAAATAAACAACGTTCCTCCGGACCAGGGTCCACAACACAGTAGATACATACAACTCCCATACAACATCTACACCTTCAAAATAAACAACGTTCCACCGGACCCGGGTCCACAAAACAGTACATACATACAACTCCCGTACAACACCTACACCTCCAAAATAAACAAAGTTCCTCCAGACCAGGGTCCACAACACAGTACATACATACAAATCCCATTCAACATCTACACCTCCAAAATAAACAACGTTCCTCCAGACCAGGGCCCACAACACAGTACATACATACAACTCCAATACAACATCTACACCTCCAAAATAAACAACGTTCCACCGGTCCAGGGTGTACAACACAGTACATACATACAACTCCCATACAACATCTACACCTCCAAAATAAACAACGTTCCACCGGTCCAGGGTGTACAACACAGTACATACATACAACTCCCATACAACATCTACACCTCCAAAATAAACAACGTTCCTCCGGACCAGGGTCCACAACACAGTACATACATACAACTCCCATACAACATCTACACCTCCAAAATAAACAACATTCCTCCGGACCAGGGTCCACAACACAGTACATACATGCAACTCCCATACAACATCTACACCTCCAAAATAAACAACGTTCCTCCGGACGCGGGTGCACAAGACAGTGCATACATACAACTCCCATACAACATCTACACCTCCAAAATAAACAACATTCCTCCGGGCCAGGGTGCACAACACAGTACATACATAAAAATCCCATACAGCACCTACCCCACCAAAATAAACAACGCTCCTCCAGACCAGGGTGTACAACACAGTACATACATACATCTCCCATACAACATCTACACATCCAAAATAAACAACGTTCCTCCGGACCAGGGTGCACAACACAGTACATAGATACAACTCCCATACAACATCTACACCTCCAAAATAAACAACATTCCTCCGGACCAGGGTGCACAACACAGTACATACATACAACTCCCATACAACATCTACACCTCCAAAATAAACAACGTTCCACCGGACCCGGGTCCACAACACAGTACATACATACAACTCCCGTACAACATCTACACCTCCAAAATAAACAACGTTCCTCCGGACCAGGGTCCACAACACAGTACATACATACAACTCCCATACAACATCTACACCTCCAAAATAAACAACATTCCTCCAGACCAGGGTGTACAACACAGTACGTACATACAACTCCCGTACAACATCTACACCTCCAAAATAAACAACGTTCCACCGGACCAGGGTGCACAACACAGTACATACATACAACTCCCATACAACATCTACACCTCCAAAATAAACAACGTTCCTCCGGACCAGGGTGCACAACACAGTACATACATAAAACTCCCATACAACATCTACACCTCCAAAGTAAACAACGTTCCTCCGGACCAGGGTGCACAGCACAGTGCATAAATACAACTCCCATACAACATCTACACCTCCAAAATAAACAACGTTCCACCGGACCAGGGTCCACAACACAGTACATACATACAACTCCCATACAACATCTACACCTCCAAAAAAAACAACACCCCTCCGGACCAGGGTCCACAACACAGTACATACATACATCTCCCATACAACATCTACACCTCCAAAATAAACAACGTTCCTCCGGTCCAGGGTCCACAACACACTACATACATACAACCCCCATACAGCATCTACACCACCAAAATAAACAACGTTCCTCCAGACCAGGGTGCACAACACAGTACATACATACAACTCCCATACAACATCTACATCACGAATATAAACAACGTTCCTCCGGACCAGGGTGCACAACACAGTACATACATACAACTCCCATACAGCATCTACACCTCCAAAATAAACAACATTCCTCCGGACCAGGGTGCACAACACAGTACATACATACAACTCCCATACAACATCTACACCTCCAAAATAAACAACGTTCCACCGGACCAGGGTCCACAACACAGTACATACATACAACTCCCATACAATATCTACACCTCCAAAATAAACAACGTTCCACCGGACCAGGGTCCACAACACAGTACATACATACAACTCCCATACAACATCTACACCTCCAAAATAAACAAGGTTCCTCCGGACCAGGGTGCACAACACAGTACATACAAACAACTCCCATACCACATTTACACCTCCAAAATAAACAACGTTCCACCGGACCAGGGTGCAAAACACAGTACATACATACAACTCCCAAACAGCACCTACATCTCCAAAATAAACTACGTTCCACCGGACCAGGGTGCACAACACAGTACATACATAAAACTCCCATACACCATCTACACCTCCAAAATAAACAACGTTCCTCCGGACCAGGGTGCACAACAGAGTACATAGATACAACTCCCATACAACATCTACACCTCCAAAATAAACAACATTCCTCCGGACCAGGGTGCACAACACAGTACATACATACAACTCCCATACAACATCTACACCTCCAAAATAAACAACGTTCCACCGGACCCGGGTCCACAACACAGTACATACATATAAATCCCATACAACATCTACACCTCCAAAATAAACAACGTTCCTCCGGACCAGGGTGTACAACACAGTACGTACATACAACTCCCATACAACATCTACACCTCCAAAATAAGCAACGTTCCTCTGGACCACGGTCCACAACACAGTACATACATACAACTCCCATACAACATCTACACCTCCAAAATAAACAACGTTCCTCCAGACCAGGGTGTACAACACAGTACGTACATACAACTCCCGTACAACATCTACACCTCCAAAATAAACAACGTTCCACCGGACCAGGGTGCACAACACAGTACATACTTACAACTCCCATACAGCATCTACACCTCCAAAATAAACAACGTTCCTCCGGACCAGGGTGCACAACACAGTACATACATACAACTCCCATACAACATCTACACCTCTAAAATAAACAACGTTCCTCCGGACCAGGGTGCACAACACAGTACATACATAAAACTCCCATACAACATCTACACCTCCAAAGTAAACAACGTTCCTCCGGACCAGGGTCCACAACACAGTACATACATACAACTCCCATACAACATCTACACCTCCAAAAAAAACAACACCCCTCCGGACCAGGGTCCACAACACAGTACATACATACATCTCCCATACAACATCTACACCTCCAAAATAAACAACGTTCCACCGGTCCAGGGTCCACAACACACTACATACATACAATCCCCATACAGCATCTACACCACCAAAATAAACAACGTTCCTCCAGACCAGGGTGCACAACACAGTACATACATACAACTCCCATACAACATCTACACCTCCAATATAAATAACGTTCCTCCGGACCAGGGTGCACAACACAGTACATACATACAACTCCCATACAGCATCTACACCTCCAAAGTAAACAACGTTCCTCCGGACCAGGGCCCACAACACAGTACATACATACAACTCCCATTGAACATCTACACCTCCAAAATAAACAACGTTCCTCCGGACCAGGGTCCACAGCACAGTACATACAAACAACTCCCATACCACATTTACACCTCCAAAATAAACAACGTTCCACCGGACCAGCGTGCTAAACACAGTATATACATACAACTCCCAAACAGCACCTACACCTCCAAAATTAACAACGTTCCACCGGACCAGTGTGCACAACACAGTGCATACATACAACTCCCATACAACATCTACACCTCCAAAATAAACAACGTTCCACCGGACCAGTGTGCACAACACAGTACATACATACAACTCCCATACAACATCTACACCTCCAAAATAAACAACGTTCCTCCGGACCAGGGTCCACAACACAGTAGATACATACAACTCCCATACAACATCTACACCTTCAAAATAAACAACGTTCCACCGGACCCGGGTCCACAAAACAGTACATACATACAACTCCCGTACAACACCTACACCTCAAAAATAAACAAAGTTCCTCCAGACCAGGGTCCACAACACAGTACATACATACAAATCCCATTCAACATCTACACCTCCAAAATAAACAACGTTCCTCCAGACCAGGGCCCACAACACAGTACATACATACAACTCCCATACAACATCTACACCTCCAAAATAAACAACGTTCCACCGGTCCAGGGTGTACAACACAGTACATACATACAACTCCCATACAATATCTACACCTCCAAAATAAACAACGTTCCACCGGTCCAGGGTGTACAACACAGTACATACATACAACTCCCATACAACATCTACACCTCCAAAATAAACAACGTTCCTCCGGACCAGGGTCCACAACACAGTACATACATACAACTCCCATACAACATCTACACCTCCAAAATAAACAACATTCCTCCGGACCAGGGTCCACAACACAGTACATACATGCAACTCCCATACAACATCTACACCTCCAAAATAAACAACGTTCCTCCGGACGCGGGTGCACAAGACAGTGCATACATACAACTCCCATACAACATCTACACCTCCAAAATAAACAACATTCCTCCGGGCCAGGGTGCACAACACAGTACATACATAAAAATCCCATACAGCATCTACCGCACCAAAATAAACAACGCTCCTCCAGACCAGGGTGTACAACACAGTACATACATACATCTCCCATACAACATCTACACATCCAAAATAAACAACGTTCCTCCGGACCAGGGTGCACAACACAGTACATAGATACAACTCCCATACAACATCTACACCTCCAAAATAAACAACATTCCTCCGGACCAGGGTGCACAACACAGTACATACATACAACTCCCATACAACATCTACACCTCCAAAATAAACAACGTTCCACCGGACCCGGGTCCACAACACAGTACATACATACAACTCCCGTACAACATCTACACCTCCAAAATAAACAACGTTCCTCCGGACCAGGGTCCACAACACAGTACATACATACAACTCCCATACAACATCTACACCTCCAAAATAAACAACATTCCTCCAGACCAGGGTGTACAACACAGTACGTACATACAACTCCCGTACAACATCTACACCTCCAAAATAAACAACGTTCCACCGGACCAGGGTGCACAACACAGTACATACTTACAACTCCCATACCACATTTACACCTCCAAAATAAACAACGTTCCACCGGACCAGGGTGCAAAACACAGTACATACATACAACTCCCAAACAGCACCTACACCTCCAAAATAAACAACGTTCCACCGGACCAGTGTGCACAACACAGTGCATACATACAACTCCCATACAACATCTACACCTCCAAAATAAACAACGTTCCACCGGACCAGGGTGCACAACACAGTACATAGATACAACTCCCATACAACATCTACACCTCCAAAATAAACAACGTTCCTCCGGACCAGGGTCCACAACACAGTAGATACATACAACTCCCATACCACATTTACACCTCCAAAATAAACAACGTTCCACCGGACCAGCGTGCTAAACACAGTACATACATACAACTCCCAAACAGCACCTACACCTCCAAAATAAACAACGTTCCACCGGACCAGTGTGCACAACACAGTGCATACATACAACTCCCATACAACATCTACACCTCCAAAATAAACAACGTTCCACCGGACCAGGGTGCACAACACAGTACATACATACAACTCCCATACAACATCTACACCTCCAAAATAAACAACGTTCCTCCGGACCAGGGTCCACAACACAGTAGATACATACAACTCCCATACAACATCTACACCTTCAAAATAAACAACGTTCCACCGGACCCGGGTCCACAAAACAGTACATACATACAACTCCCGTACAACACCTACACCTCCAAAATAAACAAAGTTCCTCCAGACCAGGGTCCACAACACAGTACATACATACAAATCCCATTCAACATCTACACCTCCAAAATAAACAACGTTCCTCCAGACCAGGGCCCACAACACAGTACATACATACAACTCCCATACAACATCTACACCTCCAAAATAAACAACGTTCCACCGGTCCAGGGTGTACAACACAGTACATACATACAACTCCCATACAACATCTACACCTCCAAAATAAACAACGTTCCACCGGTCCAGGGTGTACAACACAGTACATACATACAACTCCCATACAACATCTACACCTCCAAAATAAACAACGTTCCTCCGGACCAGGGTCCACAACACAGTACATACATACAACTCCCATACAACATCTACACCTCCAAAATAAACAACATTCCTCCGGACCAGGGTCCACAACACAGTACATACATGCAACTCCCATACAACATCTACACCTCCAAAATAAACAACGTTCCTCCGGACGCGGGTGCACAAGACAGTGCATACATACAACTCCCATACAACATCTACACCTCCAAAATAAACAGCATTCCTCCGGGCCAGGGTGCACAACACAGTACATACATAAAAATCCCATACAGCATCTACCCCACCAAAATAAACAACGCTCCTCCAGACCAGGGTGTACAACACAGTACATACATACATCTCCCATACAACATCTACACATCCAAAATAAACAACGTTCCTCCGGACCAGGGTGCACAACACAGTACATAGATACAACTCCCATACAACATCTACACCTCCAAAATAAACAACATTCCTCCGGACCAGGGTGCACAACACAGTACATACATACAACTCCCATACAACATCTACACCTCCAAAATAAACAACGTTCCACCGGACCCGGGTCCACAACACAGTACATACATACAACTCCCGTACAACATCTACACCTCCAAAATAAACAATGTTCCTCCGGACCAGGGTCCACAACACAGTACATACATACAACTCCCATACAACATCTACACCTCCAAAATAAACAACATTCCTCCAGACCAGGGTGTACAACACAGTACGTACATACAACTCCCGTACAACATCTACACCTCCAAAATAAACAACGTTCCACCGGACCAGGGTGCACAACACAGTACATACTTACAACTCCCATACCACATTTACACCTCCAAAATAAACAACGTTCCACCGGACCAGGGTGCAAAACACAGTACATACATACAACTCCCAAACAGCACCTACACCTCCAAAATAAACAACGTTCCACCGGACCAGTGTGCACAACACAGTGCATACATACAACTCCCATACAACATCTACACCTCCAAAATAAACAACGTTCCACCGGACCAGGGTGCACAACACAGTACATACATACAACTCCCATACAACATCTACACCTCCAAAATAAACAACGTTCCTCCGGACCAGGGTCCACAACACAGTAGATACATACAACTCCCATACAACATCTACACCTTCAAAATAAACAACGTTCCACCGGACCCGGGTCCACAACACAGTACTTACATACAACTCCCGTACAACACCTACACCTCCAAAATAAACTAAGTTCCTCCAGACCAGGGTCCACAACACAGTACATACATACAAATCCCATACAACATCTACACCTCCAAAATAAACAACGTTCCTCCAGACCAGGGTCCACAACACAGTACATACATACAACTCCCATACAACATCTACACCTCCAAAATAAACAACGTTCCACCGGACCAGGGTCCACAACACAGTACATACATATAACTCCCATACAACATCTACACCTCCAAAATAAACAACATTCCTCCGGACCAGGGTCCACAACACAGTACATACATGCAACTCCCATACAACATCTACACCTCCAAAATAAACAACGTTCCTCCGGACGAGGGTGCACAAGACAGTGCATACATACAACTCCCATACAACATCTACACCTCCAAAATAAACAACATTCCTCCGGGCCAGGGTGCACAACACAGTACATACATACAACTCCCATAAAACATCTACACCTCCAAAATAAACAACGTTCCTCTGGACCAGGGTGCACAACACAATACATACATACAACCCCCAAACAGCATCTACACCTCCAAATTAAACAACGTTCCTCCAGACCAGGGTGCACAACACAGTACATACATAAAACTCCCATACAGCATCTACACCTCCAAAATAAACAACGTTCCTCCGGACCGGGGTGCACAACACAGTACATACATAAAAATCCCATACAGCATCTACCCCTCCAAAATAAACAGCATTCCTCCAGACCAGGGTGTACGACACAGTACATACATACATCTCCCATACAACATCTACACATCCAAAATAAACAACGTTCCTCCGGACCAGGGTGCACAACACAGTACATAGATACAACTCCCATACAACATCTCCACCTCCAAAATAAACAACGTTCCACCGGACCCGGGTCCACAACACAGTACATACATACCAATCCCATACAACATCTACACCTCCAAAATAAACAACGTTCCTCCGGACCAGGGTCCACAACACAGTACATACATACAACTCCCATACAACATCTACACCTCCAAAATAAACAACATTCCTCCGGGCCAGGGTGCACAAAACAGTACATACATACAACTCCCATAAAACATCTACACCTCCAAAATAAACAACGTTCCTCTGGACCAGGGTGCACAACACAGTACATATATACAACCCCCAAACAGCATCTACACCTCCAAATTAAACAACGTTCCTCCAGACCAGGGTGCACAACACAGTACATACATAAAACTCCCATACAGCATCTACACCTCCAAAATAAACAACGTTCCTCCGGACCGGGGTGCACAACACAGTACATACATAAAAATCCCATACAGCATCTACCCCTCCAAAATAAACAACGTTCCTCCAGACCAGGGTGTACAACACAGTACATACATACATCTCCCATACAACATCTACACATCCAAAATAAACAACGTTCCTCCGGACCAGGGTGCACAACACAGTACATAGATACAACTCCCATACAACATCTACACCTCCAAAATAAACAACATTCCTCCGGACCAGGGTGCACAACACAGTACATACATACAACTCCCATACAACATCTACACCTCCAAAATAAACAACGTTCCACCGGACCCCGGTCCACAACACATTACATACATACCAATCCCATACAACATCTACACCTCCAAAATAAACAACGTTCCTCCGGACCAGGGTCCACAACACAATACATACATACAACTCCCATACAACATCTACACCTCCAAAATAAACAACGTTCCTCCAGACCAGGTTGTACAACACAGTACGTACATACAACTCCCATACAACATCTACACCTCCAAAATAAGCAACGTTCCTCCGGACCAGGGTCCACAACACAGTACATACATACAACTCCCATACAACATCTACACCTCCAAAATAAACAACGTTCCTCCAGACCAGCGTGTACAACACAGTACGTACATACAACTCCCGTACAACATCTACACCTCCAAAATAAACAACGTTCCACCGAACCAGGGTGCACAACACAGTACATACTTACAACTCCCATACAACATCTACACCTCCAAAATAAACAACGTTCCACCGGACCAGGGTGCAAAACACAGTACATACATACATCTCCCATACAGCATCTACACCTCCAAAATAAACAACGTTCCTCCGGACCAGGGTGCACAACACAGTACATACATCCAACTCCCATACAACATCTACACCTCCAAAATAAACAACGTTCCTCCGGAACAGGGTGCACAACACAGTACATACATAATACTCCCATACAACATCTACACCTCCAAAGTAAACAACGTTCCTCCGGACCAGGGTGCACAGCACAGTACATACATACAACTCCCATACAACATCTACACCTCCAAAATAAACAACGTTCCACCGGACCAGGGTCCACAACACAGTACATACATACAACTCCCATACAACATCTACACCTCCAAAAAAAACAACACTCCTCCGGACCAGGGTCCACAACACAGTACATACATACATCTCCCATACAACATCTACACCTCCAAAATAAACAACGTTCCACCGGTCCAGGGTCCACAACACAGTACATACATACAACACCCATATAGCATCTACACCTCCAAAATAAACAACGTTCCTCCAGACCAGGGTGCACAACACAGTACATACATACAACTCCCATACAACATCTACACCTCCAATATAAACAACGTTCCTCCGGACCAGGGTGCACAACACAGTACATACATACAACTCCCATGCAACATCTACACCTCCAAAGTAAACAACGTTCCACCGGACCCGGGTCCACAACACAGTACATACATACAACTCCCGTACAACATCTACACCTCCAAAATAAACAACGTTCCTCCGGACCAGGGTCCACAACACAGTACATACATACAACTCCCATACAACATCTACACCTCCAAAATAAACAACATTCCTCCAGACCAGGGTGTACAACACAGTACGTACATACAACTCCCGTACAACATCTACACCTCCAAAATAAACAACGTTCCACCGGACCAGGGTGCACAACACAGTACATACTTACAACTCCCATACCACATTTACACCTCCAAAATAAACAACGTTCCACCGGACCAGGGTGCAAAACACAGTACATACATACAACTCCCAAACAGCACCTACACCTCCAAAATAAACAACGTTCCACCGGACCAGTGTGCACAACACAGTGCATACATACAACTCCCATACAACATCTACACCTCCAAAATAAACAACGTTCCACCGGACCAGGGTGCACAACACAGTACATAGATACAACTCCCATACAACATCTACACCTCCAAAATAAACAACGTTCCTCCGGACCAGGGTCCACAACACAGTAGATACATACAACTCCCATACCACATTTACACCTCCAAAATAAACAACGTTCCACCGGACCAGCGTGCTAAACACAGTACATACATACAACTCCCAAACAGCACCTACACCTCCAAAATAAACAACGTTCCACCGGACCAGTGTGCACAACACAGTGCATACATACAACTCCCATACAACATCTACACCTCCAAAATAAACAACGTTCCACCGGACCAGGGTGCACAACACAGTACATACATACAACTCCCATACAACATCTACACCTCCAAAATAAACAACGTTCCTCCGGACCAGGGTCCACAACACAGTAGATACATACAACTCCCATACAACATCTACACCTTCAAAATAAACAACGTTCCACCGGACCCGGGTCCACAAAACAGTACATACATACAACTCCCGTACAACACCTACACCTCCAAAATAAACAAAGTTCCTCCAGACCAGGGTCCACAACACAGTACATACATACAAATCCCATTCAACATCTACACCTCCAAAATAAACAACGTTCCTCCAGACCAGGGCCCACAACACAGTACATACATACAACTCCCATACAACATCTACACCTCCAAAATAAACAACGTTCCACCGGTCCAGGGTGTACAACACAGTACATACATACAACTCCCATACAACATCTACACCTCCAAAATAAACAACGTTCCACCGGTCCAGGGTGTACAACACAGTACATACATACAACTCCCATACAACATCTACACCTCCAAAATAAACAACGTTCCTCCGGACCAGGGTCCACAACACAGTACATACATACAACTCCCATACAACATCTACACCTCCAAAATAAACAACATTCCTCTGGACCAGGGTCCACAACACAGTACATACATGCAACTCCCATACAACATCTACACCTCCAAAATAAACAACGTTCCTCCGGACGCGGGTGCACAAGACAGTGCATACATACAACTCCCATACAACATCTACACCTCCAAAATAAACAGCATTCCTCCGGGCCAGGGTGCACAACACAGTACATACATAAAAATCCCATACAGCATCTACCCCACCAAAATAAACAACTCTCCTCCAGACCAGGGTGTACAACACAGTACATACATACATCTCCCATACAACATCTACACATCCAAAATAAACAACGTTCCTCCGGACCAGGGTGCACAACACAGTACATAGATACAACTCCCATACAACATCTACACCTCCAAAATAAACAACATTCCTCCGGACCAGGGTGCACAACACAGTACATACATACAACTCCCATACAACATCTACACCTCCAAAATAAACAACGTTCCACCGGACCCGGGTCCACAACACAGTACATACATACAACTCCCGTACAACATCTACACCTCCAAAATAAACAATGTTCCTCCGGACCAGGGTCCACAACACAGTACATACATACAACTCCCATACAACATCTACACCTCCAAAATAAACAACATTCCTCCAGACCAGGGTGTACAACACAGTACGTACATACAACTCCCGTACAACATCTACACCTCCAAAATAAACAACGTTCCACCGGACCAGGGTGCACAACACAGTACATACTTACAACTCCCATACCACATTTACACCTCCAAAATAAACAACGTTCCACCGGACCAGGGTGCAAAACACAGTACATACATACAACTCCCAAACAGCACCTACACCTCCAAAATAAACAACGTTCCACCGGACCAGTGTGCACAACACAGTGCATACATACAACTCCCATACAACATCTACACCTCCAAAATAAACAACGTTCCACCGGACCAGGGTGCACAACACAGTACATACATACAACTCCCATACAACATCTACACCTCCAAAATAAACAACGTTCCTCCGGACCAGGGTCCACAACACAGTAGATACATACAACTCCCATACAACATCTACACCTTCAAAATAAACAACGTTCCACCGGACCCGGGTCCACAACACAGTACTTACATACAACTCCCGTACAACACCTACACCTCCAAAATAAACAAAGTTCCTCCAGACCAGGGTCCACAACACAGTACATACATACAAATCCCATACAACATCTACACCTCCAAAATAAACAACGTTCCTCCAGACCAGGGTCCACAACACAGTACATACATACAACTCCCATACAACATCTACACCTCCAAAATAAACAACGTTCCACCGGACCAGGGTCCACAACACAGTACATACATATAACTCCCATACAACATCTACACCTCCAAAATAAACAACATTCCTCCGGGCCAGGGTGCACAACACAGTACATACATACAACTCCCATAAAACATCTACACCTCCAAAATAAACAACGTTCCTCTGGACCAGGGTGCACAACACAATACATACATACAACCCCCAAACAGCATCTACACCTCCAAATTAAACAACGTTCCTCCGGACCGGGTTGCACAACACAGTACATACATAAAAATCCCATACAGCATCTACCCCTCCAAAATAAACAGCATTCCTCCAGACCAGGGTGTACGACACAGTACATACATACATCTCCCATACAACATCTACACATCCAAAATAAACAACGTTCCTCCGGACCAGGGTGCACAACACAGTACATAGATACAACTCCCATACAACATCTACACCTCCAAAATAAACAACAATCCTCCGGACCAGGGTGCACAACACAGTACATACATACAACTCCCATACAACATCTCCACCTCCAAAATAAACAACGTTCCACCGGACCCGGGTCCACAACACAGTACATACATACCAATCCCATACAACATCTACACCTCCAAAATAAACAACGTTCCTCCGGACCAGGGTCCACAACACAGTACATACATACAACTCCCATACAACATCTACACCTCCAAAATAAACAACATTCCTCCGGGCCAGGGTGCACAAAACAGTACATACATACAACTCCCATAAAACATCTACACCTCCAAAATAAACAACGTTCCTCTGGACCAGGGTGCACAACACAGTACATACATACAACCCCCAAACAGCATCTACACCTCCAAATTAAACAACGTTCCTCCAGACCAGGGTGCACAACACAGTACATACATAAAACTCCCATACAGCATCTACACCTCCAAAATAAACAACGTTCCTCCGGACCGGGGTGCACAACACAGTACATACATAAAAATCCCATACAGCATCTACCCCTCCAAAATAAACAACGTTCCTCCAGACCAGGGTGTACAACACAGTACATACATACATCTCCCATACAACATCTACACATCCAAAATAAACAACGTTCCTCCGGACCAGGGTGCACAACACAGTACATAGATACAACTCCCATACAACATCTACACCTCCAAAATAAACAACATTCCTCCGGACCAGGGTGCACAACACAGTACATACATACAACTCCCATACAACATCTACACCTCCAAAATAAACAACGTTCCACCGGACCCCGGTCCACAACACATTACATACATACCAATCCCATACAACATCTACACCTCCAAAATAAACAACGTTCCTCCGGACCAGGGTCCACAACACAATACATACATACAACTCCCATACAACATCTACACCTCCAAAATAAACAACGTTCCTCCAGACCAGGTTGTACAACACAGTACGTACATACAACTCCCATACAACATCTACACCTCCAAAATAAGCAACGTTCCTCCGGACCAGGGTCCACAACACAGTACATACTTACAACTCCCATACAGCATCTACACCTCCAAAATAAACAACGTTCCTCCGGACCAGGGTGCACAACACAGTACATACATCCAACTCCCATACAACATCTACACCTCCAAAATAAACAACGTTCCTCTGGACCAGGGTGCACAACACAGTACATACATAATACTCCCATACAACATCTACACCTCCAAAGTAAACAACGTTCCTCCGGACCAGGGTGCACAGCACAGTACATACATACAACTCCCATACAACATCTACACCTCCAAAATAAACAACGTTCCACCGGACCAGGGTCCACAACACAGTACATACATACAACTCCCATACAACATCTACACCTCCAAAAAAAACAACACTCCTCCGGACCAGGGTCCACAACACAGTACATACATACATCTCCCATACAACATCTACACCTCCAAAATAAACAACGTTCCACCGGTCCAGGGTCCACAACACAGTACATACATACAACACCCATATAGCATCTACACCTCCAAAATAAACAACGTTCCTCCAGACCAGGGTGCACAACACAGTACATACATACAACTCCCATACAACATCTACACCTCCAATATAAACAACGTTCCTCCGGACCAGGGTGCACAACACAGTACATACATACAACTCCCATACAGCATCTACACCTCCAAAATAAACAACGTTCCTCCGGACCAGGGTGCACAACACAGTACATACATAAAATTCCCATACAACATCTACCCCTCCAAAATAAACAACGTTCCTCCAGACCAGGGCCCACAACACAGTACATACATACAACTCCCATACAACATCTACACCTCCAAAATAAACAACATTCCTCCGGACCAGGCTGCACAACACAGTACATACATACAACTCCCATACAACATCTACACCTCCAAAATAAACAACGTTCCTCCGGACCAGGGTCCACAGCACAGTACATACAAACAACTCCCATACCACATTTACACCTCCAAAATAAACAACGTTCCACCGGACCAGGGTGCAAAACACAGTACATACATACAACTCCCAAACAGCACCTACACCTCCAAAATAAACAACGTTCCACCGGACCAGGGTGCACAACACAGTGCATACATACAACTCCCATACAACATCTACACCTCCAAAATAAACAACGTTCCACCGGACCCGGGTCCACAACACAGTACATACAGGCAACTCCCGTACAACACCTACACCTCCAAAATAAACAAAGTTCCTCCAGACCAGGGTCCACAACACAGTACATACATACAACTCCCATACAACATCTACACCTCCAATATAAACAACGTTCCTCCGGACCAGGGTGCACAACACAGTACATACATACAACTCCCATACAACATCTACACCTCCAAAGTAAACAACGTTCCTCCGGACCAGGGTGCACAGCACAGTACATACATACAACTCCCATACAACTTCTACACCTCCAAAATAAACAACGTTCCTCCGGACCAGGGTGCACAACACAGTACATACAAACAACTCCCATACCACATTTACAACTCCAAAATAAACAACGTTCCACCGGACCAGGGTGCAAAACACAGTACATACATACAACTCCCAAACAGCACCTACACCTCCAAAATAAACAACGTTCCACCGGACCAGGGTGCACAACACAGTGCATACATACAACTCCCATACAACATCTACACCTCCAAAATAAACAACATTCCTCCGGACCAGGGTGCACAACACAGTACATACATACAACTCCCATACAACATCTACACCTCCAAAATAAACAACGTTCCACCGGACCCCGGTCCACAACACAGTACATACATACCAATCCCATACAACATCTACACCTCCAAAATAAACAACGTTCCTCCGGACCAGGGTCCACAACACAGTACATACATACAACTCCCATACAACATCTACACCTCCAAAATAAACAACGTTCCTCCAGACCCGGTTGTACAACACAGTACGTACATACAACTCCCATACAACATCTACACCTCCAAAATAAGCAACGTTCCTCCGGACCAGGGTCCACAACACAGTACATACATACAACTCCCATACAACATCTACACCTCCAAAAAAAACAACACTCCTCCGGACCAGGGTCCACAACACAGTACATACATACATCTCCCATACAACATCTACACCTCCAAAATAAACAACGTTCCACCGGTCCAGGGTCCACAACACAGTACATACATACAACACCCATGTAGCATCTACACCTCCAAAATAAACAACGTTCCTCCAGACCAGGGTGCACAACACAGTACATACATACAACTCCCATACAACATCTACACCTCCAATATAAACAACGTTCCTCCGGACCAGGGTGCACAACACAGTACATACATACAACTCCCATGCAACATCTACACCTCCAAAGCAAACAACGTTCCTCCGGACCAGGGTGCACAGCACAGTACATAGATACAACTCCCATACAACTTCTACACCTCCAAAATAAACAACGTTCCTCCGGACCAGGGTGCACAACACAGTACATACATACAACTCCCATACAGCATCTACACCTCCAAAATAAACAACGTTCCTCCGGACCAGGGTGCACAACACAGTACATACATAAAAATCCCATACAGCATCTACCCCTCCAAAATAAACAACGTTCCTCCAGACCAGGGCCCACAACACAGTACATACATACAACTCCCATACAACATCTACACCTCCAAAATAAACAACATTCCTCCGGACCAGGCTGCACAACACAGTACATACATACAACTCCCTTACAACATCTACACCTCCAAAATAAACAACGTTCCTCCGGACCAGGGTCCACAGCACAGTACATACAAACAACTCCCATACCACATTTACACCTCCAAAATAAACAACGTTCCACCGGACCAGGGTGCACAACACAGTACATACATACAACTCCCAAACAGCACCTACACCTCCAAAATAAACAACGTTCCACCGGACCAGGGTGCACAACACAGTGCATACATACAACTCCCATACAACATCTACACCTCCAAAATAAACAACGTTCCACCGGACCCGGGTCCACAACACAGTACATACAGGCAACTCCCGTACAACACCTACACCTCCAAAATAAACAAAGTTCCTCCAGACCAGGGTCCACAACACAGTACATACATACAACTCCCATACATCTACACCTCCAATATAAACAACGTTCCTCCGGACCAGGGTGCACAACACAGTACATACATACAACTCCCATACAACATCTACACCTCCAAAATAAACAACGTTCCACCGGACCAGGGTCCACAACACAGTACATACATACAACTCCCATACAACATCTACACCTCCAAAGTAAACAACGTTCCTCCGGACCAGGGTGTACAACACAGTACATACATACAACTCCCATACAACATCTACACCTCCAAAGTAAACAACGTTCCTCCGGACCAGGGTGCACAGCACAGTACATACATACAACTCCCATACAACTTCTACACCTCCAAAATAAACAACGTTCCTCCGGACCAGGGTGCACAACACAGTACATACAAACAACTCCCATACCACATTTACAACTCCAAAATAAACAACGTTCCACCGGACCAGGGTGCAAAACACAGTACATACATACAACTCCCAAACAGCACCTACACCTCCAAAATAAACAACGTTCCACCGGACCAGGGTGCACAACACAGTGCATACATACAACTCCCATACAACATCTACACCTCCAAAATAAACAACATTCCTCCGGACCAGGGTGCACAACACAGTACATACATACAACTCCCATACAACATCTACACCTCCAAAATAAACAACGTTCCACCGGACCCCGGTCCACAACACAGTACATACATACAACACCCATGTAGCATCTACACCTCCAAAATAAACAACGTTCCTCCAGACCAGGGTGCACAACACAGTACATACATACAACTCCCATACAACATCTACACCTCCAATATAAACAACGTTCCTCCGGACCAGGGTGCACAACACAGTACATACATACAACTCCCATGCAACATCTACACCTCCAAAGTAAACAACGTTCCTCCGGACCAGGGTGCACAACACAGTACATACATACAACTCCCATACAGCATCTACACCTCCAAAATAAACAACGTTCCTCCGGACCAGGGTGCACAACACAGTACATACATAAAAATCCCATACAGCATCTACCCCTCCAAAATAAACAACGTTCCTCCAGACCAGGGCCCACAACACAGTACATACATACAACTCCCATACAACATCTACACCTCCAAAATAAACAACATTCCTCCGGACCAGGCTGCACAACACAGTACATACATACAACTCCCTTACAACATCTACACCTCCAAAATAAACAACGTTCCTCCGGACCAGGGTCCACAGCACAGTACATACAAACAACTCCCATACCACATTTACACCTCCAAAATAAACAACGTTCCACCGGACCAGGGTGCAAAACACAGTACATACATACAACTCCCAAACAGCACCTACACCTCCAAAATAAACAACGTTCCACCGGACCAGGGTGCACAACACAGTGCATACATACAACTCCCATACAACATCTACACCTCCAAAATAAACAACATTCCTCCGGACCAGGGTGCACAACACAGTACATACATACAACTCCCATACAACATCTACACCTCCAAAATAAACAACGTTCCACCGGACCCCGGTCCACAACACAGTACATACATACCAATCCCATACAACATCTACACCTCCAAAATAAACAACGTTCCTCCGGACCAGGGTCCACAACACAGTACATACATACAACTCCCATACAACATCTACACCTCCAAAATAAACAACGTTCCTCCAGACCCGGTTGTACAACACAGTACGTACATACAACTCCCATACAACATCTACACCTCCAAAATAAGCAACGTTCCTCCGGACCAGGGTCCACAACACAGTACATACATACAACTCCCATACAACATCTACACCTCCAAAAAAAACAACACTCCTCCGGACCAGGGTCCACAACACAGTACATACATACATCTCCCATACAACATCTACACCTCCAAAATAAACAACGTTCCACCGGTCCAGGGTCCACAACACAGTACATACATACAACACCCATGTAGCATCTACACCTCCAAAATAAACAACGTTCCTCCAGACCAGGGTGCACAACACAGTACATACATACAACTCCCATACAACATCTACACCTCCAATATAAACAACGTTCCTCCGGACCAGGGTGCACAACACAGTACATACATACAACTCCCATGCAACATCTACACCTCCAAAGCAAACAACGTTCCTCCGGACCAGGGTGCACAGCACAGTACATAGATACAACTCCCATACAACTTCTACACCTCCAAAATAAACAACGTTCCTCCGGACCAGGGTGCACAACACAGTACATACATACAACTCCCATACAGCATCTACACCTCCAAAATAAACAACGTTCCTCCGGACCAGGGTGCACAACACAGTACATACATAAAAATCCCATACAGCATCTACCCCTCCAAAATAAACAACGTTCCTCCAGACCAGGGCCCACAACACAGTACATACATACAACTCCCATACAACATCTACACCTCCAAAATAAACAACATTCCTCCGGACCAGGCTGCACAACACAGTACATACATACAACTCCCTTACAACATCTACACCTCCAAAATAAACAACGTTCCTCCGGACCAGGGTCCACAGCACAGTACATACAAACAACTCCCATACCACATTTACACCTCCAAAATAAACAACGTTCCACCGGACCAGGGTGCAAAACACAGTACATACATACAACTCCCAAACAGCACCTACACCTCCAAAATAAACAACGTTCCACCGGACCAGGGTGCACAACACAGTGCATACATACAACTCCCATACAACATCTACACCTCCAAAATAAACAACGTTCCACCGGACCCGGGTCCACAACACAGTACATACAGGCAACTCCCGTACAACACCTACACCTCCAAAATAAACAAAGTTCCTCCAGACCAGGGTCCACAACACAGTACATACATACAACTCCCATACATCTACACCTCCAATATAAACAACGTTCCTCCGGACCAGGGTGCACAACACAGTACATACATACAACTCCCATACAACATCTACACCTCCAAAGTAAACAACGTTCCTCCGGACCAGGGTGCACAGCACAGTACATACATACAACTCCCATACAACTTCTACACCTCCAAAATAAACAACGTTCCTCCGGACCAGGGTGCACAACACAGTACATACAAACAACTCCCATACCACATTTACAACTCCAAAATAAACAACGTTCCACCGGACCAGGGTGCAAAACACAGTACATACATACAACTCCCAAACAGCACCTACACCTCCAAAATAAACAACGTTCCACCGGACCAGGGTGCACAACACAGTGCATACATACAACTCCCATACAACATCTACACCTCCAAAATAAACAACATTCCTCCGGACCAGGGTGCACAACACAGTACATACATACAACTCCCATACAACATCTACACCTCCAAAATAAACAACGTTCCACCGGACCCCGGTCCACAACACAGTACATACATACAACACCCATGTAGCATCTACACCTCCAAAATAAACAACGTTCCTCCAGACCAGGGTGCACAACACAGTACATACATACAACTCCCATACAACATCTACACCTCCAATATAAACAACGTTCCTCCGGACCAGGGTGCACAACACAGTACATACATACAACTCCCATGCAACATCTACACCTCCAAAGTAAACAACGTTCCTCCGGACCAGGGTGCACAGCACTGTACATAGATACAACTCCCATACAACTTCTACACCTCCAAAATAAACAACGTTCCTCCGGACCAGGGTGCACAACACAGTACATACATACAACTCCCATACAGCATCTACACCTCCAAAATAAACAACGTTCCTCCGGACCAGGGTGCACAACACAGTACATACATAAAAATCCCATACAGCATCTACCCCTCCAAAATAAACAACGTTCCTCCAGACCAGGGCCCACAACACAGTACATACATACAACTCCCATACAACATCTACACCTCCAAAATAAACAACATTCCTCCGGACCAGGCTGCACAACACAGTACATACATACAACTCCCTTACAACATCTACACCTCCAAAATAAACAACGTTCCTCCGGACCAGGGTCCACAGCACAGTACATACAAACAACTCCCATACCACATTTACACCTCCAAAATAAACAACGTTCCACCGGACCAGGGTGCAAAACACAGTACATACATACAACTCCCAAACAGCACCTACACCTCCAAAATAAACAACGTTCCACTGGACCAGGGTGCACAACACAGTGCATACATACAACTCCCATACAACATCTACACCTCCAAAATAAACAACGTTCCACCGGACCCGGGTCCACAACACAGTACATACAGGCAACTCCCGTACAACACCTACACCTCCAAAATAAACAAAGTTCCTCCAGACCAGGGTCCACAACACAGTACATACATACAACTCCCTTACAACATCTACACCTCCAATATAAACAACGTTCCTCCGGACCAGGGTGCACAACACAGTACATACATACAACTCCCATACAACATCTACACCTCCAAAGTAAACAACGTTCCTCCGGACCAGGGTGCAAAACACAGTACATACATACAACTCCCAAACAGCACCTACACCTCCAAAATAAACAACGTTCCACCGGACCAGGGTGCACAACACAGTGCATACATACAACTCCCATACAACATCTACACCTCCAAAATAAACAACATTCCTCCGGACCAGGGTGCACAACACAGTACATACATACAACTCCCATACAACATCTACACCTCCAAAATAAACAACGTTCCACCGGACCCCGGTCCACAACACAGTACATACATACCAATCCCATACAACATCTACACCTCCAAAATAAACAACGTTCCTCCGGACCAGGGTCCACAACACAGTACATACATACAACTCCCATACAACATCTACACCTCCAAAATAAACAACGTTCCTCTGGACCAGGGTGCACAACACAGTACATACATACAACTCCCATACAACATCAACACCTCCAAAATAAACAACGTTCCTCCGGACCAGGGTGCACAACACAGTACATACATACAACTCCCATACAACATCTACATCTCCAAAATAAACAACGTTCCTCCAGACCAGGTTGTACAACACAGTACGTACATACAACTCCCATACAACATCTACACCTCCAAAATAAGCAACGTTCCTCCGGACCAGGGTCCACAACACAGTACATACATACAACTCCCATACAACATCTACACCTCCAAAATAAACAACGTTCCTCCAGACCAGGGTGTACAACACAGTACGTACATACAACTCCCGTACAACATCTACACCTCCAAAATAAACAACGTTCCACCGAACCAGGGTGCACAACACAGTACATACATACAACTCCCATACAACATCTACACCTCCAAAATAAACAACGTTCCTCCGGACCAGGGTCCACAACACAGTACATACTTACAACTCCCATACAGCATCTACACCTCCAAAATAAACAACATTCCTCCGGACCAGGGTGCACAACACAGTACATACATCCAACTCCCATACAACATCTACACCTCCAAAATAAACAACGTTCCTCCGGAACAGGGTGCACAACACAGTGCATAAATACAACTCCCATACAACATCTACACCTCCAAAGTAAACAACGTTCCTCCGGACCAGGGTGCACAGCACAGTGCATAAATACAACTCCCATACAACATCTACACCTCCAAAATAAACAACGTTCCACCGGACCAGGGTCCACAACACAGTACATACATACAACTCCCATACAACATCTACACCTCCAAAAAAAACAACACTCCTCCGGACCAGGGTCCACAACACAGTACATACATACATCTCCCATACAACATCTACACCTCCAAAATAAACAACGTTCCACCGGTCCAGGGTCCACAACACAGTACATACATACAACACCCATATAGCATCTACACCTCCAAAATAAACAACGTTCCTCCAGACCAGGGTGCACAACACAGTACATACATACAACTCCCATACAACATCTACACCTCCAATATAAACAACGTTCCTCCGGACCAGGGTGCACAACACAGTACATACATACAACTCCCATACAACATCTACACCTCCAAAATAAACAACGTTCCTCCGGACCAGGGTGCACAACACAGTACATACATAAAAATCCCATACAGCATCTACCCCTCCAAAATAAACAACGTTCCTCCAGACCAGGGCCCACAACACAGTACATACATACAACTCCCATACAACATCTACACCTCCAAAATAAACAACATTCCTCCGGACCAGGCTGCACAACACAGTACATACATACAACTCCCTTACAACATCTACACCTCCAAAATAAACAACGTTCCTCCGGACCAGGGTCCACAGCACAGTACATACAAACAACTCCCATACCACATTTACACCTCCAAAATAAACAACGTTCCACCGGACCAGGGTGCAAAACACAGTACATACATACAACTCCCAAACAGCACCTACACCTCCAAAATAAACAACGTTCCACCGGACCAGGGTGCACAACACAGTGCATACATACAACTCCCATACAACATCTACACCTCCAAAATAAACAACGTTCCACCGGACCCGGGTCCACAACACAGTACATACAGGCAACTCCCGTACAACACCTACACCTCCAAAATAAACAAAGTTCCTCCAGACCAGGGTCCACAACACAGTACATACATACAACTCCCATACAACATCTACACCTCCAATATAAACAACGTTCCTCCGGACCAGGGTGCACAACACAGTACATACATACAACTCCCATACAACATCTACACCTCCAAAGTAAACAACGTTCCTCCGGACCAGGGTGCACAGCACAGTACATACATACAACTCCCATACAACTTCTACACCTCCAAAATAAACAACGTTCCTCCGGACCAGGGTGCACAACACAGTACATACAAACAACTCCCATACCACATTTACAACTCCAAAATAAACAACGTTCCACCGGACCAGGGTGCAAAACACAGTACATACATACAACTCCCAAACAGCACCTACACCTCCAAAATAAACAACATTCCTCCGGACCAGGGTGCACAACACAGTACATACATACAACTCCCATACAACATCTACACCTCCAAAATAAACAACATTCCTCCGGACCAGGGTGCACAACACAGTACATACATACAACTCCCATACAACATCTACACCTCCAAAATAAACAACGTTCCACCGGACCCCGGTCCACAACACAGTACATACATACCAATCCCATACAACATCTACACCTCCAAAATAAACAACGTTCCTCCGGACCAGGGTCCACAACACAGTACATACATACAACTCCCATACAACATCTACATCTCCAAAATAAACAACGTTCCTCCAGACCAGGTTGTACAACACAGTACGTACATACAACTCCCATACAACATCTACACCTCCAAAATAAGCAACGTTCCTCCGGACCAGGGTCCACAACACAGTACATACATACAACTCCCATACAACATCTACACCTCCAAAATAAACAACGTTCCTCCAGACCAGGGTGTACAACACAGTACGTACATACAACTCCCGTACAACATCTACACCTCCAAAATAAACAACGTTCCACCGAACCAGGGTGCACAACACAGTACATAAATACAACTCCCATACAGCATCTACACCTCCAAAATAAACAACGTTCCTCCGGACCAGGGTGCACAACACAGTACATACATCCAACTCCCATACAACATCTACACCTCCAAAATAAACAACGTTCCTCCGGAACAGGGTGCACAACACAGTACATACATAATACTCCCATACAACATCTACACCTCCAAAGTAAACAACGTTCCTCCGGACCAGGGTGCACAGCACAGTGCATAAATACAACTCCCATACAACATCTACACCTCCAAAATAAACAACGTTCCACCGGACCAGGGTCCACAACACAGTACTTACATACAACTCCCATACAACATCTACACCTCCAAAAAAAACAACACTCCTCCGGACCAGGGTCCACAACACAGTACATACATACATCTCCCATACAACATCTACACCTCCAAAATAAACAACGTTCCACCGGTCCAGGGTCCACAACACAGTACATACATACAACACCCATATAGCATCTACACCTCCAAAATAAACAACGTTCCTCCAGACCAGGGTGCACAACACAGTACATACATACAACTCCCATACAACATCTACACCTCCAATATAAACAACGTTCCTCCGGACCAGGGTGCACAACACAGTACATACATACAACTCCCATACAACATCTACACCTCCAAAATAAACAACGTTCCTCCGGACCAGGTTGTACAACACAGTACGTACATACAACTCCCATACAACATCTACACCTCCAAAATAAGCAACGTTCCTCCGGACCAGGGTCCACAACACAGTACATACATACAACTCCCATACAACGTCTACACCTCCAAAAAAAACAACACTCCTCCGGACCAGGGTCCACAACACAGTACATACATACATCTCCCATACAACATCTACACCTCCAAAATAAACAACGTTCCACCGGTCCAGGGTCCACAACACAGTACATACATACAACACCCATGTAGCATCTACACCTCCAAAATAAACAACGTTCCTCCAGACCAGGGTGCACAACACAGTACATACATACAACTCCCATACAACATCTACACCTCCAATATAAACAACGTTCCTCCGGACCAGGGTGCACAACACAGTACATACATACAACTCCCATGCAACATCTACACCTCCAAAGTAAACAACGTTCCTCCGGACCAGGGTGCACAGCACAGTACATAGATACAACTCCCATACAACTTCTACACCTCCAAAATAAACAACGTTCCTCCGGACCAGGGTGCACAACACAGTACATACATACAACTCCCATACAGCATCTACACCTCCAAAATAAACAACGTTCCTCCGGACCAGGGTGCACAACACAGTACATACATAAAAATCCCATACAGCATCTACCCCTCCAAAATAAACAACGTTCCTCCAGACCAGGGCCCACAACACAGTACATACATACAACTCCCATACAACATCTACACCTCCAAAATAAACAACATTCCTCCGGACCAGGCTGCACAACACAGTACATACATACAACTCCCTTACAACATCTACACCTCCAAAATAAACAACGGTCCTCCGGACCAGGGTCCACAGCACAGTACATACAAACAACTCCCATACCACATTTACACCTCCAAAATAAACAACGTTCCACCGGACCAGGGTGCAAAACACAGTACATACATACAACTCCCAAACAGCACCTACACCTCCAAAATAAATAACGTTCCACCGGACCAGGGTGCACAACACAGTGCATACATACAACTCCCATACAACATCTACACCTCCAAAATAAACAACGTTCCACCGGACCCGGGTCCACAACACAGTACATACAGGCAACTCCCGTACAACACCTACACCTCCAAAATAAACAAAGTTCCTCCAGACCAGGGTCCACAACACAGTACATACATACAACTCCCATACAACATCTACACCTCCAATATAAACAACGTTCCTCCGGACCAGGGTGCACAACACAGTACATACATACAACTCCCATACAACATCTACACCTCCAAAGTAAACAACGTTCCTCCGGACCAGGGTGCACAGCACAGTACATACATACAACTCCCATACAACTTCTACACCTCCAAAATAAACAACGTTCCTCCGGACCAGGGTGCACAACACAGTACATACAAACAACTCCCATACCACATTTACAACTCCAAAATAAACAACGTTCCACCGGACCAGGGTGCAAAACACAGTACATACATACAACTCCCAAACAGCACCTACACCTCCAAAATAAACAACGTTCCACCGGACCAGGGTGCACAACACAGTGCATACATACAACTCCCATACAACATCTACACCTCCAAAATAAACAACATTCCTCCGGACCAGGGTGCACAACACAGTACATACATACAACTCCCATACAACATCTACACCTCCAAAATAAACAACGTTCCACCGGACCCCGGTCCACAACACAGTACATACATACCAATCCCATACAACATCTACACCTCCAAAATAAACAACGTTCCTCCGGACCAAGGTCCACAACACAGTACATACATACAACTCCCATACAACATCTACATCTCCAAAATAAACAACGTTCCTCCAGACCAGGTTGTACAACACAGTACGTACATACAACTCCCATACAACATCTACACCTCCAAAATAAGCAACGTTCCTCCGGACCAGGGTCCACAACACAGTACATACATACAACTCCCATACAACATCTACACCTCCAAAATAAACAACGTTCCTCCAGACCAGGGTGTACAACACAGTACGTACATACAACTCCCGTACAACATCTACACCTCCAAAATAAACAACGTTCCACCGAACCAGGGTGCACAACACAGTACATACATACAACTCCCATACAACATCTACACCACCAAAATAAACAACGTTCCTCCGGACCAGGGTGCACAACACAGTACATACATCCAACTCCCATACAACATCTACACCTCCAAAATAAACAACGTTCCTCCGGAACAGGGTGCACAACACAGTACATACATAATACTCCCATACAACATCTACACCTCCAAAGTAAACAACGTTCCTCCGGACCAGGGTGCACAGCACAGTGCATAAATACAACTCCCATACAACATCTACACCTCCAAAATAAACAACGTTCCACCGGACCAGGGTCCACAGCACAGTACATACATACAACTCCCATACAACATCTACACCTCCAAAAAAAACAACACTCCTCCGGACCAGGGTCCACAACACAGTACATACATACATCTCCCATACAACATCTACACCTCCAAAATAAACAACGTTCCACCGGTCCAGGGTCCACAACACAGTACATACATACAACACCCATATAGCATCTACACCTCCGAAATAAACAACGTTCCTCCAGACCAGGGTGCACAACACAGTACATACATACAACTCCCATACAACATCTACACCTCCAATATAAACAACGTTCCTCCGGACCAGGGTGCACAACACAGTACATACATACAACTCCCATGCAACATCTACACCTCCAAAGTAAACAACGTTCCTCCGGACCAGGGTGCACAGCACAGTACATAGATACAACTCCCATACAACTTCTACACCTCCAAAATAAACAACGTTCCTCCGGACCAGGGTGCACAACACAGTACATACATACAACTCCCATACAGCATCTACACCTCCAAAATAAACAACGTTCCTCCGGACCAGGGTGCACAACACAGTACATACATAAAAATCCCATACAGCATCTACCCCTCCAAAATAAACAACGTTCCTCCAGACCAGGGCCCACAACACAGTACATACATACAACTCCCATACAACATCTACACCTCCAAAATAAACAACATTCCTCCGGACCAGGCTGCACAACACAGTACATACATACAACTCCCATACAACATCTACACCTCCAAAATAAACAACGTTCCTCCGGACCAGGGTCCACAGCACAGTACATACAAACAACTCCCATACCACATTTACACCTCCAAAATAAACAACGTTCCACCGGACCAGGGTGCAAAACACAGTACATACATACAACTCCCAAACAGCACCTACACCTCCAAAATAAACAACGTTCCACCGGACCAGGGTGCACAACACAGTGCATACATACAACTCCCATACAACATCTACACCTCCAATATAAACAACGTTCCTCCGGACCAGGGTGCACAACACAGTACATACATACAACTCCCATACAACATCTACACCTCCAAAGTAAACAACGTTCCTCCGGACCAGGGTGCACAGCACAGTACATACATACAACTCCCATACAACTTCTACACCTCCAAAATAAACAACGTTCCTCCGGACCAGGGTGCACAACACAGTACATATAAACAACTCCCATACCACATTTACAACTCCAAAATAAACAACGTTCCACCGGACCAGGGTGCAAAACACAGTACATACATACAACTCCCAAACAGCACCTACACCTCCAAAATAAACAACGTTCCACCGGACCAGGGTGCACAACACAGTGCATACATACAACTCCCATACAACATCTACACCTCCAAAATAAACAACGTTCCTCCGGACCAGGGTCCACAACACAGTACATACATTCAACTCCCATACAACATCTACACCTCCAAAATAAACAACGTTCCACCGGACCTGGGTCCACAACACAGTACATACAGGCAACTCCCGTACAACACCTACACCTCCAAAATAAACAAAGTTCCTCCAGACCAGGGTCCACAACACAGTACATACATACAACTCCCATACAACATCTACACCTCCAATATAAACAACGTTCCTCCGGACCAGGGTGCACAACACAGTACATACATACAACTCCCATACAACATCTACACCTCCAAAGTAAACAACGTTCCTCCGGACCAGGGTGCACAGCACAGTACATACATACAACTCCCATACAACTTCTACACCTCCAAAATAAACAACGTTCCTCCGGACCAGGGTGCACATCACAGTACATACATACAACTCCCATACAGCATCTACACCTCCAAAATAAACAACGTTCCTCCGGACCAGGGTGCACAACACAGTACATACATAAAAATCCCATACAGCATCTACCCCTCCAAAATAAACAACGTTCCTCCGGACCAGGGCCCACAACACAGTACATACATACAACTCACATACAACATCTACACCTCCAAAATAAACAACGTTCCTCCAGACCAGGGTCCACAACACAGTACATACATACAAATCCCATACAACATCTACACCTCCAAAATAAACAACGTTCCTCCAGACCAGGGCCCACAACACAGTACATACATACAACTCCCATACAACATCTACACCTCCAAAATAAACAACATTCCTCCGGACCAGGGTCCACAACACAGTACATACATGCAACTCCCATACAACATCTACACCTCCAAAATAAACAACGTTCCTCCGGACGAGGGTGCACAAGACAGTGCATACATACAACTCCCATACAACATCTACACCTCCAAAATAAACAACATTCCTCCGGGCCAGGGTGCACAACACAGTACATACATAAAAATCCCATACAGCATCTATCCCACCAAAATAAACAACGCTCCTCCAGACCAGGGTTTACAACACAGTACATACATACATCTCCCATACAACATCTACACATCCAAAATAAACAACATTCCTCCGGACCAGGGTGCACAACACAGTACATAGATACAACTCCCATACAACATCTACACCTTCAAAATAAACAACATTCCTCCGGACCAGGGTGCACAACACAGTACATACATACAACTCCCATACAACATCTACACCTCCAAAATAAACAACGTTCCACCGGACCCGGGTCCACAACACAGTACATACATACAACTCCCGTACAACATCTACACCTCCAAAATAAACAACGTTCCTCCGGACCAGGGTCCACAACACAGTACATACATACAACTCCCATACAACATCTACACCTCCAAAATAAACAACATTCCTCCAGACCAGGGTGTACAACACAGTACGTACATACAACTCCCGTACAACATCTACACCTCCAAAATAAACAACGTTCCACCGGACCAGGGTGCACAACACAGTACATACTTACAACTCCCATACCACATTTACACCTCCAAAATAAACAACGTTCCACCGGACCAGGGTGCAAAACACAGTACATACATACAACTCCCAAACAGCACCTACACCTCCAAAATAAACAACGTTCCACCGGACCAGTGTGCACAACACAGTGCATACATACAACTCCCATACAACATCTACACCTCCAAAATAAACAACGTTCCACCGGACCAGGGTGCACAACACAGTACATACATACAACTCCCATACAACATCTACACCTCCAAAATAAACAACGTTCCTCCGGACCAGGGTCCACAACACAGTAGATACATACAACTCCCATACAACATCTACACCTTCAAAATAAACAACGTTCCACCGGACCCGGGTCCACAACACAGTACATACATACAACTCCCGTACAACACCTACACCTCCAAAATAAACAACGTTCCTCCGGACCAGGGTCCACAACACAGTACATACATATAACTCCCATACAACATCTACACCTCCAAAATAAACAACATTCCTCCGGACCAGGGTCCACAACACAGTACATACATGCAACTCCCATACAACATCTACACGTCCAAAATAAACAACGTTCCTCCGGACGAGGGTGCACAAGACAGTGCATACATACAACTCCCATAAAACATCTACACCTCCAAAATAAACAACGTTCCTCTGGACCAGGGTGCACAACACAATACATGCATACAACCCCCAAACAGCATCTACACCTCCAAATTAAACAACGTTCCTCCAGACCTGGGTGCACAACACAGTACATACATAAAACTCCCATACACCATCTACACCTCCAAAATAAACAACGTTCCTCCGGACCGGGGTGCACAACACAGTACATACATAAAAATCCCATACAGCATCTACCCCTCCAAAATAAACAGCGTTCCTCCAGACCAGGGTGTACAACACAGTACATACATACATCTCCCATACAACATCAACACATCCAAAATAAACAACGTTCCTCCGGACCAGGGTGCACAACACAGTACATAGATACAACTCCCATACAACATCTACACCTCCAAAATAAACAACATTCCTCCGGACCAGGGTGCACAACACAGTACATACATACAACTCCCATACAACATCTACACCTCCAAAATAAACAACGTTCCACCGGACCCGGGTCCACAACACAGTACATACATACCAATCCCATACAACATCTACACCTGCAAAATAAACAACGTTCCTCCGGACCAGGGTCCACAACACAGTACATACATACAACTCCCATACAACATCTACACCTCCAAAATAAACAACATTCCTCCGGGCCAGGGTGCACAACACAGTACATACATACAACTCCCATAAAACATCTACACCTCCAAAATAAACAACGTTCCTCCTGACCAGGGTGCACAACACAATACATACATACAACCCCCAAACAGCATCTACACCTCCAAATTAAACAACGTTCCTCCAGACCAGGGTGCACAACACAGTACATACATAAAACTCCCATACAGCATCTACACCTCCAAAATAAACAACGTTCCTCCGGACCGGGGTGCACAACACAGTACATACATAAAAATCCCATACAGCATCTACCCCTCCAAAATAAAAAACGTTCCTCCAGACCAGGGTGTACAACACAGTACATACATACATCTCCCATACAACATCTACACATCCAAAATAAACAACGTTCCTCCGGACCAGGGTGCACAACACAGTACATAGATACAACTCCCATACAACATCTACACCTCCAAAATAAACAACATTCCTCCGGACCAGGGTGCACAACACAGTACATACATACAACTCCCATACAACATCTACACCTCCAAAATAAACAACGTTCCACCGGACCCGGGTCCACAACACAGTACATACATACCAATCCCATACAACATCTACACCTCCAAAATAAACAACGTTCCTCCGGACCAGGGTCCACAACACAGTACATACATACAACTCCCATACAACATCTACACCTCCAAAATAAACAACGTTCCTCCAGACCAGGTTATACAACACAGTACGTACATACAACTCCCATACAACATCTACACCTCCAAAATAAGCAACGTTCCTCCGGACCAGGGTCCACAACACAGTACATACATACAACTCCCATACAACATCTACACCTCCAAAATAAACAACATTCCTCCGGGCCAGGGTGCACAACACAGTACATACATAAAAATCCCATACAGCATCTACCCCACCAAAATAAACAACGCTCCTCCAGACCAGGGTTTACAACACAGTACATACATACATCTCCCATACAACATCTACACATCCAAAATAAACAACATTCCTCCGGACCAGGGTGCACAACACAGTACATAGATACAACTCCCATACAACATCTACACCTTCAAAATAAACAACATTCCTCCGGACCAGGGTGCACAACACAGTACATACATACAACTCCCATACAACATCTACACCTCCAAAATAAACAACGTTCCACCGGACCCGGGTCCACAACACAGTACATACATACAACTCCCGTACAACATCTACACCTCCAAAATAAACAACGTTCCTCCGGACCAGGGTCCACAACACAGTACATACATACAACTCCCATACAACATCTACACCTCCAAAATAAACATCATTCCTCCAGACCAGGGTGTACAACACAGTACGTACATACAACTCCCGTACAACATCTACACCTCCAAAATAAACAACGTTCCACCGGACCAGGGTGCACAACACAGTACATACTTACAACTCCCGTACAACATTTACACCTCCAAAATAAACAACGTTCCACCGGACCAGGGTGCAAAACACAGTACATACATACAACTCCCAAACAGCACCTACACCTCCAAAATAAACAACGTTCCACCGGACCAGTGTGCACAACACAGTGCATACATACAACTCCCATACAACATCTACACCTCCAAAATAAACAACGTTCCACCGGACCAGGGTGCACAACACAGTACATACATACAACTCCCATACAACATCTACACCTCCAAAATAAACAACGTTCCTCCGGACCAGGGTCCACAACACAGTAGATACATACAACTCCCATACAACATCTACACCTTCAAAATAAACAACGTTCCACCGGACCCGGGTCCTCAACACAGTACATACATACAACTCCCGTACAACACCTACACCTCCAAAATAAACAAAGTTCCTCCAGACCAGGGTCCACAACACAGTACATACATACAAATCCCATACAACATCTACACCTCCAAAATAAACAACGTTCCTCCAGACCAGGGTCCACAACACAGTACATACATACAACTCCCATACAACATCTACACCTCCAAAATAAACAACGTTCCACCGGTCCAGGGTGTACAACACAGTACATACATACAACTCCCATACAACATCTACACCTCCAAAATAAACAACGTTCCGCCGGACCAGGGTCCACAACACAGTACATACATATAACTCCCATACAACATCTACACCTCCAAAATAAACAACATTCCTCCGGACCAGGGTCCACAACACAGTACATACATGCAACTCCCATACAACATCTACACGTCCAAAATAAACAACGTTCCTCCGGACGAGGGTGCACAAGACAGTGCATACATACAACTCCCATAAAACATCTACACCTCCAAAATAAACAACGTTCCTCTGGACCAGGGTGCACAACACAATACATGCATACAACCCCCAAACAGCATCTACACCTCCAAATTAAACAACGTTCCTCCAGACCTGGGTGCACAACACAGTACATACATAAAACTCCCATACAGCATCTACACCTCCAAAATAATCAACGTTCCTCCGGACCGGGGTGCACAACACAGTACATACATAAAAATCCCATACAGCATCTACCCCTCCAAAATAAACAGCGTTCCTCCAGACCAGGGTGTACAACACAGTACATACATACATCTCCCATACAACATCTACACATCCAAAATAAACAACGTTCCTCCGGACCAGGGTGCACAACACAGTACATAGATACAACTCCCATACAACATCTACACCTCCAAAATAAACAACATTCCTCCGGACCAGGGTGCACAACACAGTACAAACATACAACTCCCATACAACATCTACACCTCCAAAATAAACAACGTTCCACCGGACCCGGGTCCACAACACAGTACATACATACCAATCCCATACAACATCTACACCTGCAAAATAAACAACGTTCCTCCGGACCAGGGTCCACAACACAGTACATACATACAACTCCCATACAACATCTACACCTCCAAAATAAACAACGTTCCACCGGACCCGGGTCCACAACACAGTACATACATACCAATCCCATACAACATCTACACCTGCAAAATAAACAACGTTCCTCCGGACCAGGGTCCACAACACAGTACATACATACAACTCCCATACAACATCTACACCTCCAAAATAAACAACATTCCTCCGGGCCAGGGTGCACAACACAGTACATACATACAACTCCCATAAAACATCTACACCTCCAAAATAAACAACGTTCCTCTGGACCAGGGTGCACAACACAATACATACATACAACCCCCAAACAGCATCTACACCTCCAAATTAAACAACGTTCCTCCAGACCAGGGTGCACAACACAGTACATACATAAAACTCCCATACAGCATCTACACCTCCAAAATAAACAACGTTCCTCCGGACCGGGGTGCACAACACAGTACATACATAAAAATCCCATACAGCATCTACCCCTCCAAAATAAACAACGTTCCTCCAGACCAGGGTGTACAACACAGTACATACATACATCTCCCATACAACATCTACACATCCAAAATAAACAACGTTCCTCCGGACCAGGGTGCACAACACAGTACATCGATACAACTCCACCTACAAAATAAACACATTCAAAAAACATTCCTCGGACCAGGGTGCACAACACAGTACATACATACAACTCCCATACAACATCTACACCTCCAAAATAAACAACGTTCCACCGGACCCGGGTCCACAACACAGTACATACATACCAATCCCATACAACATCTACACCTCCAAAATAAACAACGTTCCTCCGGACCAGGGTCCACAACACAGTACATACATACAACTCCCATACAACATCTACACCTCCAAAATAAACAACGTTCCTCCAGACCAGGTTATACAACACAGTACGTACATACAACTCCCATACAACATCTACACCTCCAAAATAAGCAACGTTCCTCCGGACCAGGGTCCACAACACAGTACATACATACAACTCCCATACAACATCTACACCTCCAAAATAAACAACGTTCCTCCAGACCAGGGTGTACAACACAGTACGTACATACAACTCCCGTACAACATCTACACCTCCAAAATAAACAACGTTCCACCGGACCAGGGTCCACAACACAGTACATATATACAACTCCCATACAACATCTACACCTCCAAAATAAACAACGTTCCTCCGGACCAGGGTGCACAACACAGTACATACATACAACTCCCAAACAGCACCTACACCTCCAAAATAAACAACGTTCCACCGGACCAGGGTGCACAACACAGTACATACTTACAACTCCCATACAGCATCTACACCTCCAAAATAAACAACGTTCCTCCGGACCAGGGTGCACAACACAGTACATACATCCAACTCCCATACAACATCTACACCTCCAAAATAAACAACGTTCCTCCGGAACAGGGTGCACAACACAGTACATACATAATACTCCCATACAACATCTACACCTCCAAAGTAAACAACGTTCCTCCGGACCAGGGTGCACAGCACAGTGCATAAATACAACTCCCATACAACATCTACACCTCCAAAATAAACAACGTTCCACCGGACCAGGGTCCACAACACAGTACATACATACAACTCCCATACAATATCTACACCTCCAAAAAAAACAACACTCCTCCGGACCAGGGTCCACAACACAGTACATACATACATCTCCCATACAACATCTACACCTCCAAAATAAACAACGTTCCACCGGTCCAGGTTCCACAACACAGTACATACATACAACACCCATATAGCATCTACACCTCCAAAATAAACAACGTTCCTCCAGACCAGGGTGCACAACACAGTACATACATACAACTCCCATACAACATCTACACCTCCAATATAAACAACGTTCCTCCGGACCAGGGTGCACAACACAGTACATACATACAACTCCCATACAACATCTACACCTCCAAAGTAAACAACGTTCCTCCGGACCAGGGTGCACAGCACAGTACATACATACAACTCCCATACAACATCTACACCTCCAAAATAAACAACGTTCCTACGGACCAGGGTGCACAACACAGTACATACATACAACTCCCATACAACTTCTACACCTCCAAAATAAACAACGTTCCTCCGGACCAGGGTGCACAACACAGTACATACATACAACTCCCATACAGCATCTACACCTCCAAAATAAACAACGTTCCTACGGACCAGGGTGCACAACACAGTACATACATACAACTCCCATACAACTTCTACACCTCCAAAATAAACAACGTTCCTCCGGACCAGGGTGCACAACACAGTACATACATACAACTCCCATACAACATCTACACCTCCAAAATAAACAACGTTCCTACGGACCAGGGTGCACAACACAGTACATACATACAACTCCCATACAACTTCTACACCTCCAAAATAAACAACGTTCCTCCGGACCAGGGTGCACAACACAGTACATACATACAACTCCCATACAGCATCTACACCTCCAAAATAAACAACGTTCCTCCGGACCAGGGTGCACAACACAGTACATACATAAAAATCCCATACAGCATCTACCCCTCCAAAATAAACAACGTTCCTCCAGACCAGGGCCCACAACACAGTACATACATACAACTCCCATACAACATCTACACCTCCAAAATAAACAACATTCCTCCGGACCAGGCTGCACAACACAGTACATACATACAACTCCCATACAACATCTACACCTCCAAAATAAACAACGTTCCTCCGGACCAGGGTCCACAGCACAGTACATACAAACAACTCCCATACCACATTTACACCTCCAAAATAAACAACGTTCCACCGGACCAGGGTGCAAAACACAGTACATACATACAACTCCCAAACAGCACCTACACCTCCAAAATAAACAACGTTCCACCGGACCAGGGTGTACAACACAGTGCATACATACAACTCCCATACAACATCTACACCTCCAAAATAAACAACGTTCCTCCGGACCAGGGTCCACAACACAGTACATACATACAACTCCCATACAACATCTACACCTCCAAAATAAACAACGTTCCACCGGACCCGGGTCCACAACACAGTACATACAGGCAACTCCCGTACAACACCTACACCTCCAAAATAAACAAAGTTCCTCCAGACCAGGGTCCACAACACAGTACATACATACAACTCCCATACAACATCTACACCTCCAATATAAACAACGTCCCTCCGGACCAGGGTGCACAACACAGTACATACATACAACTCCCATACAACATCTACACCTCCAAAGTAAACAACGTTCCTCCGGACCAGGGTGCACAGCACAGTACATACATACAACTCCCATACAACTTCTACACCTCCAAAATAAACAACGTTCCTCCGGACCAGGGTGCACAACACAGTACATGCAAACAACTCCCATACCACATTTACAACTCCAAAATAAACAACGTTCCACCGGACCAGGGTGCAAAACACAGTACATACATACAATTGCCAAACAGCACCTACACCTCCAAAATAAACAACGTTCCACCGGACCAGGGTGCACAACACAGTGCATACATACAACTCCCATACAACATCTACACCTCCAAAATAAACAACGTTCCTCCGGACCAGGGTCCACAACACAGTACATACATACAACTCCCATACAACATCTACACCTCCAAAATAAACAACGTTCCACCGGAACCGGGTCCACAACACAGTACATACAGGCAACTCCCATACAAAACCTACACCTCCAAAATAAACAAAGTTCCTCCAGACCAGGGTCCACAACACAGTACATACATACAACTCCCATACAACATCTACAACTCCAATATAAACAACGTTCCTCCGGACCAGGGTGCACAACACAGTACATACATACAACTCCCATACAACATCTACACCTCCAAAGTAAACAAGGTTCCTCCGGACCAGGGTGCACAGCACAGTACATACATACAACTCCCATACAACTTCTACACCTCCAAAATAAACAACGTTCCTCCGGACCAGGGTGCACATCACAGTACATACATACAACTCCCATACAGCATCTACACCTCCAAAATAAACAACGTTCCTCCGGACCAGGGTGCACAACACAGTACATACATAAAAATCCCATACAGCATCTACCCCTCCAAAATAAACAACGTTCCTCCGGACCAGGGCCCACAACACAGTACATACATACAACTCCCATACAACATCTACACCTCCAAAATAAACAACGTTCCTCCGGACCAGGGTCCACAGCACAGTACATACAAACAACTCCCATACCACATTTACACCTCCAAAATAAACAACGTTCCACCGGACCAGGGTGCAAACCACAGTACATACATACAACTCCCAAACAGCACCTACACCTCCAAAATAAACAACGTTCCACCGGACCAGTGGGCACAACACAGTGCATACATACCACTCCCATACAACATCTACACCTCCAAAATAAACAACGTTCCACCGGACCAGGGTGCACAACACAGTACATACATACAACTCCCATACAACATCTACACCTCCAAAATAAACAACGTTCCTCCGGACCAGGGTCCACAACACAGTAGATACATACAACTCCCATACAACATCTACACCTTCAAAATAAACAACGTTCCACCGGACCCGGGTCCACAACAGAGTACATACATACAACTCCCGTACAACACCTACACCTCCAAAATAAACAAAGTTCCTCCAGACCAGGGTCCACAGCACAGTACATACATACAAATCCCATACAACATCTACACCTCCAAAATAAACAACGTTCCTCCAGACCAGGTTCCACAACACAGTACATACATACAACTCCCATACAACATCTACACCTCCAAAATAAACAACGTTCCACCGGTCCAGGGTGCACAACACAATACATACATACAACCCCCAAACAGCATCTACACCTCCAAATTAAACAACGTTCCTCCAGACCAGGGTGCACAACACAGTACATACATAAAACTCCCATACAGCAGCTACACCTCCAAAATAAACAACGTTCCTCCGGACCGGGGTGCACAACACAGTACATACATAAAAATCCCATACAGCATCTACCCCTTCAAAATAAACAACGTTCCTCCAGACCAGGGTGTACAACACAGTACATACATACATCTCCCATACAACATCTACACATCCAAAATAAACAACGTTCCTCCGGACCAGGGTGCACAACACAGTACATAGATACAACTCCCATACAACATCTACACCTCCAAAATAAACAACATTCCTCCGGACCAGGGTGCACCACACAGTACATACATACAAATCCCATACAACATCTACACCTCCAAAATAAACAACGTTCCTCCGGACCAGGGTCCACAACACAGTACATACATACAACTCCCATTCAACATCTAAACCTCCAAAATAAACAACGTTCCTCCAGACCAGGCTGCACAACACAGTACATACATACAACTCCCATACAACATCTACACCTCCAAAATAAACAACATTCCTCCGGACCAGGGTGCACAACACAGTACATACATACAACTCCCATACAACATCTACACCTCCAAAATAAACAACGTTCCACCGGACCCGGGTCCACAACACAGTACATACATACCAATCCGATACAACATCTACACCTCCAAAATAAACAACGTTCCTCCGGACCAGGGTCCACAACACAGTACATACATACAACTCCCATACAACATCTACACCTCCAAAATAAACAACATTCCTCCGGGCCAGGGTGCACAACACAGTACATACATACAACTCCCATAAAACATCTACACCTCCAAAATAAACAACGTTCCTCTGGACCAGGGTGCACAACACAATACATACATACAACTCCCATACAACATCTACACCTCCAAAATAAACAACATTCCTCCGGGCCAGGGTGCACAACACAGTACATACATACAACTCCCATAAAACATCTACACCTCCAAAATAAACAACGTTCCTCTGGACCAGGGTGCACAACACAATACATACATACAACCCCCAAACAGCATCTACACCTCCAAATTAAACAACGTTCCTCCAGACCAGGGTGCACAACACAGTACATACATAAAACTCCCATACAGCATCTACACCTCCAAAATAAACAACGTTCCTCCGGACCGGGGTGCAAAACACAGTACATACATAAAAATCCCATACAGCATTTACCCCTCCAAAATAAACAACGTTCCTCCAGACCAGGGTGTACAACACAGTACATACATACATCTCCCATACAACATCTACACATCCAAAATAAACAACGTTCCTCCGGACCAGGGTGCACAACACAGTACATAGATACAACTCCCATACAACATCTACACCTCCAAAATAAACAACATTCCTCCGGACCAGGGTGCACAACACAGTACATACATACAACTCCCATACAACATCTACACCTCCAAAATAAACAACGTTCCACCGGACCCGGGTCCACAACACAGTACATACATACCAATCCCATACAACATCTACACCTCCAAAATAAACAACGTTCCTCCGGACCAGGGTCCACAACACAGTACATACATACAACTCCCATACAACATCTACACCTCCAAAATAAACAACGTTCCTCCAGACCAGGTTATACAACACAGTACGTACATACAACTCCCATACAACATCTACACCTCCAAAATAAGGAACGTTCCTCCGGACCAGGGTCCACAACACAATACATACATAGAACTCCCATACAACATCTACACCTCCAAAATAAACAACGTTCCTCCAGACCAGGGTGTACAACACAGTACGTACATACAACTCCCGTACAACATCTACACCTCCAAAATAAACAACGTTCCACCGGACCAGGGTGCACAACACAGTACATACTTACAACTCCCATACAGCATCTACACCTCCAAAATAAACAACGTTCCTCCGGACCAGGGTGCACCACACAGTACATACATCCAACTCCCATACAACATCTACACCTCCAAAATAAACAACGTTCCTCCGGAACAGGGTGCACAACATAGTACATACATAATACTCCCATACAACATCTACACCTCCAAAGTAAACAACGTTCCTCCGGACCAGGGTGCACAGCACAGTGCATAAATACAACTCCCATACAACATCTACACCTCCAAAATAAACAACGTTCCACCGGACCAGGGTCCACAACACAGTACATACATACAACTCCCATACAATATCTACACCTCCAAAAAAAACAACACTCCTCCGGACCAGGGTCCACAACACAGTACATACATACATCTCCCATACAACATCTACACCTCCAAAATAAACAACGTTCCACCGGTCCAGGGTCCACAACACAGTACATACATACAACACCCATATAGCATCTACACCTCCAAAATAAACAACGTTCCTCCAGACCAGGGTGCACAACACAGTACATACATACAACTCCCATACAACATCTACACCTCCAATATAAACAACGTTCCTCCGGACCAGGGTGCACAACACAGTACATACATACAACTCCCATACAACATCTACACCTCCAAAGTAAACAACGTTCCTCCGGACCAGGGTGCACAGCACAGTACATACATACAACTCCCATACAACTTCTACACCTCCAAAATAAACAACGTTCCTCCGGACCAGGGTGCACAACACAGTACATACATACAACTCCCATACAGCATCTACACCTCCAAAATAAACAACGTTCCTCCGGAACAGGGTGCACAACACAGTACATACATAAAAATCCCATACAGCATCTACCCCTCCAAAATAAACAACGTTCCTCCAGACCAGGGCCCACAACACAGTACATACATACAACTCCCATACAACATCTACACCTCCAAAATAAACAACATTCCTCCGGACCAGGCTGCACAACACAGTACATACATACAACTCCCATACAACATTCACACCTCCAAAATAAACAACGTTCCTCCGGACCAGGGTGCACAACACAGTACATACATACAACTCCCATACAACATCTACACCTCCAAAATAAACAACGTTCCTCCGGACCAGGGTCCACAGCACAGTACATACAAACAACTCCCATACCACATTTACACCTCCAAAATAAACAACGTTCCACCGGACCAGGGTGCAAAACACAGTACATACATACAACTCCCAAACAGCACCTACACCTCCAAAATAAACAACGTTCCACCGGACCAGGGTGCACAACACAGTGCATACATACAACTCCCATACAACATCTACACCTCCAAAATAAACAACGTTCCTCCGGACCAGGGTCCACAACACAGTACATACATACAACTCCCATACAACATCTACACCTCCAAAATAAACAACGTTCCACCGGACCCGGGTCCACAACACAGTACATACAGGCAACTCCCGTACAACACCTACACCTCCAAAATAAACAAAGTTCCTCCAGACCAGGGTCCACAACACAGTACATACATACAACTCCCATACAACATCTACACCTCCAATATAAACAACGTCCCTCCGGACCAGGGTGCACAACACAGTACATACATACAACTCCCATACAACATCTACACCTCCAAAGTAAACAACGTTCCTCCGGACCAGGGTGCACAGCACAGTACATACATACAACTCCCATACAACTTCTACACCTCCAAAATAAACAACGTTCCTCCGGACCAGGGTGCACAACACAGTACATGCAAACAACTCCCATACCACATTTACAACTCCAAAATAAACAACGTTCCACCGGACCAGGGTGCAAAACACAGTACATACATACAACTCCCAAACAGCACCTACACCTCCAAAATAAATAACGTTCCACCGGACCAGGGTGCACAACACAGTGCATACATACAACTCCCATACAACATCTACACCTCCAAAATAAACAACGTTCCTCCGGACCAGGGTCCACAACACAGTACATACATACAACTCCCATACAACATCTACACCTCCAAAATAAACAACGTTCCACCGGACCCGGGTCCACAACACAGTACATACAGGCAACTCCCATACAAAACCTACACCTCCAAAATAAACAAAGTTCCTCCAGATCAGGGTCCACAACACAGTACATACATACAACTCCCATACAACATCTACAACTCCAATATAAACAACGTTCCTCCGGACCAGGGTGCACAACACAGTACATACATACAACTCCCATACAACATCTACACCTCCAAAGTAAACAAGGTTCCTCCGGACCAGGGTGCACAGCACAGTACATACATACAACTCCCATACAACTTCTACACCTCCAAAATAAACAACGTTCCTCCGGACCAGGGTGCACATCACAGTACATACATACAACTCCCATACAGCATCTACACCTCCAAAATAAACAACGTTCCTCCGGACCAGGGTGCTCAACACAGTACATACATAAAAATCCCATACAGCATCTACCCCTCCAAAATAAACAACGTTCCTCCGGACCAGGGCCCACAACACAGTACATACATACAACTCCCATACAACATCTACACCTCCAAAATAAACAACGTTCCTCCGGACCAGGGTCCACAGCACAGTACATACAAACAACTCCCATACCACATTTACACCTCCAAAATAAACAACGTTCCACCGGACCAGGGTGCAAAACACAGTACATACATACAACTCCCAAACAGCACCTACACCTCCAAAATAAACAACGTTCCACCGGACCAGTGTGCACAACACAGTGCATACATACAAGTCCCATACAACATCTACACCTCCAAAATAAACAACGTTCCACCGGACCAGGGTGCACAACACAGTACATACATACAACTCCCATACAACATCTACACCATCAAAATAAACAACGTTCCACCGGACCCGGGTCCACAACAGAGTACATACAGACAACTCCCGTACAACACCTACACCTCCAAAATAAACAAAGTTCCTCCAGACCAGGGTCCACAGCACAGTACATACATACAAATCCCATACAACATCTACACCTCCAAAATAAACAACGTTCCTCCAGACCAGGTTCCACAACACAGTACATACATACAACTCCCATACAACATCTACACCTCCAAAATAAACAACGTTCCACCGGTCCAGGGTGCACAACACAATACATACATACAACCCCCAAACAGCATCTACACCTCCAAATTAAACAACGTTCCTCCAGACCAGGGTGCACAAAACAGTACATACATAAAACTCCCATACAGCATCTACACCTCCAAAATAAACAACGTTCCTCCGGACCGGGGTGCACAACACAGTACATACATAAAAATCCCATACAGCATCTACCCCTCCAAAATAAACAACGTTCCTCCAGACCAGGGTGTACAACACAGTACATACATACATCTCCCATACAACATCTACACATCCAAAATAAACAACGTTCCTCCGGACCAGGGTGCACAACACAGTACATAGATACAACTCCCATACAACATCTACACCTCCAAAATAAACAACATTCCTCCGGACCAGGGTGCACCACACAGTACATACATACAACTCCCATACAACATCTACACCTCCAAAATAAACAACGTTCCACCGGACCCGGGTCCACAACACAGTACATACATACAAATCCCATACAACATCTACACCTCCAAAATAAACAACGTTCCTCCGGACCAGTGTGCACAGCACAGTACAAACATACAACTCCCATACAGCATCTACACCTCCAAAATAAACAACGTTCCACCGGACCCGGGTCCACAACACAGTACATACATACAACTCCCATACAACTTCTACACCTCCAAAATAAACAACGTTCCTCCGGACCAGGGTGCACAACACAGTACATACATAAAACTCCGATACAGCATCTACACCTCCAAAATAAACAACGTTCCTCCGGACCGGGGTGCACAACACAGTACATACATAAAAATCCCATACAGCATCTACCCCTCCAAAATAAACAACGTTCCTCCGGACCAGGGTGTACAACACACTACGTACATACAACTCCCATACAACATCTACACCTCCAAAATAAACAAAGTTCCTCCAGACCAGGGTCCACAACACAGTACATACATACAACTCCCATACAACATCTACACCTCCAATATAAACAACGTTCCTCCAGACCAGGGTGCACAACACAGTACGTACATAAAACTCCCATACAGCATCTACACCGCCAAAATAAACAACGATCCTCCGGACCAGGGTCCACAAAACAGTACATACATACAACTCCCATACAACACCTACACCTCCAAAATAAACAACGTTCCACCGGACCAGGGTGGGCAACACAGTACATACATACCACTCCCATACAACATCTACACCTCCAAAATAAACAACGTTCCACCGGACCAGGGTGCACAACACAGTACTTACATACAACTCCCATACAACATCTACACCTCCAAAATATAATCAACGTTCCACCGGACCCGGTTCCACAACACAGTACATACATACAACTCCCATACAACATCTACACCTCCAAAATAAACAACGTTCCACCGGACCAGGGTGCACAACACAGTACATACATACAACTCCCATACAACATCTACACCTCCAAAATAAACAACGTTCCACCGGACCAGGGTGCACAACACAGTAAATACAAACAACTCCCATACAACATCTACACCTCCAAAATAAACAACGTTCCACCGGACCAGGGTCCACAACACAGTACATACATACAACTCCCATACATCATCTACACCTCCAAAGTATACAACGTTCCTCCGGACCAGGGTCCACAACACAGTACATACATACAACTCCCATACAACACCTACACATCCAAAATAAACAAGGTTCCTCCAGACCAGGGTGCACAACACAGTACATACATACAACTCCCATACAACATCTACACCTCCAATATTAGCAACGTTCCTCCGGACCAGGGTGCGGAACACAGTACATACATACCACTCCCATACAACATCTACACCTCCAAAATAAACAACGTTTCACCGGACCAGGGTACACAACACAGTACATACATACAACTCCCATACAACATCTACACCTCCAAAATAAACTACGTTCCACCGGACCCGGTTCCACAACACAGTACATACATACAACTCCCATACAACATCTACACCTCTAAAATAAACAACGTTCCACCGGACCAGGGTGCACAACATAGTACATACATACAACTCCCGTACAACACCTACACCTCCAAAATAAACAAAGTTCCTCCAGACCAGGGTCCACAACACAGTACATACATACAAATCCCATACGACATCTACACCTCCAAAATAAACAACGTTCCTCCAGACCAGGGTGTACAACAATCTACATACATACAACTCCCATACAACATCTACACCTCCAAAATAAACAACGTTGCTCCCGACCAGGGTCCACAACACAGTACTTACATACAACTCCCATACAGCATCTACACCTCCAAAATAAACAACGTTCCTCCGGACCAGGGTGCACAACACAGTACATACATACAACTCCCATACAACATCTACACCTCCAAAATAAACAACGTTGCTCCGGACCAGGGTCCACAACACAGTACATACATACAACTCCCATACTGCATCTACACCTCCAAAATAAACAACGTTCCTCCGGACCAGGGTGTACAACACAGTACGTACATACAACTCCGATATAACATCTACACCTCCAAGATAAACAACGTTGCTCCCGACCAGGGTCCACAACACAGTACTTACACGCAACTCCCATACAGCATCTACACCTCCAAAATAAACAACGTTCCTCCGGACCAGGGTGCACAACACAGTACATACATACAACTCCCATACAACATCTACACCTCCAAAATAAACAACGTTCCACCGGACCAGGGTCCACAACACAGTACATACATACAACTCCCATACAACATCTACACCTCCAAAATAAACAACGTTCCACCGGACCCGGGTCCACAACACAGTACATACATACAACTCCCGTACAACACCTACACCTCCAAAATAAACAAAGTTCCTCCAGACCAGTGTCCACAACACAGTACATACATGCAACTCCCATACAACATCTACACCTCCAAAATAAACAACGTTCCTCCGGACCAGGGTGCACAACACAGTACATACATACAACTCCCACAAAACATCTACACCTCCAAAATAAACAACGTTCCTCCGGACCAGGGTGCACAACACAATACATACATACAACCCCCAAACAGCATCTACACCTCCAAATTAAACAACGTTCCTCCAGACCAGGGTGCACAACACAGTACATACATAAAATTCCCTTACAGCATCTACACCTCCAAAATAAACAACGATCCTCCGGACCAGGGTCCACAAAACAGTACATACATACAACTCCCATACAACACCTACACCTCCAAAATCAACAACGTTCCTCCGGACCAGGGTGCGCAACACAGTACATACATACCACTCCCATACAACATCTACACCTCCAAAACAAACAACGTTCCACCGGACCAGGGTGCACAACACAGTACTTACATACAACTCCCATACAACATCTACACCTCCAAAATAAACAACGTTCCACCGGACCCGGTTCCACAACACAGTACATACATACAACTCCCATACAACATCTACACCTCCAAAATAAACAACGTTCCACCGGACCAGGGTGCACAACACAGTACATACATACAACTCCCATACAACATCTACACCTCCAAAATAAACAACGTTCCACCGGACCAGGGTGCACAACACAGTAAATACATACAACTCCCGTACAACACCTACACCTCCAAAATAAACAAAGTTCCTCCAGACCAGGTTCCACAACACAGTACATACATACAAATCCCATACGACATCTACACCTCCAAAATAAACAACGTTCCTCCGGACCAGTGTCCACAACACAGTACATACATACAACTCCCATACAACATCTACACCTCCAAAATAAACAACGTTCCTCCAGACAAGGGTGTACAACAATCTACGTACATACAACTCCCATACAACATCTACACCTCCAAAATAAACAACGTTCCACCGGACCACGGTCCACAACACAGTACATACATACAACTCCCGTACAACATCTACACCTCCAAAATAAACTACGTTCCACCGGACCCGGTTCCACAACACAGTACATACATACAACTCCCATACAACATCTACACCTCCAAAATAAACAACGTTCCACCGGACCAGGGTGCACAACACAGTACATACATACAACTCCCATACAACATCTACACCTCCAAAATAAACAACGTTCCACCGGACCAGGGTGCACAACACAGTACATATATACAACTCCCGTACAACACCTACACCTCCAAAATAAACAAAGTTCCTCCAGACCAGGGTCCACAACACAGTACATACATACAAATCCCATACGACATCTACACCTCCAAAATAAACAACGTTCCTCCAGACCAGGGTGTACAACAATCTACATACATACAACTCCCATACAACATCTACACCTCCAAAATAAACAACGTTGCTCCCGACCAGGGTCCACAACACAGTACTTACATACAACTCCCATACAGCATCTACACCTCCAAAATAAACAACGTTCCTCCGGACCAGGGTGCACAACACAGTACATACATACAACTCCCATACAACATCTACACCTCCAAAATAAACAACGTTGCTCCGGACCAGGGTCCACAACACAGTACATACATACAACTCCCATACAGCATCTACACCTCCAAAATAAACAACGTTCCTCCGGACCAGGGTGTACAACACAGTACGTACATACAACTCCCATATAACATCTACACCTCCAAGATAAACAACGTTGCTCCCGACCAGGGTCCACAACACAGTACTTACATACAACTCCCATACAGCATCTACACCTCCAAAATAAACAACGTTCCTCCGGACCAGGGTGCACAACACAGTACATACATACAACTCCCATACAACATCTACACCTCCAAAATAAACAACGTTCCACCGGACCAGGGTCCACAACACAGTACATACACACAACTCCCATACAACATCTACACCTCCAAAATAAACAACGTTCCACCGGACCCGGGTCCACAACACAGTACATACATACAACTCCCGTACAACACCTACACCTCCAAAATAAACAAAGTTCCTCCAGACCAGTGTCCACAACACAGTACATACATGCAACTCCCATACAACATCTACACCTCCAAAATAAACAACTTTCCTCCGGACCAGGGTGCACAACACAGTACATACATACAACTCCCACAAAACATCTACACCTCCAAAATAAACAACGTTCCTCCGGACCAGTGTGCACAACACAATACATACATACAACCCCCAAACAGCATCTACACCTCCAAATTAAACAACGTTCCTCCAGACCAGTGTGCACAACACAGTACATACATAAAACTCCCATACAGCATCTACACCTCCAAAATAAACAACGTTCCTCCGGACCAGGGTCCACAAAACAGTACATACATACAACTCCCATACAACACCTACACCTCCAAAATAAACAACGTTCCTCCGGACCAGGGTGCGCAACACAGTACATACATACCACTCCCATACAAAATCTACACCTCCAAAATAAACAACGTTCCACCGGACCAGGGTGCACAACACAGTACATACATACAACTCCCATACAACATTTACACCTCCAAAATAAACAATGTTCCACCGGACCCGGTTCCACAACACAGTACATACATACAACTCCCATACAACATCAACACCTCCAAAATAAACAACGTTCCACCGGACCAGGGTGCACAACACAGTACATACATACAACTCCCATACAACATCTACACCTCCAAAATAAACAACGTTCCACCGGACCAGGGTGCACAACACAGTACATACATACAAATCCCATACGACATCGACACCTCCAAAATAAACAACGTTCCTCCGGACCAGGGTCCACAACACAGTACATACATACAACTCCCATACAACATCTACACCTCCAAAATTAACAACGTTCCTCCAGAGCAGGGTGTACAACAATCTACATACATACAACTCCCATACAACATCTACACCTCCAAAATAAACAACGTTCCTCCGGACCAGGGTCCACAACACAGTACATACATACAACTCCCGTACAACAACTACACCTCCAAAATAAACAAAGTTCCTCCAGACCAGTGTCCACAACACAGTACATACATGCAACTCCCATACAACATCTACACCTCCAAAATAAACAACGTTCCTCCGGACCAGGGTGCACAAGACAGTACATACATACAACTCCCATACAACATCTACACCTCCAAGATAAACAACATTCCTCCGGGCCAGGGTGCACAACACAGTACATACATACAACTCCCACAAAACATCTACACCTCCAAATTAAACAACGTTCCTCCAGACCAGGGTGCACAACACAGTACGTACATAAAACTCCCATACAGCATCTACACCTCCAAAATAAACAACGTTCCTCCGGACCAGGGTCCACAAAACAGTACATACATACAACTCCCATACAACACCTACACCTCCAAAATAAACAACGTTCCTCCGGACCAGGGTGCGGAACACAGTACATACATACCACTCCCATACAACATCTACACCTCCAAAATAAACAACGTTTCACCGGACCAGGGTACACAACACAGTACATACATACAACTCCCATACAACATCTACACCTCCAAAATAAACTACGTTCCACCGGACCCGGTTCCACAACACAGTACATACATACAACTCCCATGCAACATCTACACCTCCAAAATAAACAACGTTCCACCGGACCAGGGTGCACAACACAGTACATACATACAACTCCCATACAACATCTACACCTCCAAAATAAACAACGTTCCACCGGACCAGGGTGCACAACACAGTACATATATACAACTCCCGTACAACACCTACACCTCCAAAATAAACAAAGTTCCTCCAGACCAGGGTCCACAACACAGTACATACATACAAATCCCATACGACATCTACACCTCCAAAATAAACAACGTTCCTCCAGACCAGGGTGTACAACAATCTACATACATACAACTCCCATACAACATCTACACCTCCAAAATAAACAACGTTGCTCCCGACCAGGGTCCACAACACAGTACTTACATACAACTCCCATACAGCAACTACACCTCCAAAATAAACAACGTTCCTCCGGACCAGGGTGCACAACACAGTACATACATACAACTCCCATACAACATCTACACCTCCAAAATAAACAACGTTGCTCCGGACCAGGGTCCACAACACAGTACATACATACAACTCCCATACAGCATCTACACCTCCAAAATAAACAACGTTCCTCCGGACCAGGGTGTACAACACAGTACGTACATACAACTCCCATATAACATCTACACCTCCAAGATAAACAACGTTGCTCCCGACCAGGGTCCACAACACAGTACTTACATACAACTCCCATACAGCATCTACACCTCCAAAATAAACAACGTTCCTCCGGACCAGGGTGCACAACACAGTACATACATACAACTCCCATACAACATCTACACCTCCAAAATAAACAACGTTCCACCGGACCAGGGTCCACAACACAGTACATACATACAACTCCCATACAACATCTACACCTCCAAAATAAACAACGTTCCACCGGACCCGGGTCCACAACACAGTACATACATACAACTCCCGTACAACACCTACACCTCCAAAATAAACAACGTTCCACCGGACCAGGGTGCGCAACACAGTACATACATACAACTCCCATACAACATCTACACCTCCAAAATAAACAACGTTCCTCCGGACCAGGGTGCACAACACAGTACATACATACAACTCCCACAAAACATCTACACCTACAAAATAAACAACGTTCCTCCGGACCAGGGTGCACAACACAATACATACATACAACCCCCAAACAGCATCTACACCTCCAAATTAAACAACGTTCCTCCAGACCAGGTTCCACAAAACAGTACATACATACAACTCGCATACAACACCTACACCTCCAAAATAAACAACGTTCCACCGGACCAGGGTGCGCAACACAGTACATACATACAACTCCCATACAACATCTACACCTCCAAAATAAACAACGTTCCACCGGACCAGGGTGCACAACACAGTACTTACATACAACTCCCATACAACATCTACACCTCCAAAATAAACAACGTTCCACCGGACCCGGTTCCACAACACAGTACATACATACAACTCCCATACAACATCTACACCTCCAAAATAAACAACGTTCCACCGGACCAGGGTGCACAACACAGTACATACATACAACTCCCATACAACATCTACACCTCCAAAATAAACAACGTTCCACCGGACCAGGGTGCACAACACAGTAAATACAAACAACTCCCATACAACATCTACACCTCCAAAATAAACAACGTTCCACCGGACCAGGGTCCACAACACAGTACATACATACAACTCCCATACATCATCTACACCTCCAAAGTAACCAACGTTCCTCCGGACCAGGGTCCACAACACAGTACATATATACAACTCCCGTACAACACCTACACCTCCAAAATAAACAAAGTTCCTACAGACCAGGGTCCACAACACAGTACATACATACAAATCCCATACGACATCTACACCTCCAAAATAAACAACGTTCCTCCAGACCAGGGTGTACAACAATCTACATACATACAACTCCCATACAACATCTACACCTCCAAAATAAACAACGTTGCTCCCGACCAGGGTCCACAACACAGTACTTACATACAACTCCCATACAGCATCTACACCTCCAAAATAAACAACGTTCCTCCGGACCAGGGTGCACAACACAGTACATACATACAACTCCCATACAACATCTACACCTCCAAAATAAACAACGTTGCTCCGGACCAGGGTCCACAACACAGTACATACATACAACTCCCATACAGCATCTACACCTCCAAAATAAACAACGTTCCTCCGGACCAGGGTGTACAACACAGTACGTACATACAACTCCCATATAACATCTACACCTCCAAGATAAACAACGTTGCTCCCGACCAGGGTCCACAACACAGTACTTACATACAACTCCCATACAGCATCTACACCTCCAAAATAAACAACGTTCCTCCGGACCAGGGTGCACAACACAGTACATACATACAACTCCCATACAACATCTACACCTCCAAAATAAACAACGTTCCACCGGACCAGGGTCCACAACACAGTACATACATACAACTCCCATACAACATCTACACCTCCAAAATAAACAACGTTCCACCGGACCCGGGTCCACAACACAGTACATACATACATCTCCCGTACAACACCTACACCTCCAAAATAAACAAAGTTCCTCCAGACCAGTGTCCACAACACAGTACATACATGCAACTCCCATACAACATCTACACCTCCAAAATAAACAACGTTCCTCCGGACCAGGGTGCACAACACAGTATATACATACAATTCCCACAAAACATCTACACCTCCAAAATAAACAACGTTCCTCCGGACCAGGGTGCACAACACAATACATACATACAACCCCCAAACAGCATCTACACCTCCAAATTAAACAACGTTCCTCCAGACCAGGGTGCACAACACAGTACATACATAAAACTCCCATACAGCATCTACACCTCCAAAATAAACAACGATCCTCCGGACCAGGGTCCACAAAACAGTACATACATACCACTCCCATACAACATCTACACCTCCAAAACAAACAACGTTCCACCGGACCAGGGTGCACAACACAGTACTTACATACAACTCCCATACAACATCTACACCTCCAAAATAAACAACGTTCCACAGGACCCGGTTCCACAACACAGTACATACATACAACTCCCATACAACATCTACACCTCCAAAATAAACAACGTTCCACCGGACCAGGGTGCACAACACAGTACATACATACAACTCCCATACAACATCTACACCTCCAAAATAAACAACGTTCCACCGGACCAGGGTGCACAACACAGTAAATACATACAACTCCCGTACAACACCTACACCTCCAAAATAAACAAAGTTCCTCCAGACCAGGGTCCACAACACAGTACATACATACAAATCCCATACGACATCTACACCTCCAAAATAAACAACGTTCCTCCGGACCAGGGTCCACAACACAGTACATACATACAACTCCCATACAACATCTACACCTCCAAAATAAACAACGTTCCTCCAGACAAGGGTGTACAACAATCTACGTACATACAACTCCCATACAACATCTACACCTCCAAAATAAACAACGTTCCTCCGGACCAGGGTCCACAACACAGTACTTACATACAACTCCCATACAGCATCTACACCTCCAAAATAAACAACGTTCCTCCGGACCAGGGTGCACAACACAGTACATACATACAACTCCCATACAACATCTACACCTCCAAAATAAACAACGTTCCACCGGACCAGGGTCCACAACACAGTACGTACATACAACTCCCATACAACATCTACACCTCCAAAATAAACAACGTTCCACCGGACCCGGGTCCACAACACAGTACATACATACAACTCCCGTACAACACTTACACCTCCAAAATAAACAAAGTTCCTCCAGACCAGTGTCCACAACACAGTACATACACACAAATCCCATACAACATCGACACCTCCAAAATAAACAACGTTCCTCCGGACCAGGGTCCACAACACAGTACATACATACAACTCCCATACAACATCTACACCTCCAAAATAAACAACGTTCCTCCAGACCAGGGTGTACAACACAGTACGTACATACAACTCCCATACAACATCTACACCTCTAAAATAAACAATGTTCCTCCGGACCAGGGTCCACAACACAGTACTTACATACAACTCCCATACAACATCTACACCTCCAAAATAAACAACGTTCCTGCGGACAAGGGTCCACAACACAGTACATACATACAACTCCCATACAACATCTACACCTCCAAAATAAACAACGTTCCTCCGGACCAGGGTCCACAACACAGTACTTACATACAACTCCCATACAGCATCTACACCTCCAAAATAAACAACGTTCCTCCGGACCAGGGTGCACAACACAGTACATACATACAACTCCCATACAACATCTACACCTCCAAAATAAACAACGTTCCACCGGACCAGGGTCCACAACACAGTACGTACATACAACTCCCATACAACATCTACACCTCCAAAATAAACAACGTTCCACCGGACCCGGATCCACAACACAGTACATACATACAACTCCCGTACAACACCTACACCTCCAAAATAAACAAAGTTCCTCCAGACCAGTGTCCACAACACAGTACATACATACAACTCCCATACAACATCTACACCTCCAAAATAAACAACGTTCCTGCGGACCAGCGTACACAACACAGTACATACATACAACTCCCATACAACATCTACACCTCCAAAATAAACAACGTTCCTCCAGACCAGGGTATACAACACAGTACGTACATACAACTCCCATACAACATCTACACCTCCAAAATAAACAACGTTCCTCCGGACCAGGGTCCACAACACAGTACTTACATACAACTCCCATACAGCATCTACACCTCCAAAATAAGCAACGTTCCTCCGGACCAGGGTGCACAACACAGTACATACATACAACTCCCATACAACATCTACACCTCCAAAATCAACAACGTTCCACCGGACCCGGGTCCACAACACAGTACATACATACAACTCCCGTACAAAACCTACACCTCCAAAATAAACAAAGTTCCTCCAGACCAGGGTCCACAACACAGTACATACATACAAATCCCATACAACATCTACACTTCCAAAATAAACAACGTTCCTCCGGACAAGGGTCCACAACACAGTACATACATACAACTCCCATACAACATCTACACCTCCAAAATAAACAACGTTCCACCGGTCCAGGGTGTACAACACAGTACATACATACAACTCCCATACAACATCTACACCTCCAAAATAAACAACGTTCCACCGGTCCAGGGTGTACAACACAGTACATACATACAACTCCCATACAACATCTACACCTCCAAAATAAACAACGTTCCACCGGTCCAGGGTGTACAACACAGTACATACATACAACTCCCATACAACATCTACACCTCCAAAATAAACAACGTTCCACCGGTCCAGGGTGTACAACACAGTACATACATACAACTCCCATACAACATCTACACCTCCAAAATAAACAACGTTCCTCCAGACCAGGGTTTACAACACCGTACATACATACATCTCCCATACAACATCTACACCTCCAAAATAAACAACGTTCCTCCGGACCAGGGTCCACAACACAGTACTTACATACAACTCCCATACAACATCTACACCTCCAAAATAAACAACGTTCCTCCGGACCAGGGTCCACAACACAGTACATACATACAACACCCATACAACATCTACACCTCCAAAGTAAACAACGTTCCTCCAGACCAGGGTGTACAACACAGTACGTACATACAACTCCCATACAACATCTACACCTCCAAAATAAACAACGTTCCTCCGGAACAGGGTGCACAACACAGTACATTCATACAACTCCCATACAACATCTACACCTCCAAAATAAACAACATTCCTCCGGACCAGGGTCCACAACGCAGTACATACATACAACTCCCATACAACATCTACACCTCCAAAATAAACAACATTCCTCCGGACCAGGGTGCACAACACAGTACATACATACAACTCCCATACAACATCTACACCTCCAAAATAAACAACATTCCTCCGGACCAGGGTGCACAACACAGTACATACATACAACTCCCATACAACATCTACACCTCCAAAATTAAAAACATTCCTCCGGACCAGGGTCCACAACACAGTACATACATACAACTCCCATACAACATCTACACCTCCAAAATAAACAACGTTCCACCGGTCCAGGGTGTACAACACAGTACATACATACAACTCCCATACAACATCTACACCTCCAAAATAAACAACGTTCCACCGGTCCAGGGTGTACAACACAGTACATACATACAACTCCCATAAAACATCTACACCTCCAAAATAAACAACGTTCCTCCAGACCAGGGTTTACAACACCGTACATACATACATCTCCCATACAACATCTACACCTCCAAAATAAACAACGTTCCTCCGGACCAGGGTCCACAACACAGTACTTACATACAACTCCCATACAACATCTACACCTCCAAAATAAACAACGTTCCTCCGGACCAGGGTCCACAACACAGTACATACATACAACACCCATACAACATCTACACCTCCAAAATAAACAACGTTCCTCCAGACCAGGGTGTACAACACAGTACGTACATACAACTCCCATACAACATCTACACCTCCAAAATAAACAACGTTCCTCCGGACCAGGGTGCACAACACAGTACATTCATACAACTCCCATACAACATCTACACCTCCAAAATAAACAACATTCCTCCGGACCAGGGTCCACAACACAGTACATACATACAACTCCCATACAACATCTACACCTCCAAAATAAACAACATTCCTCCGGACCAGGGTGCACAACACAGTACATACATACAACTCCCATACAACATCTACACCTCCAAAATAAACAACATTCCTCCGGACCAGGGTGCACAACACAGTACATACATACAACTCCCATACAACATCTACACCTCCAAAATTAACAACATTCCTCCGGACCAGGGTCCACAACACAGTACATACATACAACGCCCATACAGCATCTACACCTCCAAAATAAACAACGTTCCTCCGGACCAGGGTGCTCAACACTGTACATACATACAACTCCCATACAACATCTACACCTCCAAAATAAACAACGTTCCACCGGACCAGGGTCCACAACACAGTACATACATGCAACTCCCATACAACACCTACACCTCCAAAATAAACAACGTTCCTCCGGACCAGGGTGCCCAAGACTGTACATACATACAACTCCCATACAACATCGACACCTCCAAAATAAACAAAATTCCTCCGGGCCAGGGTGCACAACAAAGTACATACATACAACTCCCATAAAACATCTACACCTCCAAAATAAACAACGTTCCTCCGGACCAGGGTGCACAACACAATACATACATACAACCCCCAAACAGCATTTACACCTCCAAATTAAACAACGTTCCACCAGACCATGGGGCACAACACAGTACATACATAAAACTCCCATACAGCAGCTACACCTCCAAAATAAACAACGTTCCTCCGGACCAGGGTCCACAAAACAGTAAATACATACAACTCCCATACAACACCTACACCTCCAAAATAAACAACGTTCCTCCGGACCGGGGTGCACAACACAGTACATACATACCACTCCCATACAACATCTACACCTCCAAAATAAACAACGTTCCACCGGACCAGGGTGCACAACACAGTACATACATACAACTCCCATACAACATCTACACCTCCAAAATAAACAACGTTCCACCGGACCCGGTTCCACAACACAGTACATACATACATCTCCCATACAACATCTACACCTCCAAAATAAACAACGTTCCACCGGACCAGGGTGCACAACACAGTACATACATACAACTCCCATACAACATCTACCCCTCCAAAATAAACAACGTTCCACCGGACCAGGGTGCACAACACAGTACATACATACAACTCCCGTACAACACCTACACCTCCAAAATAAACAAAGTTCCTCCAGACCAGGGTCCACAACAAAGTACATACATACAAATCCCATACGACATATACACCTCCAAAATAAACAACGTTCCTCCGGACCAGGGTCCACAACACAGTACATACATACAACTCCCATACAACATCTACACCTCCAAAATAAACAACGTTCCTCCAGACCAGGGTGTACAACAATGTACGTACATACAACTCCCATACAACATCTACACCTCCAAAATAAACAACGTTCCTCCGGACCAGGGTCCACAACACAGTACTTACATACAACTCCCATACAGCATCTACACCTCCAAAATAAACAACGTTCCTCCGGACCAGGGTGTACAACACAGTACATACATACAACTCCCGTACAACACCTACACCTCCAAAATAAACAACGTTCCTCCGGACCAGGGTCCACAACACAGTACATACAGACAGCTCCCATACAACATCTACACATCCAAAATAAACAATGTTCCACCGGACCCGGGTCCACAACACAGTATATACATACAACTCCCGTCCAACATCTACACCTCCAAAATAAACAACGTTCCTCCGGACCAGGGTCCACAACACAGTACATACATACAACTCCCGTACACCATCTACACCTCCAAAATAAACAACATTCCTCCGGACCAGGGTGTACAACACAGTACATACATACAACTCCCATACAACATCTACACCTCCAAAATAAACAACGTTCCACCGGTCCAGGGTGTACAACACAGTACATACATACAACTCCCATACAACATCTACACCTCCAAAATAAACAACGTTCCTCCAGACCAGGGTGTACAACACAGTATATACATACATCTCCCATACAACATCTACACCTCCAAAATAAACAACGTTCCTCCGGACCAGGGTCCACAACACAGTACTTACATACAACTCCCATACAACATCTACACCTCCAAAATAAACAACGTTCCTCCGGACCAGGGTCCACAACACAGTACGTACATACAACACCCATACAACATCTACACCTCCAAAATAAACAACGTTCCTCCGTAACAGGGTGTATAACACAGTACGTACATACAACTCCCATACACCATCTACACCTCCAAAATAAACAACGTTCCTCCGGACCAGTGTGCACAACACAGTACATACATACAACTCCCATACAACATCTACACCTCCAAAATAAACAACGTTCCTCCGGACCAGGGTGCACAAGACAGTACATACATACAACTCCCATACAACATCTACACCTCCAAAATAAACAACATTCCTCCGGGCCAGGGTGCACAACACAGTACATACATACAACTCCCATAAAACATCTACACCTCCAAAATAAACAACGTTCCTCCGGACAAGGGTGCACAACACAATACATACATACAACCCCCAAACAGCATCTACACCTCCAAATTAAACAACATTCCTCCGGGCCAGGGTGCACAACACAGTACATACATACAACTCCCATAAAACATCTACACCTCCAAAATAAACAACGTTCCTCCGGACAAGGGTGCACAACACAATACATACATACAACCCCAAACAGCATCTACACCTCCAAATTAAACAACGTTCCTCCAGGCCATGGTGCACAACACAGTACATACATAAAACTCCCATACAGCATCTACACCTCCAAAATAAACAACGTTCCTCCGGACCAGGGTCCACAAAAGAGTACATACATACAACTCCCATACAACACCTACACCTCCAAAATAAACAACGTTCCTCCGGACCAGGGTGCACAACACAGTACATACATACCACTCCCATACAACATCTACACCTACAAAATAAACAGCGTTCCACCGGACCAGGGTCCACAACACAGTACATACATGCAACTCCCATACAACACCTACACCTCCAAAATAAACAACGTTCCTCCGGACCAGGGTGCCCAAGACTGTACATACATACAACTCCCATACAACATCGACACCTCCAAAATAAACAAAATTCCTCCGGGCCAGGGTGCACAACAAAGTACATACATACAACTCCCATAAAACATCTACACCTCCAAAATAAACAACGTTCCTCCGGACCAGGGTGCACAACACAATACATACATACAACCCCCAAACAGCATTTACACCTCCAAATTAAACAACGTTCCACCAGACCATGGGGCACAACACAGTACATACATAAAACTCCCATACAGCAGCTACACCTCCAAAATAAACAACGTTCCTCCGGACCAGGGTCCACAAAACAGTAAATACATACAACTCCCATACAACACCTACACCTCCAAAATAAACAACGTTCCTCCGGACCGGGGTGCACAACACAGTACATACATACCACTCCCATACAACATCTACACCTCCAAAATAAACAACGTTCCACCGGACCAGGGTGCACAACACAGTACATACATACAACTCCCATACAACATCTACCCCTCCAAAATAAACAACGTTCCACCGGACCAGGGTGCACAACACAGTACATACATACAACTCCCGTACAACACCTACACCTCCAAAATAAACAAAGTTCCTCCAGACCAGGGTCCACAACAAAGTACATACATACAAATCCCATACGACATATACACCTCCAAAATAAACAACGTTCCTCCGGACCAGGGTCCACAACACAGTACATACATACAACTCCCATACAACATCTACACCTCCAAAATAAACAACGTTCCTCCAGACCAGGGTGTACAACAATGTACGTACATACAACTCCCATACAACATCTACACCTCCAAAATAAACAACGTTCCTCCGGACCAGGGTCCACAACACAGTACTTACATACAACTCCCATACAGCATCTACACCTCCAAAATAAACAACGTTCCTCCGGACCAGGGTGTACAACACAGTACATACATACAACTCCCGTACAACACCTACACCTCCAAAATAAACAACGTTCCTCCGGACCAGGGTCCACAACACAGTACATACAGACAGCTCCCATACAACATCTACACATCCAAAATAAACAACGTTCCACCGGACCCGGGTCCACAACACAGTATATACATACAACTCCCGTCCAACATCTACACCTCCAAAATAAACAACGTTCCTCCGGACCAGGGTCCACAACACAGTACATACATACAACTCCCGTACACCATCTACACCTCCAAAATAAACAACATTCCTCCGGACCAGGGTGTACAACACAGTACATACATACAACTCCCATACAACATCTACACCTCCAAAATAAACAACGTTCCACCGGTCCAGGGTGTACAACACAGTACATACATACAACTCCCATACAACATCTACACCTCCAAAATAAACAACGTTCCTCCAGACCAGGGTGTACAACACAGTATATACATACATCTCCCATACAACATCTACACCTCCAAAATAAACAACGTTTCTCCGGACCAGGGTCCACAACACAGTACTTACATACAACTCCCATACAACATCTACACCTCCAAAATAAACAACATTCCTCCGGGCCAGGGTGCACAACACAGTACATACATACAACTCCCATAAAACATCTACACCTCCAAAATAAACAACGTTCCTCCGGACAAGGGTGCACAACACAATACATACATACAACCCCCAAACAGCATCTACACCTCCAAATTAAACAACGTTCCTCCAGGCCATGGTGCACAACACAGTACATACATAAAACTCCCATACAGCATCTACACCTCCAAAATAAACAAGGTTCCTCCGGACCAGGGTCCACAAAAGAGTACATACATACAACTCCCATACAACACCTACACCTCCAAAATAAACAACGTTCCTCCGGACCAGGGTGCACAACACAGTACATACATACCACTCCCATACAACATCTACACCTCCAAAATAAACAACGTTCCACCTGACCAGGGTGCACAACACAGTACATACATACAACTCCCATACAACATCTACACCTCCAAAATAAACAACGTTCCACCGGACCCGGTTCCACAACACAGTACATACATACAACTCCCATACAACATCTACACCTCCAAAATAAACAACGTTCCACCGGACCAGGGTGCACAACACAGTACATACATACAACTCCCATACAACATCTACACCTCCAAAATAAACAACGTTCCACCGGACCAGGGTGCAAAACACAGTACATACATACAACTCCTGTACAACACCTACACCTCCAAAATAAACAAAGTTCCTCCAGACCAGGGTCCACAGCACAGTACATACATACAAATCCCATACGACATCTACACCTCCAAAATAAACAACTTTCCTCCGGACCAGGGTCCACAACACAGTACATACATACAACTCCCATACAACATCTACACCTCCAAAATAAACAACGTTCCTCCAGACCAGGGTGTACAACAATCTACGTACATACAACTCCCATACAACATCTACACCTCCAAAATAAACAACGTTCCTCCGGACCAGGGTCCACAACACAGTACTTACATACAACTCCCATACAGCATCTACACCTCCAAAATAAACAACGTTCCTCCGGACCAGGGTGCACAACACAGTACATACATACAACTCCCATACAACATCTACACCTCCAAAATAAACAACGTTCCACCGGACCAGGGTCCACAACACAGCACATACATACAACTCCCATACAACATCTGCACCTCCAAAATAAACAACGTTCCACCGGACCCGGGTCCACAACACAGTACATACATACAACTCCCATACAACATCTACACCTCCAAAATAAACAACGTTCCACCGGTCCAGGGTGTACAACACAATACATACATACAACTCCCATACAACATCTACAACTCCAAAATAAACAACGTTCCACCGGTCCAGGGTGTACAACACAGTACATACATACAACTCCCATACAACATCTACACCTCCAAAATAAACAACGTTCCACCGGACCAGGGTGCACAACACAGTACATACATACAACTCCCGTACAACACCTACACCTCCAAAATAAACAAAGTTCCTCCAGACCATGGTCCACAACACAGCACATACATACAAATCCCATACGACATCTACACCTCCAAAATAAACACCTTTCCTCCGGACCAGGGTCCACAACACAGTACATACATACAACTCTCATACAACATCTACACCTCCAAAATAAACAACGTTCCTCCAGACCAGGGTGTACAACAATCTACGTACAGACAACTCCCATACAACATCTACACCTCCAAAATAAACAACGATCCTCCGGACCAGGGTCCACAACACAGTACTTACATACAACTCCCATACAGCATCTACACGTCCAAAATAAACAACGTTCCTCCGGACCAGGGTGCACAACACAGTACATACATACAACTCCCATACAACATCTACACCTCCAAAATAAACAACGTTCCACCGGACCAGAGTCCACAACACAGTACATACATACAACTCCCGTACAACACCTACACCTCCAAAATAAACAAAGTTCCTCCAGACCAGTGTCCACAACACAGTACATACACACAAATCCCATACAACATCGACACCTCCAAAATGAACAACGTTCCTCCGGACCAGGGTCCACAACACAGTACATACATACAACTCCCATACAACATCTACACCTCCAAAATAAACAACGTTCCTCCAGACCAGGGTGTACAACACAGTACGTACATACAACTCCCATACAACATCTACACCTCTAAAATAAACAATGTTCCTCCGGACCAGGGTCCACAACACAGTACTTACATACAACTCCCATACAACATCTACACCTCCAAAATAAACAACGTTCCTCCAGACCAGGGTCCACAACACAGTACATACATACAACTCCCATACAACATCTACACCTCCAAAATAAACAACGTTCCTCCAGACCAGGGTGTACAACACAGTACGTACATACAACTCCCATACAACATCTACACCTCCAAAATAAACAACGTTCCTCCGGACCAGGGTCCACAACACAGTACTTACATACAACTCCCATACAGCATCTACACCTCCAAAATAAGCAACGTTCCTCCGGACCAGGGTGCACAACACAGTACATACATACAACTCCCATACAACATCTACACCTCCAAAATATACAACGTTCCACCGGACCCGGGTCCACAACACAGTACATACATACAACTCCCGTACAAAACCTACACCTCCAAAATAAACAAAGTTCCTCCAGACCAGGGTCCACAACACAGTACATACATACAAATCCCATACAACATCTACACCTCCAAAATAAACAACGATCCTCCGGACCAGGGTCCACAACACAGTACATACATACAACTCCCATACAACATCTACACCTCCAAAATAAACTACGTTCCTCCGGACCAGGGTCCACAACACAGTACATACATACAACTCCCATACAACATCTACACCTCCAAAATAAACAACGTTCCACCGGTCCAGGGTGTACAACACAGTACATACATACAACTCCCATACAACATCTACACCTCCAAAATAAACAACGTTCCACCGGTCCAGGGTGTACAACACAGTACATACATACAACTCCCATACAACATCTCCACCTCCAAAATAAACAACGTTCCACCGGTCCAGGGTGTACAACACAGTACATACATACAACTCCCATACAACATCTACACCTCCAAAATAAACAACGTTCCTCCAGACCAGGGTTTACAACACCGTACATACATACATCTCCCATACAACATCTACACCTCCAAAATAAACAACGTTCCTCCGGACCAGGGTCCACAACACAGTACTTACATACAATTCCCATACAACATCTACACCTCCAAAATAAACAACGTTCCTCCGGACCAGGGTCCACAACACAGTACATACATACAACACCCATACAACATCTACACCTCCAAAATAAACAACATTCCTCCGGACCAGGGTCAACATCACAGTACATACATACAACTCCCATACAACATCTACACCTCCAAAATAAACAACATTCCTCCGGACCAGGGTGCACAAAACAGTACATACATACAACTCCCATACAACATCTACACCTCCAAAATAAACAACGTTCCTCCGGACCAGGGTGCACAACACAGTACATACATACAACTCCCATACAACATCTACACCTCCAAAATAAACAACATTCCTCCGGACCAGGGTCCACAACACAGTACATACATGCAACTCCCATACAACATCTACACCTCCAAAATAAACAACATTCCACCGGACCAGGGTGCACAACACAGTACATACATACAACTCCCGTACAACATCTACACCTCCAAAATAAACAACATTCCTCCGGACCAGGGTGCACAACACAGTACATACATACAACTCCCATACAACATCTGCACCTCCAAAATAAACAACGTTCCTCCAGACCAGGATGTACAACACAGTACGTACATACAACTCCCATACAACATCTACACCTCCAAAATAAACAACATTCCTCCGGACCAGCGTCCACAACACAGTACATACATACAACTCCCATACAACATCTACACCTCCAAAATAAACAACGTTCCACCGGTCCAGGGTGTACAACACAGTACATACATACAACTCCCATACAACATCTACACCTCCAAAATAAACAACGTTCCTCCGGACCAGGGTCCACAACACAGTACATACATACAACTCCCATACAACATCTACACCTCCAAAATAAACAACGTTCCTCCAGACCAGGGTGTACAACACAGTACGTACATACAACTCCCATACAACATCTACACCTCTAAAATAAACAATGTTCCTCCGGACCAGGGTCCACAACACAGTACTTACATACAACTCCCATACAACATCTACACCTCCAAAATAAACAACGTTCCTCCGGACCAGGGTCCACAACACAGTACATACATACAACTCCCATACAACATCTACACCTCCAAAATAAACAACGTTCCTCCAGACCAGGGTGTACAACACAGTACGTACATACAACTCCCATACAACATCTACACCTCCAAAATAAACAACGTTCCTCCGGACCAGGGTCCACAACACAGTACTTAAATACAACGCCCATACAGCATCTACACCTCCAAAATAAGCAACGTTCCTCCGGACCAGGGTGCACAACACAGTACATACATACAACTCCCATACAACATCTACACCTCCAAAATAAACAACATTCCTCCGGACCAGGGTGCACAACACAGTACATACATACAACTCCCATACAACATCTACACCTCCAAAATAAACAACGTTCCTCCAGACCAGGGTGTACAACACAGTACGTACATACAACTCCCATACAACATCTACACCTCCAAAATAAACAACGTTCCTCCGGACCAGGGTCCACAACACAGTACTTACATACAACTCCCATACAACATCTACACCTCCAAAATAAACAACGTTCCACCGGTCCAGGGTGTACAACACAGTACATACATACAACTCCCATACAACATCTACACCTCCAAAATAAACAACGTTCCTCCGGACCAGGGTCCACAACACAGTACATACATACAAATCCCATACAACATCTACACCTCCAAAATAAACAACGTTCCTCCAGACCAGGGTGTACAACACAGTACGTACATACAACTCCCATACAACATCTACACCTCTAAAATAAACAATCTTCCTCCGGACCAGGGTCCACAACACAGTACTTACATACAACTCCCATACAACATCTGCACCTCCAAAATAAACAACGTTCCACCGGTCCAGGGTGTACAACACAGTACATACATACAACTCCCATACAACATCTACACCTCCAAAATAAACAACGTTCCTCCAGACCAGGGTGTACAACACAGTACGTACATACAACTCCCATAGAACATCTACACCTCCAAAATAAACAACGTTCCTCCAGACCAGGGTGTACAACACAGTACGTACATACAACTCCCATACAACATCTACACCTCCAAAATAAACAACGTTCCTCCGGACCAGGGTCCACAACCAGTACTTACATACAACTCCCATACAACATCTACACCTCCAAAATAAACAACGTTCCACCGGTCCAGGGTGTACAACACAGTACATACATACAACTCCCATACAACATCTACACCTCCAAAATAAACAACGTTCCTCCGGACCAGGGTCCACAACACAGTACATACATACAACTCCCATACAACATCTACACCTCCAAAATAAACAACGTTCCTCCAGACCAGGGTGTACAACATAGTACGTACATACAACTCCCATACAACATCTACACCTCTAAAATAAACACTGTTCCTCCGGACCAGGGTCCACAACACAGTACTTACATACAACTCCCATACAACATCTACACCTCCAAAATAAACAACGTTCCACCGGTCCAGGGTGTACAACACAGTACATACATACAACTCCCATACAACATCTACACCTCCAAAATAAACAACGTTCCACCGGAGCCAGGTCCACAACACAGTACATACATACAACTCCCGTACAAAACCTACACCTCCAAAATAAACAAAGTTCCTCCAGACCAGGGTCCACAACACAGTACATACATACAAATCCCATACAACATCTACACCTCCAAAATAAACAACGTTCCTCCGGACCAGGGTCCACAACACAGTACATACATAAAACTCCCATACAACATCTACACCTCCAAAATAAACAACGTTCCACCGGTCCAGGGTGTACAACACAGTACATACACACAACTCCCATACAACATCTACACCTCCAAAATAAACAACGTTCCACCGGTCCAGGGTGTACAACACAGTACATACATACAACTCCCATACAACATCTACACCTCCAAAATAAACAACGTTCCACCGGTCCAGGGTGTACAACACAGTACATACATACAACTCCCATACAACATCTACACCTCCAAAATAAACAACGTTCCACCGGTCCAGGGTGTACAACACAGTACATACATACAACTCCCATACAACATCTACACCTCCAAAATAAACAACGTTCCTCCAGACCAGGGTTTACAAAACCGTACATACATACATCTCCCATTCAACATCTACACCTCCAAAATAAACAACGTTCCTCCGGACCAGGGTCCACAACACAGTACTTACATACAACGCCCATACAGCATCTACACCTCCAAAATAAGCAACGTTCCTCCGGACCAGGGTGCACAACACAGTACATACATACAACTCCCATACAACATCTACACCTCCAAAACAAACAACGTTCCACCGGAGCCGGGTCCACAACACAGTACATACATACAACTCCCGTACAAAACCTACACCTCCAAAATAAACAAAGTTCCTCCAGACCAGGGTCCACAACACAGTACATACATACAAATCCCATACAACATCTACACCTCCAAAATAAACAACGTTCCTCCGGACCAGGGTCCACAACACAGTACATACATACAACTCCCATACAACATCTACACCTCCAAAATAAACAACGTTCCACCGGTCCAGGGTGTACAACACAGTACATACATACAACTCCCATACAACATCTACACCTCCAAAATAAACAACGTTCCACCGGTCCAGGGTGTACAACACAGTACATACATACAACTCCCATACAACATCTACACCTCCAAAATAAACAACGTTCCACCGGTCCAGGGTGTACAACACAGTACATACATACAACTCCCATACAACATCTACACCTCCAAAATAAACAACGTTCCACCGGTCCAGGGTGTACAACACAGTACATACATACAACTCCCATACAACATCTACACCTCCAAAATAAACAACGTTCCACCGGTCCAGGGTGTACAACACAGTACATACATACAACTCCCATACAACATCTACACCTCCAAAATAAACAACGTTCCACCGGTCCAGGGTGTACAACACAGTACATACATACAACTCCCATACAACATCTACACCTCCAAAATAAACAACGTTCCTCCAGACCAGGGTTTACAACACCGTACATACATACATCTCCCATTCAACATCTACACCTCCAAAATAAACAACGTTCCTCCGGACCAGGGTCCACAACACAGTACTTAAATACAACGCCCATACAGCATCTACACCTCCAAAATAAGCAACGTTCCTCCGGACCAGGGTGCACAACACAGTACATACATACAACTCCCATACAACATCTACACCTCCAAAATAAACAACATTCCTCCGGACCAGGGTGCACAACACAGTACATACATACAACTCCCATACAACATCTACACCTCCAAAATAAACAACGTTCCTCCAGACCAGGGTGTACAACACAGTACGTACATACAACTCCCATACAACATCTACACCTCCAAAATAAACAACGTTCCTCCGGACCAGGGTCCACAACACAGTACTTACATACAACTCCCATACAACATCTACACCTCCAAAATAAACAACGTTCCACCGGTCCAGGGTGTACAACACAGTACATACATACAACTCCCATACAACATCTCCACCTCCAAAATAAACAACGTTCCTCCGGACCAGGGTCCACAACACCATACATACATACAACTCCCATACAACATCTACACCTCCAAAATAAACAACGTTCCACCGGTCCAGGGTGTACAACACAGTACATACATACAACTCCCATACAACATCTACACCTCCAAAATAAACAACGTTCCACCGGTCCAGGGTGTACAACACAGTACATACATACAACTCCCATACAACATCTACACCTCCAAAATAAACAACGTTCCACCGGTCCAGGGTCCACAACACAGTACATACATTCAACTCCCATACAACATCTACACCTCCAAAATAAACAACGTTCCTCCGGACCAGGGTCCACAACACAGTACATACATACAACTCCCATACAACATCTACACCTCCAAAATAAACAACGTTCCTCCAGACCAGGGTGTACAACACAGTACGTACATACAACTCCCATACAACATCTACACCTCCAAAATAAACAACGTTCCTCCGGACCAGGGTCCACAACACAGTACTTAAATACAACGCCCATACAGCATCTACACCTCCAAAATAAGCAACGTTCCTCCGGACCAGGGTGCACAACACAGTACATACATACAACTCCCATACAACATCTACACCTCCAAAATAAACAACATTCCTCCGGACCAGGGTGCACAACACAGTACATACATACAACTCCCATACAACATCTACACCTCCAAAATAAACAACGTTCCTCCAGACCAGGGTGTACAACACAGTACGTACATACAACTCCCATACAACATCTACACCTCCAAAATAAACAACGTTCCTCCGGACCAGGGTCCACAACACAGTACTTACATACAACTCCCATACAACAACTACACCTCCAAAATAAACAACGTTCCACCGGTCCAGGGTGTACAACACAGTACATACATACAACTCCCATACAACATCTACACCTCCAAAATAAACAACGTTCCTCCGGACCAGGGTCCACAACACAGTACATACATACAACTCCCATACAACATCTACACCTCCAAAATAAACAACGTTCCTCCAGACCAGGGTGTACAACACAGTACGTACATACAACTCCCATACAACATCTACACCTCTAAAATAAACAATGTTCCTCCGGACCAGGGTCCACAACACAGTACTTACATACAACTCCCATACAACATCTACACCTCCAAAATAAGCAACGTTCCTCCGGACCAGGGTGCACAACACAGTACATACATACAACTCCCATACAACATCTACACCTCCAAAATAAACAACGTTCCACCGGAGCCGGGTCCACAACACAGTACATACATACAACTCCCGTACAAAACCTACACCTCCAAAATAAACAAAGTTCCTCCAGACCAGGGTCCACAACACAGTACATACATACAAATCCCATACAACATCTACACCTCCAAAATAAACAACGTTCCTCCGGACCAGGGTCCACAACACAGTACATACATACAACTCCCATACAACATCTACACCTCCAAAATAAACAACGTTCCACCGGTCCAGGGTGTACAACACAGTACATACATACAACTCCCATACAACATCTACACCTCCAAAATAAACAACGTTCCACCGGTCCAGGGTGTACAACACAGTACATACATACAACTCCCATACAACATCTACACCTCCAAAATAAACAACGTTCCACCGGTCCAGGGTGTACAACACAGTACATACATACAACTCCCATACAACATCTACACCTCCAAAATAAACAACGTTCCACCGGTCCAGGGTGTACAACACAGTACATACATACAACTCCCATACAACATCTACACCTCCAAAATAAACAACGTTCCTCCAGACCAGGGTTTACAACACCGTACATACATACATCTCCCATTCAACATCTACACCTCCAAAATAAACAACGTTCCTCCGGACCAGGGTCCACAACACAGTACTTAAATACAACGCCCATACAGCATCTACACCTCCAAAATAAGCAACGTTCCTCCGGACCAGGGTGCACAACACAGTACATACATACAACACCCATACAACATCTACACCTCCAAAATAAACAACATTCCTCCGGACCAGGGTGCACAACACAGTACATACATACAACTCCCATACAACATCTACACCTCCACAATAAACAACGTTCCTCCAGACCAGGGTGTACAACACAGTACGTACATACAACTCCCATACAACAACTACACCTCCAAAATAAACAACGTTCCTCCGGACCAGGGTCCACAACACAGTACTTACATACAACTCCCATACAACATCTACACCTCCAAAATAAACAACGTTCCACCGGTCCAGGGTGTACAACACAGTACATACATACAACTCCCATACAACATCTCCACCTCCAAAATAAACAACGTTCCTCCGGACCAGGGTCCACAACACCATACATACATACAACTCCCATACAACATCTACACCTCCAAAATAAACAACGTTCCACCGGTCCAGGGTGTACAACACAGTACATACATACAACTCCCATACAACATCTACACCTCCAAAATAAACAACGTTCCACCGGTCCAGGTTGTACAACACAGTACATACATACAACTCCCATACAACATCTACACCTCCAAAATAAACAACGTTCCACCGGTCCAGGGTCCACAACACAGTACATACATTCAACTCCCATACAACATCTACACCTCCAAAATAAACAACGTTCCTCCGGACCAGGGTCCACAACACAGTACATACATACAACTCCCATACAACATCTACACCTCCAAAATAAACAACGTTCCGCCAGACCAGGGTGTACAACACAGTACGTACATACAACTCCCATACAACATCTACACCTCCAAAATAAACAACGTTCCTCCGGACCAGGGTCCACAACACAGTACTTAAATACAACGCCCATACAGCATCTACACCTCCAAAATAAGCAACGTTCCTCCGGACCAGGGTGCACAACACAGTACATACATACAACTCCCATACAACATCTACACCTCCAAAATAAACAACATTCCTCCGGACCAGGGTGCACAACACAGTACATACATACAACTCCCATACAACATCTACACCTCCGAAATAAACAACGTTCCTCCAGACCAGGGTGTACAACACAGTACGTACATACAACTCCCATACAACATCTACACCTCCAAAATAAACAACGTTCCTCCGGACCAGGGTCCACAACACAGTACTTACATACAACTCCCATACAACAACTACACCTCCAAAATAAACAACGTTCCACCGGTCCAGGGTGTACAACACAGTACATACATACAACTCCCATACAACATCTACACCTCCAAAATAAACAACGTTCCTCCGGACCAGGGTCCACAACACAGTACATACATACAACTCCCATACAACATCTACACCTCCAAAATAAACAACGTTCCTCCAGACCAGGGTGTACAACACAGTACGTACATACAACTCCCATACAACATCTACACCTCCAAAATAAACAACGTTCCACCGGTCCAGGGTGTACAACACAGTACATACATACAACTCCCATACAACATCTACACCTCCAAAATAAACAACGTTCCACCGGTCCAGGGTGTACAACACAGTACATACATACAACTCCCATACAACATCTACACCTCCAAAATAAACAACGTTCCACCGGTCCAGGGTGTACAACACAGTACATACATACAACTCCCATACAACATCTACACCTCCAAAATAAACAACGTTCCTCCAGACCAGGGTTTACAACACCGTACATACATACATCTCCCATTCAACATCTACACCTCCAAAATAAACAACGTTCCTCCGGACCAGGGTCCACAACACAGTACTTAAATACAACGCCCATACAGCATCTACACCTCCAAAATAAGCAACGTTCCTCCGGACCAGCGTGCACAACACAGTACATACATACAACACCCATACAACATCTACACCTCCAAAATAAACAACGTTCCTCCGGACCAGGGTGCACAACACAGTACATACATACAACTCCCATACAACATCTACACCTCCAAAATAAACAACGTTCCTCCAGACCAGGGTGTACAACACAGTACGTACATACAACTCCCATACAACATCTACACCTCCAAAATAAACAACGTTCCTCCGGACCAGGGTCCACAACACAGTACTTACATACAACTCCCATACAACATCTACACCTCCAAAATAAACAACGTTCCACCGGTCCAGGGTGTACAACACAGTACATACATACAACTCCCATACAACATCTCCACCTCCAAAATAAACAACGTTCCTCCGGACCAGGGTCCACAACACCATACATACATACAACTCCCATACAACATCTACACCTCCAAAATAAACAACGTTCCACCGGTCCAGGGTGTACAACACAGTACATACATACAACTCCCATACAACATCTACACCTCCAAAATAAACAACGTTCCACCGGTCCAGGGTGTACAACACAGTACATACATACAACTCCCATACAACATCTACACCTCCAAAATAAACAACGTTCCACCGGTCCAGGGTCCACAACACAGTACATACATTCAACTCCCATACAACATCTACACCTCCAAAATAAACAACGTTCCTCCGGACCAGGGTCCACAACACAGTACATACATACAACTCCCATACAACATCTACACCTCCAAAATAAACAACGTTCCGCCAGACCAGGGTGTACAACACAGTACGTACATACAACTCCCATACAACATCTACACCTCCAAAATAAACAACGTTCCTCCGGACCAGGGTCCACAACACAGTACTTAAATACAACGCCCATACAGCATCTACACCTCCAAAATAAGCAACGTTCCTCCGGACCAGGGTGCACAACACAGTACATACATACAACTCCCATACAACATCTACACCTCCAAAATAAACAACATTCCTCCGGACCAGGGTGCACAACACAGTACATACATACAACTCCCATACAACATCTACACCTCCAAAATAAACAACGTTCCTCCAGACCAGGGTGTACAACACAGTACGTACTTACAACTCCCATACAACATCTACACCTCCAAAATAAACAACGTTCCTCCGGACCAGGGTCCACAACACAGTACTTACATACAACTCCCATACAACAACTACACCTCCAAAATAAACAACGTTCCACCGGTCCAGGGTGTACAACACAGTACATACATACAACTCCCATACAACATCTACACCTCCAAAATAAACAACGTTCCTCCGGACCAGGGTCCACAACACAGTACATACATACAACTCCCATACAACATCTACACCTCCAAAATAAACAACGTTCCTCCAGACCAGGGTGTACAACACAGTACGTACATACAACTCCCATACAACATCTACTCCTCTAAAATAAACAATGTTCCTCCGGACCAGGGTCCACAACACAGTACTTACATACAAATCCCATACAACATCTACACCTCCAAAATAAACAACGTTCCTCCGGACCAGGGTCCACAACACAGTACATACATACAACTCCCATACAACATCTACACTTCCAAAATAAACAATGTTCCTCCAGACCAGGGTGTACAACACAGTACGTACATACAACTCCCATACAACATCTACACCTCCAAAATAAACAACGTTCCTCCGGACCAGGGTCCACAACACAGTACATACATACAACTCCCATACAACATCTACACCTCCAAAATAAACAACGTTCCACCGGAGCCGGGTCCACAACACAGTACATACATACAACTCCCGTACAAAACCTACACCTCCAAAATAAACAAAGTTCCTCCAGACCAGGGTCCACAACACAGTACATACATACAAATCCCATACAACATCTACACCTCCAAAATAAAGAACGTTCCTCCGGACCAGGGTCCACAACACAGTACATACATACAACTCCCATACAACATCTACACCTCCAAAATAAACAACGTTCCACCGGTCCAGGGTGTACAACACAGTACATACATACAACTCCCATACAACATCTACACCTCCAAAATAAACAACGTTCCACCGGTCCAGGGTGTACAACACAGTACATACATACAACTCCCATACAACATCTACACCTCCAAAATAAACAACGTTCCTCCAGACCAGGGTTTACAACACCGTACATACATACATCTCCCATTAAACATCTACACCTCCAAAATAAACAACGTTCCTCCGGACCAGGGTCCACAACACAGTACTTAAATACAACGCCCATACAGCATCTACACCTCCAAAATAAGCAACGTTCCTCCGGACCAGGGTGCACAACACAGTACATACATACAACTCCCATACAACATCTACACCTCCAAAATAAACAACATTCCTCCGGACCAGGGTGCACAACACAGTACATACATACAACTCCCATACAACATCTACACCTCCAAAATAAACAACGTTCCTCCAGACCAGGGTGTACAACACAGTACGTACATACAACTCCCATACAACATCTACACCTCCAAAATAAACAACGTTCCTCCGGACCAGGGTCCACAACACAGTACTTACATACAACTCCCATACAACATCTACACCTCCAAAATAAACAACGTTCCACCGGTCCAGGGTGTACAACACAGTACATACATACAACTCCCATACAACATCTACACCTCCAAAATAAACAACGTTCCTCCGGACCAGGGTCCACAACACAGTACATACATACAACTCCCATACAACATCTACACCTCCAAAATAAACAACGTTCCACCGGTCCAGGGTGTACAACACAGTACATACATACAACTCCCATACAACATCTACACCTCCAAAATAAACAACGTTCCACCGGTCCAGGGTGTACAACACAGTACATACATACAACTCCCATACAACATCTACACCTCCAAAATAAACAACGTTCCACCGGTCCAGGGTCCACTACACAGTACATACATACAACTCCCATACAACATCTACACCTCCAAAATAAACAACGTTCCTCCGGACCAGGGTCCACAACACAGTACATACATACAACTCCCATACAACATCTACACCTCCAAAATAAACAACGTTCCTCCAGACCAGGGTGTACAACACAGTAAGTACATACAACTCCCATACAACATCTACACCTCCAAAATAAACAACGTTCCTCCGGACCAGGGTCCACAACACAGTACTTAAATACAACGCCCATACAGCATCTACACCTCCAAAATAAGCAACGTTCCTCCGGACCAGGGTGCACAACACAGTACATACATACAACACCCATACAACATCTACACCTCCAAAATAAACAACATTCCTCCGGACCAGGGTGCACAACACAGTACATACATACAACTCCCATACAACATCTACACCTCCAAAATAAACAACGTTCCTCCAGACCAGGGTGTACAACACAGTACGTACATACAACTCCCATACAACATCTACACCTCCAAAATAAACAACGTTCCTCCGGACCAGGGTCCACAACACAGTACTTACATACAACTCCCATACAACATCTACACCTCCAAAATAAACAACGTTCCACCGGTCCAGGGTGTACAACACAGTACATACATACAACTCCCATACAACATCTCCACCTCCAAAATAAACAACGTTCCTCCGGACCAGGGTCCACAACACCATACATACATACAACTCCCATACAACATCTACACCTCCAAAATAAACAACGTTCCACCGGTCCAGGGTGTACAACACAGTACATACATACAACTCCCATACAACATCTACACCTCCAAAATAAACAACGTTCCACCGGTCCAGGGTGTACAACACAGTACATACATACAACTCCCATACAACATCTACACCTCCAAAATAAACAACGTTCCACCGGTCCAGGGTCCACAACACAGTACATACATTCAACTCCCATACAACATCTACACCTCCAAAATAAACAACGTTCCTCCGGACCAGGGTCCACAACACAGTACATACAT